>NC_059109.1:20178459-20549709 GCF_020740685.1 Jaculus jaculus | reverse complement strand
TTTTTTCCCATTCTGTAGGTTGCCTCTTTGCTTTTTTCACTGTGTCCTTTGAGGTGCAAAATCTTTGTAATTTCATTAGGTCCCAGTGGTTAATCTGTGGTTTTATTGCCTGAGCAATTGGGGTTGTATTCAGAAAGTCTTTGTCAAGACCAATATGTTGAAGGGTTTCCCCTACTTTTTCCTCTAGCAGTTTCAAAGTTTCCGGTCTGATGTTAAGGTCTTTAATCCATTTGGACTTAATTCTTGTGCATGGCGAGAGAGAAGAATCTATTTTCATCCTTCTGCAGATATTTATCCAGTTTTCAAAACACCATTTGCTGAAGAGGCTGTCTCTTCTCCAATGAGTATTTCTGGCATTTTTATCGAATATCAGGTGGCTATAGCTACTTGGGCTTACATCTGGGTCCTCTATTCTGTTCCACTGATCTACATGTCTGTTTTTGTGCCAGTACCATGCTGTTTTTGTTACTATGGCTCTGTAGTATAGGTTAAAATCAGGTATGGTGATACCACCAGCCTCTTTTTTGTTGCTCAGTATTATTTTAGATATTCGAAGTTTTTTGTGATTCCAAATGAATTTTTGGATTGTTTTTTCTATTTCCATGAAGAAAGCCTTTGGAATTTTGATAGGGATTGCATTAAATGTGTAGATTGCTTTAGGTAAGATTGCCATTTTCACGATATTGATTCTTCCAATCCAGGAACAAGGGATGTTTCTCCACTTTCTAGTGTCTTCTGCAATTTCTCGCTTGAGTGTTTTAAAGTTCTCATTGTATAGATTCTTTACTTCCTTGGTTAGGTTTATTCCAAGGTATTTTATTTTTTTTTGATGCAATTGTGAATGGGAGTGATTCTCTGATTTCATCCTCTGTGTGTTTGTTGTTAGCATATATGAAGGCTACTGATTTCTGTGTATTTATTTTGTATCCTGCTACATTGCTGTAGGTTTTGATCAGCTCTAACAGCTTGCTAGTAGACTCTTTAGGGTCCTTTATGTATAGAATCATGTCATCTGCAAATAATGATAACTTGATTTCTTCCTTTACAATTTGTATCCCTTTTATGTGTGTCTCTTGCCTTATTGCTATGGCTAAGACTTCCAAAACTATATTAAATAGAAGTGGGGACAGTGGACAACCTTGTCTTGTTCCTGATTTTAGTGGAAAAGCTTCCAGTTTTTCCCCATTTAGTAATATGTTGGCTGTAGGCTTGTCATAAATAGCCTTTATTATATTGAGATATGTTCCTTCTATTCCCAGTCTCTGTAGGACTTTTATCATGAAGGGATGTTGGATTTTGTCAAATGCTTTCTCTGCATCTAATGAGATGATCATGTGATTTTTGTCCTTCAACCCATTTATGTAATGTATTACATTTATAGATTTGCGTATGTTGAACCATCCCTGCATCTCTGGGATAAAGCCTACTTGGTCAGGGTGAATGATCTTTTTAATATACTCTTGTATTCTGTTTGCCAATATTTTGTTGAGAATTTTTGCATCTATGTTCATGAGGGAGATTGGTCTGTAATTTTCTTTTTTTGTTCTATCTTTGCCTGGTTTTGGTATCAGGGTGATGCTGGCCTCATAGAAGGAGTTTGGTAGGATTCCTTCTTTTTCTATTTCCTGGAAAAGCTTAAGAAGCAATGGTGTTAGCTCTTCCTTAAAAGTCTGGTAAAATTCAGCAGTGAATCCATCCGGGCCTGGGCTTTTTTTAGTTGGGAGATTATTGATAACTGCTCGGATCTCCATGTTTGTTATAGGTCTATTTAAGTGATTAATCTCATTTTGATTTAATTTAGGTAGGTCATATAGATCAAGGAAATCATCCATTTCTTTCTGATTTTCATACTTTGTGGAGTATATGCTTTTATAGTATGTCCCTATAATTTTTTGAATTTCTCTGGAATCTGTTGTGATGTTACCTTGTTCATCTCTGATTTTATTAATTTTTGTCTCTTCTCTCTTTCTTTTGGTCAGATTTGCTAAGGGTTTATCAATCTTGTTTATCCTTTCAAAGAACCAACTCTTTGTTTCATTAATTCTTTGGATTGTTCTTTTTGTTTCTGTTTCATTAATTTCTGCCCTAATCTTTATTATTTCTTCCCGTCTACTACTTTTTGGTTTGCCTTGTTCTTCTTTTTCCAAGGCTTTAAGGCGAAGCATTAGGTCGTTTACTTGCGACCTTTCTAATTTCTTAATATAGGCATTTAAGGCTATAAATTTACCTCTTAGAACTGCCTTCATTGTGTCCCAGAGATTTTGGTATGTTGTGTTCTCATTATCATTTGACTCTATAAATTTTTTGATTTCCTTTTTGATTTCTTCATTGACCCACTCATCATTTAGTAGTGTATTGTTTAGTTTCCATGATTTTGTGTGTGCTCTATAGCCTTTCTTGCTACTGATTTGTAGTTTAATTCCATTGTGGTCAGATAGAATGCAAGGAATTATTTCAATTTTCCTGAATTTGTTAAGATTTGCTTTGTGTCCTAATATATGGTCTATTTTAGAGAATGTTCCATGTGCTGCTGAAAAGAATGTATATTCTGCAGCCTTTGGATGAAATGTGCTGTATATATCTGTTAGGTCCATTCCTTCTATGACCTCATTTAGTCCAGATGCCTCTCTGTTTATTCTTTCCCTGGATGACCTGTCAATTGATGATAGTGGGGTGTTAAAGTGACCTACCACTACTGTGTTTGGTGTTATCTGTGACCTTAGTTCTAATAGTGTTTGTTTGACGAATTTGGGAGTCCCCATGTTAGGTGCATATATGTTTAGGATTGTAATGTCCTCCTGTTGGAGTGTGCCCTTAATCAATATAAAGTGACCTTCCTTATCTTTCTTGACTAACGTCGGACTAAAGTCTACCCTGTCTGATATTAGGATAGCAACCCCTGCTTGTTTTCTAGGCCCATTTGCTTGAAACACCGTCTTCCAACCTTTCACCCTGAGATAATGTCTATCCTTTGTAGAAAGGTGAGTTTTTTGGAGACAACAAATTGTAGGATCCTGCTTTTTAACCCAGTCTGCAAATCTATGTCTTTTCGTTGGGGCATTGAGACCGTTGATATTAAGAGATATTATTGAAAGGTGTGTATTTATGTTTGCCATTTTTGTGTGTTGTGTGTTTCTGGTTCTACCTGTGCTCTCTTCTGTTAACTGGTATTTGAGTATAGCTTGTTTTTTCTAGGTTCCTTATATGTGTGCTTTTCCTTTTGTTCAGCATTGAGGATTCTATCAAGTATTTTCTGTAGAGCTGGTTTTGTCTTCAAATACTCCTTTAACCTGCTTTTGTCATGGAATGTCTTTATTTCTCCATCTATTTGAATGGATAACTTTGCAGGATAAAGTAACCTTGGTTGACAGTTGTTATCTTTCAGAACTTGGAATATATCACTCCAAGCCCTTCTGGCTTTAAAAGTTTGTGTTGAATAATCTGCTGTAATCCTGATGGGCTTGCTTTTGTAGGTAAGTTGATTTTTCTCTCTAACTGCTTTCAGTATTTTTTCTTTGGTGTGTGTGTTTGGAAGTTTGATTATAATATGGCGAGGAGAGGTTCTTTCTGGGTTTTGTCTGGCTGGGGTTCTAAAGGCTTCCTGTATCTGTATTGGCACCTCTTTCCCAATTTGGGGGAAATTTTCCTCTATGATTTTGTTGAAGATGCCTACTATGCCTCTGGAGTGGAGTTCTTCTCCTTCTACTATGCCCTGAATTCTTATATTGGATCTTTTCATAGTGTCCCGAATATCTTGAAATTCCCACTCATACTTTTCTATAAGTTTGTCTTTCTCTTTGTTGGACTGCATTAGGTCTGCCACCTGGTCTTCTAGCTTAGATATTCTGTCCTCTCCCTCATCCATCCTACTGGTGAGATTTTCTACAGAGTTTTTTATTTTATTAACTGTGTTCTTCATTGCTAGTAATTCTGACTGGTTTTTCTTTATTATTTCTATTTACCTATTTATGTCTTGTATTGCCTTCTTTATTTCATTAAATTGGTGTCCTGCCTCTTCTTTGATTCCTTTGATTTCCTCTTTGATTTCTTTTTTGATTGTTTTCATGTGTTCTTTGACCTCTTTGAACATATTTATAATTATTCTTTTGAACTCTTTCTCAGGCATTTCCTCTAACTCTTTCTCACTGGAGGACATTTCTGATGCATTAATACTTTTAGGTGGATTTATATCGTCTTGCATTTTAGTGTTTCTTGTGTTATAATGTATATATTTTTGCATCTTGGATTAAGTTAATGCTTGGATTTTCTAGCTAGCTGTGTATTCTTAGCTGTATCCATTGATTTGATGTAATATATTTTCAGGGTAGGACCTTAAGGTATTAGGTGTGGCTCTTAAGACTCTCAGAGTATCTACAAAGATGTTCTTAGGGGTTGAGTTTCCCTGCTATAGGAGTATTCAAGCAGGCTGAGTGGAATAAAATACAGGTAGATTCTAAAATTTAACTAAACACTGTACACATTCAATCAAAAACAGGCCCGAGTATGTATGCAAGAGTAGTTATTATAATGACCAGATCCTCTATCAACAAAGAGGTTTAGATTTCTGGTTTGTTGAGGGATCCAAGTCAGCTTGTGACCAGTGAGACCCTTCCCTGGTGCAATCCCAGTTACCTTGGGTGATTTTGGTCTCAGTCAAGTTGCTGCCTGGGTCGTCGGGCTGCTGTTCTGATTTCTGGAGCTGGGCACTTGCTTTTCCTGTGGGGCAAACTGAGCCGCTGCTGCTGCCTCTGCTGCTGCTATAGCTGCCACTGCTGGAGCCACCACTGCTGCTGAAGCTGCTGCTGCTGTGTCCACTGCCGCTGTTCCCCCTGAAGCTGCTGCTGTGGGATCTGCTGCTGCTGCCGCTCCTGGGTCTGCTGCTGCTGGGGCCGCTGGTACCGGTGCTGGAGCCGCTGATGTTGCTCCCGAACTCTGCTCCTGCTTGGGTCCCGTTGTCAGCCCAAGTTGGCGTGGCCGGGTCCCGGGCCTCTGCTCTGTTTGCTGGAGCTGGGCTCAGGCGGTGGGGGAGGGGAGGGAGCCGCGGCTGCTCTGGTTGTCTCGCTGCTCCACATGTTCTTCTACCTCACGGTCTGCTCCTCCCTCCGTTGCTCGCTGCCGCTCTCCCCTCACGTTTCCCGAGTTGTGGAGAGCGCGGTGTGAGGGGAAAATCCCGCACCTGGCTTTTCCTGCAGCTTGAGCCGAGTCTGGTGGTTTTCTGCTGCGCCGCGGCTGCGGCGGTTGGCCGAGCTGCCGGAGCCGCTTTTCCCGCCTGTGCAGGCTCTGGATGCTCTATAACTCTTCTACTTCTCCGCTGCCGCTTCAATTTCCTATACACCTCACTTTTTAGTAAAAGTGTGTATTTTGCTGAGTTTTTTTTGGTCTTTTTCCCCCCTAGGCTGCTTTGGCGTGGTACCTACGCCGCCATCTTAACCGGAAGTCGGCTCTTACATTCTTTTTGTCACCTCTTCTGCAATGGACCCTGAGCCTTGGATGGTGTGATAGAGATGTCTCCGTGCTGAGCATTGCTCTGTCACTTCTGCTCAGCACCATGGTGACTTTTACATCACCCCAATGATCACTGCCATCTGAAAGGAGAAGCTTCTGTGGTCCAAGGGCACAAGCCCCAAATACACTGACACTTCCTGCTGTACGTATTTTTGTACTCCTGTGTGTCTTTTCTCCCCCAGTAAAGGACAAGGTCTCCACTGTGTGCCCACCAGGATAACCTCAGACCAAAGCTCTGTGGGCTCCGGGTCAGAGTTGGCTGACAAGTGGGTGAATCCTGCCCATTTGGGCAGCCTCCCCAGGGCCACCCATCTGGAGGTCACTCCTTGTGCATGAACAGCTCCTTCCTTTGACTGACCTCCAAGGACCAAGGTAGATGTGTTTTGATACTTCTCAAAGGCTCTTCAATAATCACTCGTTGATTAATTAAAAGAGCTCACCTTCTGGGCTGGAGAGAAGGTTAAGTGGTTAAGGCACTTGCCTGCAAAACCTAACAACCCAAGTTCAGTTCTCCAGTACCCACATAATGCCAGATGTACAAAGTGGTGCATATATCTGGAGTTTGTTTGTAGTGGCAGGAGGCCCTGGTGTGCCCATTCTCTCTCTCTCGCTGTCTCTCCCACTCTCTCATCTCTCTTCTATCTGTCTTTGCAAATTAATTTTTTTTCATGTTTTTTTCTCTCTCTCAAATTAATAAATAAGGCACTCGGGAGGCAGAGTTGGGCGGATCACTGTGAGTTCGAGGCCACCCTGAGACTCCATAGTGAATTCCAGGTCAGCCTAGGCTAGCGTGAGACCCTACCTCGAAAAACAAAACAACAACAAAACAAAAAAAAACTACACAAAACAAAAGATGATGTCAATGACGACAACCATGATGACCATGTTGATGATGAAGATGATCATGTTGATGACTGTGGTGGTTCGATTCAGGTGTCCCACATAGACTTAGGTGTTCTGAATGCTGGTCCCCCCAGTTGATGGAGCTTTGGGAATTAACGCCTCCTGGAGGTGGTGTATTGTTGGGGGCGGGCTTATGGGTGGTATAGCCAGTGTCCCCTTACCAGTGTTTGGCACACTTTCCTGTTGCTATTGTCTACCTTATGTTGGGGGAGGTGATGTCCACCCTCTACTCATGCCATCGTTTTCCCTGCCATCATGGATGGAGCTTCCCCTCAAGCCTGTAAGCCAAAATAAACCTCTTTTTTTTTTTTTTTCCCCCACAAGCTGCTCTTGCTTGGATGATTTCCATCAGCAATGTGAACCTGACCGCAACAGTAATGTGATAGAGACAAAGACATGACATTGTCTAAGAACTGCCCGGCACCGTGCCACCCACACCCAGCGATAAAAGAGCATGTAGAGCAGAGATGACGAGACCACAACCAGGGGCCTGGGGGAGGGCTCAGTGATTAGAGGTTCTGGCTGTTGACCTATCCACTCCCCAGCCACCCATGTGACGCTAACCACGGAAATGTTGTGCATATGTCTGATGTTCAGTTGCAGAGCCAAGAGACCTTGGCGCAGGGATCCCTCCTAGATTGGCTTGACCTAGCAATTCCACTTCTTTTTAATTTTTTTTTCAAAGTAGGGTCTCACTCAAGTCCAGGCTGACCTGGAACTCACAGCAATCCTTCTACCTCTGCCTCCCGAGTGCTGGGATTAAAGGCTTGTGCCACCTGGCTTGCAATTTATACTTTTTTTTTTTTTTGAAGTTTTTCGAGGTAGGGTCTCACTTTAGCCCAGGCTGACCTAGAATTCATTATATAGTCTCAGGGTGGCCTCGAACTCATGGTGATCCTCCTATCTCTGCCTCCTGATTGCTGGGATTAAGGGTGTGTGCCACCATGGCCAGCTCTTCATTTTATTTATTTATTTACTTACTTATTTACTTTCGAGGTAGGGTCTCACTCTAGCCCAGGCTGACCTGGAATTCACTATGTAGTCTCAGGGTGGCCTCGAACTCATGGTGATCTGCCTCCTGATTGCTGGAATTAAGGGTATGTACTGCCATGGCTAGCTCTTCATTTTATTTATTTATTTATTTATTTATTTTCGAGGTAGGGTCTCACTCTAGCCCAGGCTGACCTGGAATTAACTATGTAGTTTCAGGGTGGTCTTGAACTCATGGTGATCCTCCTAGCTCTGCCTCCCGAGTGCTGTGGTTAAAGGTGTGTGCTACCACACCCGGCTGCAATTTACATTTTTCATGCCAGAGGTCATCACCCTTTGGGGAGTTCTGTTCTGGGAGCTCAAGAACATTTCTCCACTTACTTCCAACTGTCAGTGATCCCAGAAACGTGTGACATATTCCAAGGTTTGAGCTTTAACCCTAGAGACTCAGAATCTAGGGTGGAGCTCTGGGACCCAGTTTTGAAAACCCGACTGTCCTTGTGGAGGGCATGGAGCCCCTCTCCCCTGGCTCCCAGCAGGCTGCAGAGAAGGTCGTGCAGTCTCAGGAGGTCTCAGGAGAACTGCAGGGGAGCTGGGTGACTTCCATTGTGCTGAGTCATGGGGCACCCCACACCAGGCCAGGGACTCAGAAGGGCTGGATCGAGAATGCCTTGCAAGAGTCCAGGAATTGCACCCTGGGCACTGGACTGTTTCCTCAACTTTCTGACCATCTCTGCTTATAATGGGGCACCTTGTAGCTAAGAAAGTATTCCGTGGGCTGAGGAGACGATGGCTCCGTGGGAAAAGTGTTTGCTCTACAAGCATGAGGACCTGAGTTGGGATCCCCAGTACCCACGTAGAATGCTCGGTGCATCCCACACTGGGGGGTGGGAGACAGGGCATCTCTGAGGCTCATTACTTAACTGGTCTAACTGAATTGGTGAACTCTAGGTTTAGTGAGAGGTCCTGTATCAAAAAATAAAGTGAGGAGCTAGAAGGATGGTTGCAAAGCCAAAGGACCCAGGTTCGATTCCCCAGGACCCATGTTAGCCAGATGCACAGGGGGCGCATGCGTCTGGAGCTCATTTGCAGTGGTTGGAGGCTTTGGCGTACCCATTCTCTCTCTCTCCCTCCCTCTTTCTCTGTCAAATAAATAAATAAATATAAATAAATAAGCTGGGCGTGGTGGCGCACATCTTTAATCCCAGCACTCAGGAGGCAGAGGTAGGAGGATCGCTGTGAGTTTGAGGCCACCTTGAGAATACAGAGTGAATTCCAGGTTAGCCTGGGCTAGAGTGAGACCCGACCTCGAAAAACTAACTAACTAAATAAACAAATAAGAAAAACAAAGAAAAAATTAAAAACCTACTAATCAACCACTGGGACCTCATGAAAAATAAATAAATAAATAAAGTGAGCCAGGTGTATTGGCGCATGCTTTTAATCCCAGCACTCAGGAGGTTCAGTGGGAGGATCACTGTGAGTTCGAGGGCAGCCTGAGATTAATTCCAGATCAGCCTGGGCTAGAGAAAGACCCTACCTTGAAAAACCAAACAAAACAAAAGGACAAAGTGGAGGGCCACAGGCAGACACTCAACATCAACTTATGGCCTCCACACACATGAGCATACAAGTGCACACTCATCTGGCACACTCATGAGCCCACACCTGTATGAACACTCATACACACAAGCATGCCACACACATAAAAACAAAAAGAAAAAGAAAAAAGGTTTTTCTCACTTTCTTTTTACAGCAAAGGCAGGAGTGGTCCTGGGAGCGAATTTAGAAAACAAACAAACAAACAAAAAAACAACTCATTCTATTCTGAAACCGACACAATGCTAGGATCGCTTTGTTCGTGTTTCTTACTTGTAGTAAACAAGTAACAGGCCAGACAGGGACAGTGGCATGCCCATGGCCATGAGAGCAAGTCACTCCGTACCCACATAAGGGCCAACTTGCAAGAGCATTCCAGGTTTCTGGCTATGCAGGCTTTCAAAAAAAAAAAAAAAAATCAAATCAATATGCTTTAATATGACTTTTGTTCATCTCTTTGAAAGATGCAACCTGGTAGTTAAGTCCACTGTCAATATTTTTATAAACTTTGTGGAAAATATGATGTTAAAGGCCTTTTGGTAACCACTTCATTAAGCTTGGCTTTTTCTAGGCTCCCACAAAAGGTAAATAAAACCTAATGAGTAATATACCCAGACTGAGATCCTGTAAGCCGGCCAAAGAGTCAGGGCCTCAAAACACTCACTCCCCCCACCCCAGAGCCCCAGGGGAGTCTGAGAAAGGTGATCCTAGCCCCATGCTGTGGGACAAGACCTTTAGACAAAGACGTATTAACCCTCAAATTAGATACTGACTAAAGAGAGCCAGAATTTCCATTGACGGAGAAGATTTGCACAGCATCTGTCTACTGTACAGCTGGCCACTGCTCCCACCCCCCAGCCGGCCTCCCATCAAAACAGAATCCCCGGTAACCAGCGTACAGGACTAACGGACACGCTGCGCCTACAAATGACCCTGGGTCTTAGTCTTTCATACCTTCCACAAAGTTTATGCTAGGTGTTGGGAATGCAATGGTGATTAAGACAAAATTCCAGCCCTCAAGGACTTCACTGTCTTTTGGGGAGGAATTATAAGAAAAAAAAAAAAGACCTGTGATTTGGAGGTTCAGTGGAGACTGTAGGTTGTGATTGCCCTACATGGGGATAAATGTCAAGGATCTCTTCCTGGAAAGGTCTGTAGAGTTGAAAAAGCTCATTCCTTTTTGGTGATTGTTTCTTTTGTGGGGGAGGGGTGGCGGGTGGTAGGTGGCATATATCATGTCCATTTCCATTTTTTTTTTTTTTGAGGTAGGGTTTCACTCTAGCCCAGGCTGACCTGGAACTCACTCTCTAGTCCCTTCCCTTCCCTTCCCTTCCCTTCCCTTCCCTTCCCTTCCCTTCCCTTCCCTTCCCTTCCCTTCCCTTCCCTTCCCTTCCCTCCCCTCCCCTCCCCTCCCCTCCCCTCCCCTCCCCTCCCCTCCCCTCCCCTCCCCTCCCCTCCCCTCCCCTCCCCTCCCCTCCCCTCCCCTCCCCTCCCCTCCCCTCCCCTCCCCTCCCCTCCCCTGCCATCCCCTCCTCTTCTCTTTTCTTTTCTTTTTCTCAGTGACCCTCTGACTTTAATTAGGGTTGCTTGCATAAGTATGGGCAGCTGGCCAGTGGCTGTACCATTGAAGAAAATGTTTCCCCTTCTTTCATCAGTAGCCGTTGGCTGCCATTAGCTTGTCGGGGAGGCCTGGGGCCTCCTGAACCCCTCCACCATCCATGATAGACTGTTGACAGACCCAATATTGTGCAGGCTGCCACAGCTGCTCTGAGCTCACGAGTGCATTGGCTGCCATCGGGTATCCCACTCCCTTGATCTCACACCCGTTCTTGTCTTGGAGACTTACTGATCTTGGAGCTTGCTTCATTTTTCTGGAGTTCTGGCAATGTAGGGGAGTCTCTGGTTCCCGATAGGACTGGTTTTGCAGACGTGCATGGCCATGCCTAGCTGTTTAGGTGGATCCTGGGGGTTGAACTTGAGGGTTATTGTGGGCCTCCGCGGGCCTTCATGCTGGCCCAGGAAGTGCTTTGCACTCCTTAGAGGACTCTCCAGCCCAGGCGAGTTGCTTTTCTTATCATTGTGATGAAAATACCCGACAGAAACAACTCAAAGCAGACAAGGTTTCTTTTCTCATAGTTTCAGGGAGGTTTCAGGTCCGTGTGGCGGGCAGGGAACACGTGGTGGAGAAGCTCTCTCACTGGCACCTTGAGGCAGGTCAGGGAGCAGCGAGAGCTCACCACAGCTAGACCTCAAGGGCTACCCCTTGGGACTTCTACCAGCCCAGGCCACCTCCTAACCACAACCAAACGCTCAGAGGATGAGCCTAGGGGCTGGAGAGATGGCTTAGCAGTTAAGGCACTTGCCTGGAAGCCTAAGGGTTCCAGGTTTGACTTCCCCAGTACCCACTTAAGCCATCTGGACAGGTGACGCATACTTCTGGAGTTCTTTTGCAGAGGCTAGAGCCCTGACACTCCCAGTTCTCTCTCTCTCTCTCTCTCTGATTCTCTTTCTCAAATAAATAAATAAAATATTTTTAAAAGCCCATTTTTAAAAAAAGTTCTATTAAAGCAACAAACAGGGCTGGGGAAATTGCTTAGTGGTTAAGGAGCTTGCCTGTGAAGCCTAAGGATCCCAGTTCGATTCCCCAGGACCCACGTTAGCCAGATACACAAGGGGGTGCATGCGTCTGGAGTTTGTTTGCAGTGGCTGGGGGCCCTGACATGCCCATTCTCTCTCTCTCTCTCTCTCTCTCTCTCTCTCTCTCTCTCTCTCTTTCTCTCTCTGTCTGTCGCTCACAAATAAATAAATAAAAATAAACCAACCAACCAAACAAACAAAACCCACATGACAGTGGTGAGGGACATTTCAGATTGAAACCATAACAGGCAGTTAATGGCTACTGGCAGCAAGGGAAGCATTTTCTTCAATGGTGCAGTCACTGGCAAGCTGTGCATAGTGGATTCAGAGGTCCTCAACATCAGTGAACAAGTTCTGAGTGCCCTTATCCATCACCTGCATGATGGCTTTCATCACTATAAACATTGAAGTCATAGAAGCGGCATCTCCACATTATTTGTTTATATTTATTTATTTAAGAGAGAAACAAAGAGAGGGAGAGAATGGGCGCACCAGGGCCTCTAGCCACTGCAAACGAACTCCAGACACATGTGCCACTCTGTGCATCTGGCTTTGCTGTCCTTAGGCTTTGCAGGCAAGCACCTTAGCTGCTATGCTATCTCATGAACCCCCCCAGAAATAATAAATATTTTTAAAGGTGTGGTGGCGCACGCCTTTAATCCCAGCACTTGGGAGGCAGAGGTAGGTGGATCACCATGAGTTTGAGGCCACCCTGAGACTATCTAGTGAATCCCAGGTCAGCCTCAGCTAGAGTGAGATACATACATATACATATACATATACATACATACATACATACATACATATATATATATATATAAAGCAGCCTAGACTAAATTGTTGTTATGTATCAACTGGTCACTCTAAGAGGCTAGATGCTTTCCAGGCCAAGGCAACTTTGAATTATAACTTTCTTCTCTTATCTAGCACCTTCCTGCCACCCTACCCCAACCCTCAAGCCCTTCCTTCCCACCCTTAGAGGCCTTGATAAAGGCCTTCTTTATCTTCCATTCCCTCAATCATAGCTTTATGGCATTCTTTGCTGGGTTTTAGATTCCAAGGAATCCCTCTTGGGTTCTGGGAATGATATGGGGCATGGGAAGCGGGTTGCTGAAGGGCCCTTGGGCTTGATGGCAACTGGCCTGGTGATGGAGTGGGGCTTGGCCTTCATCAGAAGTTTCCCTCTGTGGGGCCATGTATTGTTCTGGGAGTTCCTGGGGAGGGGAAGGAGTGGGGCCCTTCACAGTCTCTCCATCTCCACGAGGGACCGGCTACCAAGGGGAATCCTCTTGGTCCAGAGGACCACGGCCTGTGCAAACACCATGCTGGTCACTCAGGGCTGGCCTGTCTTCTGAGGAAGCTGGGGAAACATGGGTGAACACATGAGAACCCAGTTGGACCTGCTCCCTATATCCTGGAGGTGTCCAGGGATGGGTGCGAGTCCCAGACCTGGAGCCCTTACAGTCTCCTTTCCTGGCTGCTATGGGAAACGTGCTTTTACATGGGACTTGATCTCCTCCGAGAGCTGCTTCCCTGGCAGGCTCCTCCTTCACCCTTGGCTTTTCATATCTCTCCCCGGTATGTGACTCACCCTTGAGCCCAGAGCCAGAGAGCAGAGGCTACGACATCCTGTTTTCTTTCTTTTTTTTTTTTTTTAAATTTTTATTTATTTATTTGAGAGCGACAGACACACAGAGAAAGACAGATAGAGGGAGAGAGAGAGAACGGGCGCGCCAGGGCTTCCAGCCTCTGCAAACGAACTCCAGACGCGTGCGCCCCCTTGTGCATCTGGCTAACGTGGGACCTGGGGAACCGAGCCTCGAACCAGGGTTCTTAGGCTTCACAGGCAAGCGCTTAACCACTAAGCCATCTCTCCAGCCCCCGACATCCTGTTTTCTTTTCTTTGTTTGTTTTTGTTTTTCGAGGTAGGGTATCACTGTAGCCCAGGCTGACCTGGAATTCACTATGTAGTCTCAGGGTGGCCTTAAACTCATGGAGATCCTCCTACCTCTGCCTTCCGAGTGCTGGGATTAAAGGTGTGAGCCACCATGCCTGGCCATTCTGTTTTTTTTTTTTATTATTTACTTATTCATTTATTTATTAGAGAGAGAGAGAGAGAGAGAGAAAGGATGCTCCAGGGCCTCTAGCCACTGAAAACGAACTCCAGACGCATGCGCCACCTTGTGCATCTGGCTTCTGTGAGACCTGGAGAATCGAACCTGGGTCCTTACGCTTCTTAGGCAAGTGCCTTAACCGTTAAGCCATCTCTCCAGCCCCCTACCTTTGTGTTCTCATCTGTACACACAACGCCCCTGCTTCCTCCCCTTTGCCCAGGCCCCTCCTAGGCTGCCCTTCCAGTCTTGCATGGAGTCCACCATGACTGTCTAAGCCGAGTTGGTCATGTTAGTCCTCATCAATTTAAGTGGGCTAAGCACCTGCTGTGCTTTTGTCCCAAGGTACGTCCATCCTTCTGTCCAGTGATCACAGCTCTTCCTGGTGAGAATACCCTAACATCAAAGGCAAAGATAGCCAGGTATCTTGCCTAAGGCTATGCAACTATAAAGGGGCAGCAGGGAGCTGCCTGACTCTCTGGCTAAGGTAGTTCTCATATGGGCTACGTTTTTTCCCTGGCTTACTGGGACTCTATCATGCTTTTTTTTTTTTTTAATATATTTTATTTTTATTTACTAATTTGAAAGAGGGAGAGAAAGGGAGAAAGAATAGGCATGTCAGGGCTTTCCGACACTGGAAACGAACTCCAGAAGCACGCACTGCCTTATGCATCTATCTGGCTTATGTGAGTCCTCAGGAATTGAACCTGGGTCCTTTGGCTATGCAGGTAAGCACCTTAACAGCTGAGCCATCTCTTCAGCCCTCCATGTTGCGCTCTCTCTCTCTCTCTCTCTCCCCGTGTATAGTAGGTGTGGTATATACGCATGTGTGGTGGGGTGTGTGTGTGCTGTGTGCACATGTGAGTGAAGATGTGCACACTCTGAGAGCCCACGGAGCAGCCAGGGGAGAACGACAGCTTCCCCTCCCGTCTCTCTTCCGTGCGCTTCCTTGAGAGGGGAACCTCCCCGACCCAGGTGCCGCGCTTTGGAATCAGACTGGTCGACCAGCAGGCTCTAGTGACTGTCTGCTCTCTGTCCCCACAGGGCTGGGGTTTTAGGAGTCTGTGGTTTACACCCAGCTTTTTGTACGGATGCTGGGAAATCAAATTCAGGGGGAATCAGAGCCTCATGCTTGGGTGGGAAATGCTTTGACCTGCTGAGCCATCTCCTCAGTCCCCCATTATGCTCTTGATGGAAGCTATCCTTCAGGTTGGGAGATCTCATGTCAGCCTTGCATGCCAAGGAGACTTGGGCACCAGGCCCTATGCAATAATAAAAATAATAATAATAGTAATAGTAATAATAATAATAACAATAACAACACCACTAATGATCATCTCCTTTGGCGCTCCCAACAGCATGCTTCATTGCTTGCACTCCGCTGTCCCTGACAACTCTCTGCTTCATGTGAAACCTTATCCAGGTAATTTTCCACTTTACACTGCAGAGAATAATAGCCAGAGGTTATTTTTATAGGAAAAACTCAAACTGGGCTGCCGTCCACTTTTGGGCAGGCAGCAGAAGTCTGCAAGGTATCGTGGCTGAAGGAGCTGGAAGAAATTAACTCTGCATGTAGATTTCTACTCATCCCTGGCTACTGCTCACAGGGCTGAGTTTCCATATTTCCTGGCCATCTGAATCCAGTTCTTTTGAGGCAGGGTCTTCCTCTAGGCCAGACTGACGTGGAAGTCATTCTGTAGGCCTAGACTGGCCTCAAACTCACAGTGATTCTCCTATCCAAGCAGCCCAAGTGCTGGGACTCATGCCTGGCTTCATGTCCGTCTTTAAAAATATATTTATTTATTTGTGCATTTATGAGAGAGAGAAGAGAGAGAGAGAGAGAGAGAATGGGTACATCAGGGTCTTTAGTCACTGCAAACAAACTCCAGATGCATGCACCACCTGTGCATCTGGCTTATGTGGGTTCTGGGGAGTCAAACCTGGGTCCTTAGACTTCATAGGCAAGCGCCTCAACTGCTAAACTATCTTTCCAGACCCCATCTGTGTCTTTAACCACAGACACTGGTATCTTTGAGTCTCTCTTGGCTGGCTGCTTCAGGAAGTTGGTATGCAGAAATTCTTGAGCCTTGCCTACTTGTGGGGAGATTTAACTCAGCCTGCCTCCTAGAGGCATCTGGAACCATCCTCTTATCCTGCAGGGACAAGAAGAAAAGTGACTTTTGGCCTGGGGAGATGGCTTAGTGGTTAAGGTGCTTGCCTGTAAAGCCAAAGGACATAGGTCCGATTCCCTAGGACCCATGTAAGCCAGATACATAAGGTGGTATATGTGTCTGGAATTCATTTGCAGTGGCTGGAGGCCCTGGCTAGTCCATTCTCTCTCCCTCTCCAATAAATAAATAATAATAATAAACTAAAAAAAAAAGAAAAAGAAAAAGAAAAAATAAAAAATAAAGGTGGCTTCTATGAGCATCGACCATAAGTCACACATGTTGCTGATTCTCACAGTCGGCCAAGAGCTTGGCTTCTCAGCAGCAAATGGAGTTTGGGGCACCTTTATTTTATTTTTATTTATTAGTTTTTCACAGTAGGGTCTCACTCTAGCCAATGCCCCAGAGGGAAGGCATGAACACTTGGGGGTGTTAGGGGAGGGGCCGGTATAGGGAAGGGCAGGGCAGGGGGAGGAGGAAGCTGTGCATTGCCCCAAAGACTTTGAACTGTGAGCCCTGCAAAGCCTTGGCCAACCCCATGGAGCCTGCTGAGCCAGAGCTGTCAGCCACAGCCACCCCCTGGGACGGTATAATCCCTCTAGCTTCCAAGATGGATTCGGCCTGTCCTGAGGTGGGCTTGGAGGGAGGGACAGTTTCGCAGCACAGGCAGTTGGGAAGGAACCCGCAGCTAGAAGCCGTCTGGAACCACACCTTCAGATAGGAGGGCCGTGATGATCTTCTGGGGTATGTTAGCCCGTTCCTGTCACTTTTTTTTTTTTTAATTTGAGAGCGACAGACACAGAGAGAAAGACAGATAGAGGGAGAGAGAGAGAATGGGCGCGCCAGGGCTTCCAGCCTCTGCAAACGAACTCCAGACGCGTGCGCCCCCTTGTGCATCTGGCTAACGTGGGACCTGGGGAAGCGAGCCTCGAACCGGGGTCCTTAGGCTTCACAGGCAAGCGCTTAACCGCTAAGCCATCTCTCCAGCCCCTGTCACTTTTTTTTTTAAAGGATTTTATTTATTATTTGTAGATTGGGTGCACCAGAGCCTCCAAGCCACTGCAAATGAACACCAGACCCATGCTCTGCTTTGTGCATATGGCTTTACGTGGGGACTGGGGAACTGAACTTGGGTCCTTTGGCTTTGCAGGCAAGCTTCTTAACCACTGCGCTATCTCTCCAGCCCAATTCCTGTCACTTTAACAAACACCTGAGGCAACACACTGACAAAGAGAAAGGTTTTTATCTTGGCTCTTGGTTCCAGAAGTTTCTGCCTATGATATGGTTGGCCCTGTTGCTTTGGGCCTCTGGCTGCGTGTTATGGTGACGTGTATGACAGAGTGAAACCATTAGCATTTACCTCGGGGCGCGGATGAAAGGACCTGGCTCCCACAGCGTTCTTCCAGGGTAAACCCCCAGTGCTTCAGAGACCTCCTGGTAGGCCCCACTTCTGAAATGCTCAGATTCCACTGCGCTGGTGCCAAGCTGGGGCCAGAACCACTAACAACACTTGGTCCTTTGGGCAGCACTGTAGAGCAGAACCGCAGAGGAACTCTGGGCAGTGCGTCATCGCACCTGCAGTGAGGCTTCCTACCTGTGTCAGCGACAAGACTCTACAAGGCATGACAAGGGCCAAGGGCAACAGCTAGTGAGTTTGGGGGCTGGCCCTGGATCTAGGCTTCCTGGAGGCCAGTCCTGCATATTTCCTGTGATTCCAGGCCACAGTGCCTCGGGGGCAGGAGGGAGGATGTCTTGTTGTCTGACTTTTTTTTTTTTTTTTTCCTACAGTTGTTCACTAGCATGTTTCTGGGCAACTGGGGAGAGAATGACATCCTAACAAGCAGATGTGCAGGTCGCATGGAACAGCATGTGCATAATGCCTGGTGTGGCCTTGACACTGGGAACACCAGCATGGTCATGGAGGAGATGGGCACTGCATGGGTCTTTTGGACTTATCCGGGCATGGTGGCACACGTACTCGGGATGCCGAGGTAGGAGGATCACTGTGAGTTTGAGGCCAGCCTGAGTCTACAAAGTGAATTTCATGTCAGCCTGGACTAGAGTGAAACCCTACCTAGAAAAAACAAAAACAAACAAACAAACAAAACAACCAGAGATATTTGGACTTTGTCTAGGAGGTGTGGCATCCTGGGCAGCAAATACAGAGAGAGAGAAAGAGAGAGTGAGAGCGTGCAAAGGTGTGGACATTGGCACTGGTATGGCTTCTGGGGAAGTGAGCAGGCCTGCCTGGCTTAAAATAATGAGAGCTGTAAGAGACAAATTAAAGTCTGGAGAGATGGCTCAGTGGTTAAGAAGCTCGCCTGTGAAGCCTGATGACTGGAGTTGATTACCCAGTTCCCATGTAAAGCCAGATGGATGAAGTGGCACATGCATCTGGAGCCCATTTGTAGTGGCTAGAGGCCCTGGCACACCCATTCTCTGCTTAAAAATAAATTTAAAAACCGACAATAAAATGGGGGTGTGTGATTGGATTTCAGGTTGTTCGATCCCACAAGCTTTTCCTGAGCACCTACTATGTGCCAGCTCTGCCAGAAGAGCCCATGCACAAGGGGAAAAGATGGCTCATTGTCACCCAGCCAATGTCCAACTAGACTCTGGCCCAATCCAGGCATGGGGACATGATGTCCCCGCAGGGCCCACTGGTGGAGAATTGATTGGGTCAACCTTGCTTGGGTCTGAACCCTCCCAGGGTAGGTCCGGAGGAGTGTGGGAGGAGAACTCACTTGTCTTCCCAGCCTCTTGACCTGCTTGAGAAGGGCAATGTTGGTGGCTAATACTCTGGTTGGTTCCTGGACAAGACAGATGGACAGGCTGGAAGCAGCTTTCTTTGCCTCTAGGAGTGTCCACAGGGTGGATGAGGCGTGGGTCCAGCCAAGGATGGAGTCAGGTGTTTTCCTCAATCTGAATCACTCTCTACTTTATTTCTTGAGATAGGGTCTCTCACCAGCTGGGAGCTTACCAATTGCACGAGACTAAGTGGACAGTGAGTTCTAAGGATCTCTCCTTGTTTCCACTTTCCTAACACCAAGATTACAGGCACACATAGGCCCTCTCACTTTTTTTGTCCTATTTATTTTATTTTATTTTATTTTATTTTATTTTATTTTATTTTATTTTATTTTAGGTAAGGACTTGCTCTAGCCCAGACTCTCCTGAAATTCACTATATAGTCTCAGGATACCCTTAAACTAATGGTGATCCTCCTACCTCTGCCTCCTGAGTGCTAGGACTAAAGGCATGCGCCACCATGCCTGGCTTCAGGTTTTTTATTTTTATTTATTTATTTATTTGAGAGACAGAGAGGGAGAGAGAGAGAGAGAGAAAGAGAAAGAGAAGCAGATAGAGAGAAAGAATGGGCACACCACGGCCTCTAGCCTTCTCTTCCTCTTCCTCCTTCTCCTCCACTCATCCTTGTATTATCATGATTATTGTTATTATTATCACAGTCATTATGTGTGTGAGTGTATGATGTGTGTGGATATCGAGCTTCAGAATATTCCTGACTCTGCCTCTAGGTGCCTCTGTGCATCCGGCTTTACATGGGTGCTGGGGATTTGAACTCAGGTCAGCAAGCTTATCAAACAAGTGACTTAAACAATGAGCCATCTCCCCAGCCCCAGGAATCATTTCTCTGGTCTGTTGCAGGACTCTGTCTGAGGTAAATAGATATTTATGCCTATCTGCTCAGGTCAAGTCCTGCAACACAGGCCATGTTATCAGCATCGCTCACATGAGTCTAGATGGGGCTAGTGGCCCACCTAACAACTGGAGGGTCCCCAGGTAGGTCAGACCAGGAAGGGAGATAAATAAAAACTACGGATTGCCTCAGCCACAGAGCAACCCATTGAGGTTTTGTAGGAGCCTCATCATGGCATATGTAATTTCCACAGCCACAGAATTTCCGGAGTGAGTGGTGGGCATTGGTTTGAACAGTCTTTGCTCAGAAGGGTGGTGAAGCACATGGTCCCTCTGGAACAGCCTGGTTCTGGTCTCAGCCTGGTTCTGCTGGAGAGGACAGGATGATGGAGGAACATCCAGAGGGACTGAGGAGCTGCGATGGGGCTTGAGGCTGCTGAGGGAGGTGCTGGTGCAACTGGGAATATTGACAGTGGCCACGCTGTACGCGGGTGGTTTGAATGCGAGTATATGTCCCCTGTAGCCTGAGGTGTTTTTGAATATATTTCATTTTTATTTATTTATGAGAGAGAGAGAGAGAGAGAGAGAGACAGAGAAAATGGGCATGCCAAGGCCTCTAGCTACTGCAAAGGAACTCCAGACTCATGTGCCACCATGTGCATCTGGCTTACGTGGGTCCTGAGGAACTGAACCTGGGTTTTTAGGCTTCGTGGGCAAGCGCCTTAACCGCTAAGCCCTCTCTCCAGCCTTTTCTGAGGTGGTTTTGATTAAGCTTGCAACTCGAGTCTCCAGCAGCCGGCTGCAGGAGCTGTCACCGGGGGTGGGTCTTGTAGGCCACCCCTAAGGTGTGTTCAGAGCGGTTCGAGCCCTGCCTCTCTCTGTTTGCGGGCGTCTCTGTGCTATGCTCTATGGAAGGGAGCCAGCTTCTTGTGCCGTTGATGGTGTTTCCCCCGAGTTCCGTAAGCCTGGACTAATCCCTTCCCTCCTGTCAGCTGCTTCCGGTCAGACGTTTGCCCAGCAATGCTAAGGTAACCGCATCAGGGGCCACTGTGAGGATGATGATGGCGAGACATGTTGTGGTGAAGGTGAAGACAATGCACACGGCGACAGAATTGACAGCAATTACGAAAGGCAGGTAGTGGGTCATGGAGCAATGACGGGGGCGTCCCAAGTTGTGACACTGGTACTGTAAGGGTCTGAGAACTGCTGAAGAAAGACCCCAGGCTCAAATAGTATGCAAATGCAGAGAGTGTTTATTCGGCAGTCAGCCAGCACGCGGGGCCGGCCATTCATATAAAAATGGAGACCCCGAGAGGAGCTCGCAGGCTCTTGTAAGCATAACTAAGGAAGGTTCTGACGGGCAACTAGTTCTACAGTTTGACTGGCTAATTTGAACAAGGATTGCATTTGATTAGGCTATTATGTCTATATATTTTTGACTGGTTGGGGCCAAGATGCCTTGAATTCCCAGGAAGTAACTCAGCTTTTCTCCGGCCAGGACAGTCACTGATTAATGGCCCTTTGTTCTAATTTCAGGCCCAGCCTGGGAGGTGTTTTGCTGAAGCCTATCATGGCGTCAGTCTAGTCAATTTAGTTCTTTCAAATAGCAAGGGTGGAGGACTCTCGCAAGTATGATACGTGAAGATGATCCTAACAGGACCCTTGCCGTCTTGTCTCTGTAGTAGGTCTGGCTTTTGAGATGGAAGCTAGCCTGGATAGAACAGACCCTGCTTAGGAGGCATTTGGTCATTTATGTGGAGAGATGGCCTTTCTCGTTCTCTATAAATTGCCCCACAAACTTTTCACTTTGTATTTATAGCTCCAGAAGCCACTCCTACTTGGGCAAGTAAATCACACTCATTATTCACATCAGCAACAATGTCATCATTGCACAGGAGTCCAGTCTGGACTGACCCACCCAGGGGACACGGCCGCCCACTTCAATATTGTTCAAGGTGATTCAACACAAGCTGTCAGACAGAGGCTCTCATATCAAAATGACATAATTTAGTAGCACTCCTCCGCCACTGGCGTGGGGCCTCTGCAGGGGCAGCAAGTGTGTGGCTTCCCTGGGAGCATGGGAGCGACTCTCAGAGCAGGTTTATGCCTTTTCTTACAAGAATATTGCTGTTGGGGTCCCAACTCATAATTCACCTGGCCCAGCACTGACAGATTGTTGCTGTACACCGCGGTCTGTCCCTGCTTGCCTCTCTGGAATATCAAGATACAGCTCTCTCTTTCTCTGTAGCTGGACTCAATAGAGCCTGAGGCAGTGTGGCTCCCATGCCTGAAAACTGGGGAGACGGGTCACAGCTGCCTCTTGGTGACTTTTTAGCACTTTGTAGAACAAGTTGTGTGACAACTTACTTTCACTTTTCTATGCTCAAAATACCCGACAGAAACAACTTAAGGGAGAAAAGGTTTTGATTTTTGGCTCATGATTTTGGGCCATCATGGCAGAGGCATCATGGTGGAGAGAATGCCAGGCAACAGCTGTGGCCAAAATATGGACTAGGAAGTAAAGAAAGCAGGACCGGAACCAGGGCCCGGGTATAATGTTTCCAAGGCCCGCCCCAGTGGCCAGCTCTCACCAGCCAAGGCCCCACTTCCTACAGACTCCTAACTCTTCAAAATAGGAACCAATGGCTGGAAAGATGGCTCAGCAGTTATGGCTTTGCCTGTAAGGCCTAATGATCTGGGTTCGATTCCCCAGTGCTTACGTAAAGCCGGGTGCACAAAGTGGCGTAATTATCTGGAATTCACTTGCAGTGGTTGGAGGCCCTGGTGCACTCATTCTCTGTCTTCTCTCTCTCTCTCTCTCTTTCTACTTGGAAATAAATAAATAATAAATAAAAAATTATTTTAAATAATAGGGACCAAGTGCTCAAAACAGGAGCTTGTGGGGACATTTCAGATTCCATCTAAACCAGGCTGCCATTTCCTGATCTCACGCCTGCTCGTTGGGGATTCTTGCTGTTTCCTGATTGGAACACTTTGGCCAAGGAGCTACCAAACACTGTGCATAGTTCTCCTAGCCACCCACCGCTTCCTTGGCATGGGTCTGAAATCATGACAGTTTCATGAAAGCCATGTCCTTGTGTGTCTTGATATATTATACAACAGAGTAGAGTGATAGCTTGGACTTTTTTTTTTCTGTTTTCTTTTTGCACTTTTCTGGAGGAATTTGCTCCTTCCTTTCCTCCCTCCCTCCCTTCCTTTCTTTCTTCTCACCCTTTTTTTTCCTCTCTCTCTCTTTTTATATTTTTTTTTCAAGGCAGAGTCTCGTTTCTAGCCCAGGCTGACCTGGCATTCACTATGTAGTCTCAGGCTGGCCTCAAACTCACAGTGATCCTCCTACCTCTGCCTCCCAAGTGCTGGGATAAAAGACATGTGTCACCATGCCTGGCATTCGCCACTATCTGTAAAAAGAAATTTCTCTAATCAAAAATGAGAGAAGGGGCTGGAGAGATGGCTTAGTGGTTAAGGTGTTAGTCTACAAAGCCAAAGGGCCCAGGCTCGATTCCCCAGTGTCTACATAAGCCAGATGCACAAGGCGGCACTTGTGTCTGGAGTTTACAGTGGCTGGAGGCCCTGGCATGCCCATTCTCTCTCTCTCTTTCTCCCTCCCTCTCCCTCTCTCTCTCTCTGTCTCCCTCTGCTTGCAAATAAAAAATAAATGAAAAGTGAGCACAGTGCTGGAGAGATGGCTTAGCGATTAAGGCACTTGCTTTTGAAATAATTAAAAATACAGTATTTTTTAAAAAGTGAGAGCAGCCCTAATCTATGGACATAAACATACATATTTAGAGGGTAATTTGATGGGCACAACATATCCATTTATCCAAATAACAGTAGTAGCTTCCCCATTATGATCTTTTCAAGCATAGACTTTTTGGTTTTCCAATGTAGGGTCTCACTGTAGCCCAGGCTGACCTGGAATTCCCTATGTAGTCTCAGGGTGGCCTCAACTGTCGGTGATCCTCCTACTTCTGCCTCCTGAGTGCTGGGATTAAAGGTGTGCACGACCATGCCTGGCCAGTCATAGACTGTTGACTAGGTTTTCAGTCCTGTGGAGCAGGCCTCAAATCCAGAGAGCAGTTGGTTTTTCCTATAACAGTCATATCACTATTGTGACCTTGAATTTTTGATCTTCCTGCCTCCACCTCCTAAGTAGAGAGATCACAAGCACCCATCAAGCAAGTTTTTGTCATACTTTGAATTGAACTCAGGGCTTTGTGCATGTCACTAATCTCTGAGCCCCCTAGAAGGAATTATTAGTTTTATTTTTCTTCCTTCCCTTCCTTCTTCCCTTCCTTCCTTCTTTCCTTTCTTCCCTCTCCATTTCCCCCCTCCGCTCTTCCCTCCTTCCTTATTCTTTCAAAATAGTTTCCTTATTTATTTATGCACTTGAGAGGCAGAGGTAGGAAGATAGCTGTGAGGTCAAGGCCACCCTGATATGACAGAGTGAGTTCCAGGTTAGCTTGGGCTAGAGTGAGACCCTACCTCAAAAAACCAAAACCAAACCAAAACAAAAATTATTTATTTGAGGGAGGAACGGGGAGGGGGGAAGAGGCAGATATCGAGATAGAATGGATGTGCCAGGGCCTCTAGCCACCGCAGACAAACTCCAGATGCATGTGGCACCTTGTGCATCTGGTTTGTGTGGGTCCTGGGGAATCAAACTTGGGTCCTTGGGCTTTGCAGGCAAAACGCCTTAACCGCTATGCCATCCCTCCAACCCCTTCCTTCCTTTTTCTATATAAATAAAATATAACTCCAGCAAACTCTGAGAGGATATGAGCAAGTTAGCAGATTCATTGATATAACTGGTATTTTCCTATGACCCTAAATGATTGTCAGGGTCACTGAAAATTCTAATTAGCTGAGGTATGGGAAAGAAAGGTCTGGTTTCCATGTTCTAGAAATGAAAGTCATGATGGAAATCTCTGTGGTTTAGCAAATGGAAAGTTCTAGAATTTATTGAAATTAGATATTTTGGGTTTGGAATATAAATGTGAAATATGTGGAGAATATATGAATATATGTTTTGGGTCATCTTAGGTATAATTTTGAAGGACAGAGTCTGTATGGGATCAAAGCCCTAAGAGAAGGTCCACAATGTTTCAATAATGTCATGAAAAATAGGTGACATGTGATATATACCAACATTCTTAGTGTTTAATGTCCAATTTGGCGTTTGTTTTGAAATGCTTCAAAACATAGTATACTTGTAGGTGGAGATCTGACAAGACAGTTTTTGTAAGTTTCAGCTGTAGAAACATGTGGTTGACTTGCCAACATTCATTATACCCCAAATGATTAACCAGCCCCAGTTAGTCATACTAATTCCAAGCCCATGTCAGGAACCGGCTCAGGGCCAGGCAGGGATTTTTAAGTTATGTCAGGAGAGAGAGAGGGGGAGAGAGGTTGGCATATGAAGAAAGTCAGTTGAGAGACTAGAAATCCCTCCCTACCAGAGGCTACCTGTAAGGGACAGAGCATGGGTGAGAAAAAGTGATGTATACAAATGCAGAAGGCTGATGGTATGTAAAATGTCTCATAAGGGTTCATACTTATAACCCAGCACCATTTTTCAGTATCTAACCTTTCTGCTCTCTGGTCTGCTTCCAATCTAAGAAGTGCTCTTTCCTCTCTTCTCCCTGCTCAATGTGTATGTATGCACATGTGCGTCTGTGCGTGTGTTTCTGTGTGTGTGTGCGTGCGCTGTGCATGCGGAGGCCAGAGATCAGAGTTGGGTGTCTTCCTCAGTCACTGTCCACTTTATTCTTTGAGACAGAGTGGTTCGTTGAACCTAGAGCTCACCAATTCTGCTACACTAGTTAGCCAGGGAGTGCCAGGTACTCTCTGTCTCTGCTTTCCCAGCTCTGAGATTATAGACACCACACCTGGCATTTTATGTGAGTATTGAGAATCCGAACTCAGGCACTCATGCTTTTGTGGCAAGCCTTGTTTTATTTTATTTTTTTAAATTATTTTTAAGTTTTTATGAGATAGGGTCTCGCTCTACACCAGGCTGACCTGGAATTCACTGAGGAGTCTCAGGGTGGCCTTGAACTCATGGCGATCCTCCTATCTCTGCCCCTGGAGTGCTGGGATTAAAGGTGTGCGCCACCACGTCCAGCTGTGGTAAACCTTGTGTTTCTCTCTCTCTCTCGCACACACACTTTATTTACTTTTGTTTGGTTTTTCTAGGTAGGGTCTCACTCTAGCTCAGGCTGACCTGGAATTCACTATGTAGTCTAGGTGGCCTCAAGCTCAGGGGGATCCTCCTACCTCTGCTTCCCAAGTGCTGGGATTAAAGACGTGCGCCACCTCACCCAGCCCTATTTTTTGTTTTTGAAGTTGGTTCTCACGCTAGCCCAGGCTGACCTGAAACTAGACTCAGGCTGACCTTGAACTTACAGCAATACTCCTATGTCAGCCTCCCAAGTGCTGGGATTAAAGGCATGTGCCACCATGCCTGGTGGAGAGAGATAGAACTCCAGATGGATGCAAGGGCCAATTGGTGCATGTAGTTTTATGTGGGTACTGGAGATCAAACTCGGGTTGTTAGACTTTGTGGGCAAGTGCCTTAACCACTGAGCCATCTACCTGGTCCCAGAAGTGATCTCTTAATAATTTTTCTACCACTTTTCACATGTCTCTGTACCAATCCTTTTTCCCATGACACAAGAATACAGAGAGAATGTGCAAGACCAGGGCCTCTAGCCCCCTCAAATGAACGCCAGACACACGTGGCCACTTTGTGTATCTGGCTTTACATGGGTCCTGGGAAATAGAACCTGGGTCCTTTGGCATTGCCGCCAAGTGCCTTAACCGCGAAGCCATCTCTGCAGCCCCCTTTTGCTTATTTCTAAAAGCTCAAAGGGTTTGGCGACATTGGCACTGTTTCTCAGCCTCCAAAATAGACTCATCTATGTGCTCAGGGACACAAAGGGGACCACAGGCACAGCTTTCTAATAACTGTCCCCAAAATGCCTGTGGAGGGCTGGTTGGTGTCAGCTCTCTAATTGCAACTGGAGCTTGTGGCTGGGCGCCCGGCCACCGCCGAGGTCCCTCCAGATTCCCAACGCGCTGTCTTCCGGGTGCAGCTTTCCACCGCTTCCTGGAAGTGTTCCTTGCTTCACTCTGCCATGGCGTCTGGCTTTCCCACAGACCTTACATCTGTTTTCTGTTTGCTTCTTTCTCCTGTCTTTGTTGACTCTTAAGAAGACAGACAGTTGTTTGACTAACCCCCTGCTTTGTTTTCATTGGGGTTTTCAGTTGTTTTAATCTCCTGTTCACTGTCTCACCATCCATTTCTCATCCACTTCCACTCCTGCGCTGTCTGGGAGCTGGTGGGAGTCAGTCACTGGGCCCCCGATTCTCTCCATTCTGACCCAAGGGTCTTGCTGACTTCTCTGGGCTATTCCTTCAGGCTTGACTTCGGTCCCCAGCTGGGTGCCTTCCCATTTTACCGAAGTTCCTGTTGTTTTTCCTACTCTCCCACTCCACGCAGGGGTGGGGAGTGTTTATAAATTTGCTAGGAAGGTTTGCTTTTGAAATGAGAGCATTGCTCCTGACTCTCTCGGACTGCACGCTGAGATATATTATCTGTGAAATTCCTGTTGTAATGATTGGCAGGTTTCCGAGCCACAGCGTGACATTTACAAACCCGGCCAAAGCTAGTGCGGCACCCGCTGTGAACCTCCTCCTTAGGGTGGCACACACAAAAAAATTCTGTAGGAGGGTTGGAAAGATGGATCAGCAGTTAAGGTGATTGCCTGTAAAGGTTAAAGCCCCAAGTTCATTTCCCCAGTGCCCACATAAAGCCAGATGCACAAAATGGCTTGTGCTTGTAAATAAATAGCATAAAAATATTTTTTAAATTATCTAAAATAATTCAGTAAGAATACTTTCATTTGTGCCACATCATTTGCCCTCAGACCTTTTACATAAATTTTTATTTATTTATTTGAGAGAGAGAGAGAGAGGCAGAGAAAAAGAATGGGTACAACAGGGCCTCTAGCCACTGCGAACGAACTCCAGACACATGTGGCTACTTTGTGCAGCTGGCTTTACATGGGTACTGGGGGAATCAAAGCCTGGCCATCAGGCTTTGCAAATAAGTGCCTTTAGCTGCTGAACCATCTCTCCAGCCCTGCATTTTGTTGTTGTTGTTGTTGTTAAGCAAAACAAATGGATGATACAATTTGTTAAAAAAAAGATAGGCGAGCAACTGCTACATTATAGTTTGGGGTCATTTTTGTTCTTCCTTGGAAGAGCTAACCCCACAAAGATAGAAGTTGGAAATGAAGCCGGCGTGGTGGCGCATGTCTTTAATCTCAGCACCCGGGAGGCAGAGGTAGGAGGATCACCGTGAGTTTGAGGCCACCCTGAGACTACATAGTGAATTTCAGGTCAGCCTGGGCTAGAGTGAGACCCGACCTTGAAAATTACTTCCCCCTCCCCAAAAGACGTTGGAAATCACAGCAATCATCGATAAGTGCATCTGAAGTGACAAGTTCCTGTATAAGTAAGGGTGACAGTAATTCCTACCTTGGTTAATTAACTTTTAATTGCTATGACTACCGTACCTCACAGGAACATCTTAAGGTCAAAAGGTTTATTTTGGTTCATAATTTCAGAGGTCTTCCGTCCTTCATGAGACAGAAGTCGTGGGAGAGCAGATACTGTGATGGCAATGGGAGCTGTTCCCTTCATGGAGGAACAGGAAGCGGAGTGCACAGCAGGAACTGATGGCCGGGTTGCTAACTTTCAAAGCCTGCCTTCCTAATGACCTACTTCTACCTTTTAAAATCTCACAGCTGGGCTGGAGAAATGGCTTAGCAGTTAAGGCATTTGCCTGCAAAGCTGAAGGACCCAGGTTAAATTCCCCAGGATCTATGTAAGCCAAATGCACAAGGGGCACATACATCTGGATTTGTTTGCAATGGTTAGAGGCCCTGGCATGCCCGTTCTCTCTCTGTCTGTCTCTCTTGGAACTCTCTCTCTGCTTGCAAATAAATGAATAAAATTAAAATTAAAAAAAAAATCTCACAGCCTCCCCAAATTGTGTCATCAGCTGGGATCCCAGCATTCAAAACATGAGCCTAGGGGGACATTTCAGATTCATTTATTTATTTATTTTGTTTATTATTATTATTATTATTTTTGAGGTAAGGTCTCCCTCTAGCAGAAGCTGACCTAGAATTCACTACGTAGTCTCAGAGTAACCTGGAACTCACAGTGATCTTCCTACCTCTGACTCCAGAGTGCTGAGATTAAAGGCATGCACCACCATGCCTGCCTTCAGATTTATTTATTTTTAAATTATTTTAAAATATTTTTATTTATTTATGAGAGAGAGAGAGAGAGAGAGAGAAGAGAGTGGGCACACCAGTTTCTTGCGTCTGCATACAAAATACAGACACATGTGCCACTGTGTACATCTGAGTTTATGTGGAAACTGGGGAATTGAACTTGCAAAAAAAATGCCTGAGAGGGAGGTAGAGTTAGGGTGACTGGACCTCTGAAGGTAAAAAGCACAGGAAAGTTTGTACTTGTTCGGAAATCAAAGATCTGCCTAGACCCGTTTTTCCACAATCAGGACCCTTCCTGGGAGGAAGGTCTTTCCTAGGATTTAAACATTGTGGTTGGTCAAGTTCAGCCCCTGGAACTTGGTGCCAGGGCTGACCTCTTCCTGAGAGAGCCCCCAGCCCTAACCAACCAGCTGGCCCTCTAAGCTGGAAGACAGCCCACCACCCTAAGGTTATAAATTCCTTTGTAAAGGGAGAGCAGGCTCTCTGATCACTTAGAAACTTCCAGCTTTGGGTGAGTTTTTTCCTCTGCTGGGCCTGGGCTGGCTCAGCCCAGGCCCAGGACCTCAGCCAGGAAGGGCTCAGCCTAGGCCCTAGTCCAGGCCCAGCCGGGAGTGCCCCCTAACCCTTACTCTCCACATGGGTTCTTTATCCCCTCCTGCTCCCCACATGGCAGGAGCTCCTTGAACTTTGTTTCCTCTTTCTTCCCATGCTTTTTTTCCAGGCCCAACATGTGGGATCTTTAGCCATGTGGGTGCCTTTCCTTGGCTCTGTACTTCCCTCAATAAATATAATAATTTAATGATTATCCTTCAAAGTCTTTTTTTTATTCAATTCTTTGATTTAAAATTAGAAGCGAGGGCTGGAGAGATGGCTTAAGGGTTAAGGCGTTTGCCTACAAATCCAAAGAACCCCAGTTTGATTCTCCAGGAACCATGTAAGCCAGATAGATGCACAAGGTGGTGCATGCATCTGGAGTTTGTTTGTAGTGGCTGGAGGCCTTGGCACACCCATTCTCTTCCTCTCTCTCAAATAAATAAACAAACAAATACATAAGATATATTAAAATTAGAAGTGAACTGAGGGTTTGGGGCGTAAGGACTTTCCTGGACCCTTAGCACCCTATGACATGCCTTTAACTGCTGAACCATCTCTCAATTCCAGACATTTCATATTTAAACCCTCACACTGCTTTGGGGCATATTTGTTAATATATATACATATTTTTTACTTTGGTCTAGTATCAGAAGGTCTTCTCCCAATATGATCTAACTGGTGAGCTGGGCAGCTTTACATCATCAAGAATGAAGAGAGTATGGTAAATCAGGGACTCTAGCCACTGCAAACGAACTCCAGATGTATGTGCTACTTTGTGCATCTGGCTTCACCTGGGCTCTGGAGAATCAAGCCCAGGTCACTAGGCTTTGCAGGCAAGTACCTTAACCACTGAGCAATATTTCCACACCTGTGCAGTTTATTATGATTACTATTAAGCTTACTACTTAGCCTTGCTGGAGGAGGTGTGTCACTTGGGGCAGATCTGGAGCCCAGCTCTGAGCCAGTTTGACCTTGGCTGCTCTCTTTGTCTCTGTACCATGGACGTATGCTGAAGTGAGCCAGCTTCCTCCGCCATGACGGAGCTGCCCCTGGAATCTGTGAGCCTGACATAAACCCTTTCCTCCCTCAAGGTGCTTCCGGTCAGGTGTTTTGTCCCAGCAACAAAACAGAAACTGCAACACTCCTCATGATTCTGAGACGTTCAACCACCTCTTGGTAAATTGCTTTTTTTCTGAAACTACTTTGATTTTCACTCTTTTTTTTTTAATTTTTTCGAGGTAGGGTCTCATACTAGTTCAGGCTGACCTGGAATTCACTCAGGGTGGCCTCGAACTCACAGCAATCCTCCCACCTCTGCCTCCTGAGTGCTGGGATTAAAGGCGTGTGCCACCACGCCCAGATCATTCTTCAATTTGCATTTAAGAAACTCTAATGGAGGGTGGGTAGTGGCTAGAGAGAAGGCTCAGCAATTAAGGAGCTTGCTTGCAAAGCTTAACGACCTGGGCTCGATTCCCCAGTACCTAGGTAAAGCCATTTGCACAAGATGGCACATGTGTCTAGAGTTTGTTTGTGTGGCTGTGTCTGTTCTCTCTGTCTCTCTGTCTCCTCTTTCTCTCTCTGTTTGCAAATAAATAATAATAGTAACAAAAAGACAGAAAAGAAAAAGAAGCCCTAATTATGACTGTCCACTGTGCTATCTTGTCCTGATGGACAGGGAGGCAATGTGTGCCATGCCCTATGATGACAATTGGCATTTGAGAGGAAAAGTGTTTTCTTTTGACTTCTACAGTCTCAACCCCACACCTGTGCAGCTGAAGGAGGTCACATAGCTCTAGTTAAAGGGCTGAGAATGCAAGGGGCACATATCACTTGTGTGCTGATGCTCATACTTGTGGTGACGATGATCTTAGGGTGATCTGGTTAAGCGGAGGCACTGTAAGATCACAGCGCTCTGGCCTATGGATTTGTCACGTGGAGGACAGGATCTGTAGTAGATTTTGCTTGAGCAAGAAACACCTTTGCTGAGGTGTGAAGCTGTCGAGACATTAGGGTGCTTTGTTACTACAGCCTGCCCCTTGCCTCCTTGGCTGTTGGAGATAAAAGGTACCAAAAAGCCTAGGAACACAGAGACGGGCTGTTGTAGTCAGCTCTGTGTTCCGACCAGAAGCAGCTTACTGGAGGAAGGGATTTATGTCAGGCTTATAAATTTTAGGGGAATGCCATCAACAGTGGAAGAAGCCAGCTCAGTTTCATAGATCCAAACAGAGAGACACCACTTGCCAGTACCAACAAGTACCAACAGCAGGAGCTCAAACTGCTATCCATATACCTTAGTGCTAGACTCAAGATCTAACCACCAGCGACGTACCTCTTCCCGAGTAGGGCTCTGCCCACTGGAGACTCAAGATCCAAGCCTGAGTCTATAGGGCCATACATTCAAACCGCCTCACAGGCCCCCACTGCAGGATATTTCTCCCACTCCTGGGAGCAAGCGCATGGGCTGGGGGCGAGAGAGAGCACAGGTCACTGAAAGAGCAAAGGGAAACTCATTCCCGAGCTGTCCATTCATCAGTAGGCTTGGCAGTGTACCTGTGCCAATGAAATACATAGAAAAAAGCATAAACAGGGCTGGAGGGATGGCTTAGTAGTTAAGGCATATGTCTGCAAAGCCAAAGGACGCAGGTTTGATTCCCTAGGATCCTCATAAGCCAGATGCACAAGAGGGTGCACACATCTGGAGTTTGTTTGCAGTGGCTAGAGGCCCTGGTGCACCCATTCTCTCTCTCCCTTTTTCTCTCTGTCAAATAAATATATAAATAAATAAACTATCCCCCCCCTCTTTTTTTTTTTTTTTTTGGTTTTTGAGGTAGGGACTCACTCTAGCCCAGACTGACCTGGAATTCACTGTAGTCTCAGGGTGGCCTTGAACTCACAGTGATCCTTCTACCTCTGCCTCCTGAGTGCTGAGATTAAAGGTGTGCACCACCATGCCCGGCTTCAATTTTTATTAACATTTTCCATGATTATAAAAAATATCCCAAGGTAATACCCTCCCTCCCCCCACTTTGCCCTTTGAAATTCCATTCTCCATCATACCCCCTCCCCATCTCAATCAGTCTCTCTTTTATATTTTGATGTCATGATCTTTTCCTCCTCTTATGATGGTCTTGTGTAGGTAGTGTCAGGCACTGTGAGGTCATGGATATCCAGGCCATTTTATGTCTGGAGAGAGCACGTTGTAAGGAGTCCTACCCTTCCTTTGGCTCTTACATTCTTTCCGCCACCTCTTCTGCATTAGACCCTGAGCCTTGGAAGGTGTGATTGAGATGTTACTTAGTACTCCAGTCACTTCTTTCCAGCACTATGATACCTTCTGTTGTCCCAAGGTCACTGCCAACTGAAAAGAAAAGATTCTCTACCCAAAGTGAGAGTAGCATTAATATAAAGGTATGAATATTAAGAGAAGTGCTTACTGGACAGTTTGATAAGCATAGTATATACATTTATCCAGACATCAGCAGATGTTACACCCCCAGGGCTCATGACTACCTCTGTTTTAAGTTTTCAGTATCAGGGATGTATTCCCTCCCATAGAGCAGGCCTCCAGTCCAATTGGAGGGCAGTTGGTTTCCACCATGACAGACATGCCACTATTGCACCCATTGGCTCATTTGGCCTGGCTGGCAAAATATAAGGCTTGCAGTGTCCACTGTTGAGTATCTTCACTGGTGGTATCTCTTTTTCCCACTGAACTGCATGTAGAATGGCTTCTTCCAGCTTTCTGTCAGCAATAAACTATTTTTTAAAAAAGAAAAAAAAAAGCATAAACACTTTTGGGTTTCAAAACCAAACAGCATTTAAGGTGGCATCTATGTGAGAAGTGAAGCGTGCCCAGTGTGAAATTCCTTCAGCTGTGCTGTTTCAAGTTTCTCATACTAAAATGTCAGATGAAAGGTTCTGGGGGCCGGGGAGATAGCTGGGCCAGTAAAGGCTTGCTTTGCAAGCTTGGGGACCCAAGTTCGACCCTCAGAACTCACATTTAAAACATTATGGCTGGGCTGGAGAAATGGCTTAGCGGTTAAGCACTTGCCTATGAAGCCTAAGGACCCCGGTTCGAGGCTTAGCTCCCCAGGACCCACGTTAGCCAGATGCACAAGGGGGCGCACGTGTCTGGAGTTCGTCTGTAGTGGCTGGAGGCCTTGGTGCGCCCATTCTCTCTCTCTCTCTCTACCTGCCTCTTTCTCTCTCTGTCTGTTTGTTCTCAAATAAATAAATAAAAAATAAACGGAAAAAAAATTGAAAACATTATGGCCATGTCGCCAAAACACTTTGACTACCTGCCAAAACCAAAAGGTAAGACCATATTGCTGAAGACACCACAGGCTATGGTCACAGGACATCGGAACACCATGCTGGAACTGAGAGGGAAACTCGCCTCCTCTGGCCAGCCCTCATACTGCTGCAAAGCCCTATGGGAGCTGCTCGAAGAACATGGTCGCCAACAGCACTAATAAGCAGGAGACCCTGCAGACGACAAAATCAACCAGCTGCGCAAGATGTACACACCTGTGCAGCAGCGACACACAGCCTCTGCAGGTGATCAACTGTTCTCTGACTGGACCTGAGGCCTGCTCAATGGGAAAGAATTCACAGCCAGTACTGGACACCAAGTCGGAAACCCATGGTCAGGAAAGTCACCAACTCCAGAGAGATGCCCCCCACAGCTCTTTGGAGAAGAGCGGGCTTTCACCGCCCCCACCAAGTCTCTCAAATAACTTTACATAGCGCCTTCAACCCAAGCTGTTCTCACTGCTGGTTGGAGAATCTGTTTTATTTCATAGATGGCAGAGAAAACAGAGGAGAACCAAGATCTATCAGCAAGACAAGAAGATAGTCACGTGCCCGCCACAAGACGTGCCACCTCTACCAGGGCCCAGGAGAAATTGCAGAGGAAGTGGTGGCGTGAGTACTGACAAGCAGCTCCAGGGTGGTGGTGAGAGATGTGGTGATCCATCCAAACTCATCAAAGTGGAAATCCCAGCACTAAATCAAACTGCCAACAGGCTTGCCGTGGATCAGGGCATATTGCAGAAGAGGGGGGCGGGAAGATTGTAGAAGTCACAGGCTGGGTAGAAGTATTCTGAGGCACAGTCCCTCTGCTGCCCCACAGGAACTGTCTGAGGCCTTCGTGACCCCACAGTGAGCAGCATAGCCCCACCACGGAGGGCCCCAGGGAATCAGAAGTAGGGATGAGGGGATAAAAGAGTATAACTTGTTATAATATACATCTATCTATCTATCTATCTATCTATCTATCTATCTATCTATCTATCTAATTAAATTAAATTGAAAAAGAATTTTGGCCATGGTGGCTCATACCTGTAATCCCAGCACTTGGGAGGTAGAGACAAGAGCATTCCTGGGGCCAGCCAGTCTAGCCTACTTGGGTGATAAACTCTGCTTCTAAAAAAGGTGGACTTGCTGGGCATGATGGCACATGCCTTTAATCCCAGCACTCAGGAGGCAGAGGTGAATTGGAGGCCAGCCTGAGACTACATAGTGAATTCCAGATCAGCCTGGGCTAGAAGGAGACCTTACCTTGAAAAAAAAAAAAAGCAAAAATAAAAAGATGGACATAACCTGAGGAAGGACACTTGAGATTGTCCGCTGGCCTCCATATGTGCACATGCACCTGCGTGCATGCACACCACACACACACATACCACACACCACACACATACCACAGACACCACACCTCACATACCCCCCCACACCACCATATACACACGCATACCACACACACACACACGCACACACTTAAAAAAAGTTCTGAAAAGTCAGTGGTTATACTAAAGAACATTCTTATAAAACACATGCCTTTAATTCCAGCACTTGGGAGGCAGAGATGGGAGGATCGCTGTGAATTTGAGGCCACCCTGAGACTCCATAGTGAATTCCAGGTCAGCCTGGACAACAGTGAGACCCTACCTCAAAAACGAAACAAAACAAAAACTGTACAGCAGCTCTTTTGCTTTCTTTCAGCAGCCTCATCTCAGCAGACGGAGTGTTTACAGGTGTGGCACGGCACACACAGATGTTTTGGCTTGCCTTTGTCATTTAACTTTTTATCATGTACTTTTCTCCAGCAGCCACATTTTTTCCCTCTAAATTGTTATTTATTCATTTGAGAGAAAGAGAAAGAATGGGCATGCCAGGGCCCTCTGCCACTGCGAACAAACTCCAGACACGTGTCACTTTGTGCATCTGGCTTATATGGGTACTGGGAACTTGAACCTGGGTCCTTAGGCTTCATAGGCAAGTGGCTTCACCACTAAGCCATCTCTTCAGCCCTGCAGTAGCCACATTTTTCATACAGCCACGGCTTGGAAATTCCTTCATTTCCAGGCAAGTGCAGATACCCGCTTCAAACTGCAGGCATGGTCTTTGTTGCAGTCATGTTCACATGGCTGGCAGAAATCACCCGACCAAGAGCAGCTTGTGGGAAAGAAGGTTTATTCTTTCTGTTGTCCCAATGCAGGTCAGCTGGCCCAATCTCAATGGTTGTAATCTCTCATACAATTGCAGCTGAATGGGCAGCAGTTTCAGCCCCAAAATTTCATTTTTTCTGTGCCATATCCCTCTGCTCACACCAGTCCATTTCTATGCACTGCAACCCTGCACCACTTCTCAGGACACACGCATAACAGCAAGCTTCTCACACAAACTGCTAACCCAGTCCAGGCAAAGCTGGCTCTCGCCCTCATAAGCCAAACCTCACAGTCCATAGTTCTTACTGCATTCAGGTTTTTCAACTCTGACCAGCACAGTCCATCAAGCGCTACTGTAAGGCGTCTCTTAGACCAAGGTTTCAAATCCTTCCATGTTCCTCTTGGACATTTGCTCCAAAAGGTCAAAGCCACACAGTCAGCAGTCTAGCAGCAATCCCATTTCTCTGGTTCCAACTTTCCTGCTGCAGTCAGGTTCTCATTGCTGGCAAAATCACCTGACCAAGACAAGCTTGTGGGGAAAAAAAAACGTTTATTTTGGCTTACAGACTTGACAGGAAGCTACAAGCAGGAAAAATGATGGCATGAGCAGAGGGTGGACATCACCTGTTACCAATATCAGGTAGACAATAGCAATAGGAGAGTGTGTCAAACACTGGCAAGGAGATATAATACCCATAAGCCCACCCCCAATAATACACTGCCTCCAGGAGGTGTTAATTCTCAAATCTCCATGAGCTGGGAACCTAGCATTCAGAACACCTAAATTTATGGGGGACACCTGAATCAAACCACCATAGTCTAGAAGCCAAAGACACTTTAAATACATTTTATTTACTTATTTGCAAGGGGTAGGGGGACATGCCATGGCCTTCAGCCACTACAAAACCAATTCCAGATGAATGGGCCACTTGTGCATCTGACTTTATGTGGGTACTGGGGAATAGAACCCAAGTTGTTAGTCACTGCAAGGAAGCACCTTAACTGCTGAGCCATCTCTCTAGCCCCCAAACACACTTTAAAAATATTTATTTATGAGGGAGGGAGGGAGGGTTGAGGAAGAGAGAGAGAGAGAGAGAGAGAGGGAGAGAGAATGGGCATGTCAGGGCCTCTTGCCACTGCAATCAAACGAACTCTAGATGCATGCACCACTTTGTGCATCTGGCTTTATGTGGGTATTGGGTGAATCCAACCCAGGCTGTCAAACTTTTCAACTAAGCCATCTCTCCAGCCCCCAAGGACACTTTTCGTTATTGTTTTTATTAAGAATATACTTTTTTTTTTTTTTTTTTGGTTTTTCGAGGTAGGGTCTCACTCTGGTCCAGGCTGACCTGGAATTAACTCTGTCATCTCAGGGTGGCCTTGAACTCATGGCAATCCTCCTACCTCTGCCTCCCAAGTGCTGGGATTAAAGGCATGCGCCACCACGCCCGGCCAAGAATATACTTTTTGTGGACACAAAAAAATTTGTTGGTAATCATCATTTCCCTCCTCCCTGCCTCCAGTCTGCTGTGCCTGCCTGTCAATTTCTGTTTTCTCACAGTAGAAGGAAAGAATAAATCTAAGACATACTGGGCAAAAAAGAGCATTTTCCATCATTGTTGAATGAAGGTTACATGTTTTCTGGGAAAACCTGTTATCGCCTTAAATTTTCTCTTTTAGCTTCCTACTTCTACTGTCTCACCACCATCCCATAAGCAGTATTACATTAAAGTCTCATGGGTTCAGGTTGGAGAGATGACTCAGCAATTAAGGTGCTTGCCTGAAAAGCCTAAGACCTGGGTTCGATTCTCTAGTACCCATGTAAAGCCATATGCACAAAGTGGCCCATGTATCTGGAGTTTGTTTGCAACAAGTGGAGACCCTGGTGTGCCCATTTTGGATTCTCTTCTCTCTATCTCTCTCTACTTGCAAATAAATAAATAATATATTTTTTAAAGTTTCATGGGCTCTAAACTTTAAACCTCCTAATACAATTCACATATGTTTATAAGAACACGTCACTTGTGTTTTTCTGCATGTACAAACCATTCATATTCATGGTAGATAATTTAGAAGACACAAAGGTATAAAATGTACCTATCTTGCTAGCATTTTAGTCCTTTTAAAAGAAAGGTACATTTTTAGCTGGGTGTGGTGGCTCACACCTTTAATCCTAGCACTTGGGAGGTAGAGACAGGAGGATTGCCGTGAGTTTGAGATCAGCCCGAGACTGCAGAGAGAGTTCCAGGTCAGCCTGGGTTAGAGCGAGACCTTACCTGTTAACAAAAAAAAAGTACATTTTTAACACCCTTTCTGCTGAAGCTCAAGTGTAAAAACAGGACGATCTTGCTCAATTTCTGCTGCTTGCCTGCATGTATGTTCTCAGCCCAGATGAGTTTAACACTTGTGCTGTCTGGCTCTGGCTTTTTATCCATGCAGTAGCTGAAACAAGAAGACTTCCCACCACCATTAAGGGATGATTTAGCGTGTCGTCAAGTATATGAGAGGCTCCTTCAGTCAGAATAGCAAACAGCTGTTCCCCGTCTCCAGCAAGCCTGGAGCCAGAGGAAGGAGACCGAGGCTGTGGGGTGCTGGGCAGCTCCTGGCCTTATGTAGAAGGAGAGTTCCCGAGGGTCCTGGGCAGAACTCATGCTCTGTGTCAGGTAGTTGAGAATGGAACATTTTGGCTTAAATTTATAGGACAATTATTCCATTTTAATTAATTAATTAATTGTTTTTTTTGAGAGAGAGAATTGGCACGCCAGGGCCTCAGCCACTGTAATTAAACTCTAGACGCTTCAGCCACCTAGTGGGCATGTGCGACCTTGCGCTTGCCTCACTTTTGTGCATCTGGCTTATGTGGGATCTGGAGAGTAGAGCATGGGTCCTTAGGCTTTGCAGGCAAGCGCCTTAACTGCTAAGCCATCTCTCCAGACCCATTTATTTATTTATTTTTATTTGAGACAGAGAGATAGGGAGAGACAGAGAGGAAGGGAGAGAATGGATATGCCAGGGCCTCTAGCCGCTGCAAATGAACTCCAGCCACATGTGCCACTTTGTACATTTGGCTTACGTGAGACCTAGAGAACCAAGCCTGGATCCTTAGGCTTTTCAGGCAAGCACCTTGATCATCAAGCCATCTCTCCAGCCCTACTCCATATATATATATTTTTTGTACGTGTGCTACCACACCCAGCTTTATTTTTTTGAGAGCGACAGACAGAGAGAGAAAGAGGCAGAGAGAGAATGGGCACGCCAGGGTCTCCAGCCAGTGCAAACGAACTCCAGACGCGTGCGCCCCCTTGTGCATCTGGCTAATGTGGTCTGGGGAATCGAGCCTCGAACCGGGGTCCTTAGGCTTCACAGGCAAACGCTTAACCACTCATCTCTCCAGGCTCCCTACTCCATTTTAAAATATCTTTATTATTCCTACCTTTAATCTATACTCCTATCTTTAATCTCTCCTTCTGTCTCACATGGTTCACAGTTTACAAGGGGAGGGCCAGAGGTTACCCAGGTTTTATTTTTTGTAGATCTTGCAAAGTGGTCTGTGTTCTCATTTGAAAGGTGTAAGCACATCTTGCCAGAAGGCAGTGGGATGAATTTTCATGAATCTGTGTCTTTCTCTGCACGCACATCTGATGCCCATTTCTGCCCTTAGCTTTATTTCTCAGAATCCAGCGTTTTTCTAGTCTGCTTCTGCTGGCTACCATCTTGCCTGGCAATGCCTCCGTCCTCCCCCACCTTTGTGGGAGGAGGCCTAGACTCTTGTTCTGCCACTCGGGGGTGTGGAAAGTCTCTGCTTGGAGCAGGGGATGTATCCATTCGCCCCCTCATGCTCATCTGCAGCCCAACACTTACAAGTACACATGTCAAGCCGGAACTTGGGGTGGCATGCTGTGGGCAGAGGCTCTCACAACCACGCCGTCGGCTCATATAGTTGCTGCTCTCTCCTTCCACAGCCAAATCCCAGGCCACCTTGTGCTCCTCTCCCGCACGTGTCCCTCAGGCTGTAGTTCTGTAGTTTATCTTGTGGCTCCTTAAGCCTCGTGGATCATAGATAGGTGTTTTATTCAGTGACTTGGGAGGGAGTGGGGAACCCCATGCTCTCCTCAGGGAGGACCAACCTTTGGTTGCTTCCAAATAGGTCTGTAGTGTGAAGGTGGGTGCACACTGGGGAGTGTTGTCTGAGCTGGTCATGGAGGTGGTCAGGAAGAACGGAGTCATTAGCTAACCCAACCCAAACTCTCCCTCTCAGTGACATTTGCCTTGCCTTGGGACAATACCCTCTTGAGTCTCATTTTCCTTCAAGTTCCTTGAGGGCATGGATAGGATAATCTTTACAATTTTGTGTCTCCCTAGAATCCAGATCGTTTCATTTGTGACAACAGACATCTGCTGAATGTTAAGGCTGTGAGTGAAGACATTAAGTGAATGATCGGTCTGGGTTCTAGAGCCAAGCTTCACGATCATGAATTTCTCATAGAAGCAAACTTTAGACCTAGGTCAAACACTTAGTGAGGGCTGGAGAGATTGCATAGTGGTTAGGGCCCGTGAAGCCTAAGGACCCATGTTCGACTCTCCAGATCCCGTGGAAGCCAGACGTACAAGTTGACGTGAGCACTCAAGATCACACATGCTCACAAGATGGAGTATGTGTCTGGAGTTCAATTCTGGAGGCCCTGGTGTGCCAATTCTCTTTCTCTTCTCTCTCCCTCTCTCTCTTTCTTGCTCTCATAAAAAGCACAAAAGAACTTAATTAGTTAATACTAATAAAGGAATCAACTTTAGGTTGCTATTCATTCTTTTGAGTATCATGATGTTCAAAGTGACAGAGACGTTCTGAATACATTTGCATATAATGAATAGATTAATGAATGTCCCTGGGCCCTAGTGGCCACAGCTCAAGTTCCTCCTCTCTGCTGCCACGGCCATAGTGACTACTCTCCTCTGATACAGGAGCCTCACGTGCTGGCAGCTCATGGAGGAGGGAAGGGCAGAGACTAGGCCTTAAAGGCCTTCAAAGCAATGTTTTCATCCAACCATCCCCCCGCCCCCTACAGAGGGCCCTCTGTGTGCAAGGCCATGTGGAGGGCACCCACTGACAAAGATGAAGAAATCACAGTGGCCACTGTTGTCGTTTGAATGGATGTTCCCCCGTAGATTCGGGCATTTACTGAAGCTTGGAACTTGGATTTCCAGTTTCTTCTGCCATTATGGAACTTCCCCTGGGTCTGTAAGCCTGAAGTAAGCGCCATCCTTCCCATAAGCTGTGTCCGGTATGGAGGCTCATCCCAGCGGTATCTGTTCACCCTCAGTGTGGAGCGGGAATAGATCTGTAAGTAGACGATTACAATGTGATGCTCTCAGAGCAAAGCTCCATTTGACTAACTCGACAGCCGGAGAAACTGAGCAGTCTGTGGTCTCGTGTAGGGACCATGAACTGGATCCAGGTTGCGTATCCAGACCTCAGATTTGGGCCCCAACTTATGGCTTTGCTGTTATTTTAGCAGTGTGCCCTTTCACAAATCACCGCCCAGCTCTGGTTTCCAATTTTCTCATTTGAGGATCGCTGTTGAGTTTAAGGCCAGCCTGGAACTTCAAAAACAAACAAACAAAAAAAGCCCACCCAATTTTCTTATCTGAAAACTGAGGGGTCAGGCTGGGATTTAAAAAATATATATATCTATTTATTTGCAAGCCGAGAGATGAGACAGAAAGAGAGAGAAAAGAAGGGAGAGAGACAATGGACATCCCAGAGCCTCTGGCCACTGCAAACAAACTTCAGACCCAAGCGCCACTTTGTGCATCCAGCCTTACATGGGTACTGGGGAATTGAACCCTGTTTCATTAAGTTTTCTTTGAAGGCAAGCACCTTAACCACCGAGGCATCTTCCTAGCCCTACGATGGAACTTTGAAAGATCTTCATAAGTCTGAGTTTCTGAGATTTTTTTCCATGTCAGAGTACTTACCTTGCCCTTCTGACATCCTCTGGCATCTGCCCGTAACCTCCCTCTCTGAGCTGGGCTCTGTAGAAATCTCCAGCTTGGCTAGCCTGGCTTCCACGATGGGATCTCATCCGCCCCCACCTCCCCCAACTAGCAAGCTATGCCAGAGAGAATTCTCCCACGCAGGCATTCCTTTGTGGGGCTACCCTGGGTCCCCATTGGTGCAGTTTCCATTAATTTCCTTTGACCTCTTCTGTGGGGAAGCTTGTGATTACTGATAATTCTAGTTAATCCTTTAACTAGGAAAAGGAAACTAGCCATCTAATAGGCAGAAGGAGGGAATGACTTGGCACGCCATCTGCAAAATATAAACCTAAAATATTCCAGAGTGTTCTCCGAGAGGCCGCAGCCATTAACGCCCGGAGAGCCGGCTACCGCGCGGCCTGTCTCGGTGGTGGGCAGACTTCTGAGCCCAGCTGCGAGCAGGCGCTCTCTCTCCGCCTGTTTGTGGCATAATCGTTTTACTCGCTATGGCAGAACATCTCCAACCCCCCGGAAAAAGCTTTTTGACATCTTCCTGAGCAGCCGGCCTCCCCCATTTCAGAAGATGTCATAGTTTATTAATTCTTTGCAGAAGCAATAAGAACTGGGTATTGGCTTAATTTGGGGGCCAATTTACTGTTATGGTAGAAAAATTGGCTCTGTCTCCTTTTATTCAACACAAGGGCCTATAGTTCCTCCCTTTAACCCTTCCTGTGCCGGCTCTTTTCCCACCCGCTTCTATTTGGATGCCTTTCTTTCCTTCCATCTTTCTTTCTTTCTTTCTTTCTTTCTTTCTTTCTTTCTTTCTTTCTTTCTTTCTTTCTTCTTTCTTTCTTTCTTTCTTTCTTTCTTTCTTTCTTTCTTTCTTTCCTTCCTTCTTTCTTTTTGTTTTCCCTTCCCTTCCCTTCCCTTCCCTTCCCTTCCCTTCCCTTCCCTTCCCTTCCCTTCCCTTCCCTTCCCTTCCCTTCCCTTCCCTTCCCTTCCCTTCCCTTCCCTTCCCTTCCCTTCCCTTCCCTTCCCTTCCCTTCCCTTCCCTTCCCTTCCCTTCCCTTCCCTTCCCTTCCCTTCCCTTCCCTTCCCTTCCCTTCCCTTCCCTTCCCTTCCCTTCCCTTCCCTTCCCTTCCCTTCCCTTCCCTTCCCTTCCCTTCCCTTCCCTTCCCTTCCCTTCCCTTCCCTTCCCTTCCCTTCCCTTCCCTTCCCTTCCCTTCCCTTCCCCTTCCTTCCTTCCTTCCTTCCTTCCTTCCTTCCTTCCTTCCTTTCTGGTTTTTTGAGGTAGGGTCTCACTCTAGCTCAGGCTGACCTGGAATTCACCATGTAGTCTCGGGATGGCCTCAAACTCAAGGCGATCCTCCTACCTCTGCCTCTCAAGTGTTTGGAATAAAGGCGTGCATCACCACACTGGGCTACATGAATGACAGTGATTTTTTCTGTGCCAGTTTTCTCAATATAAAACTCAGATAATTGCCGGGCATGGTGGCACACGCCTTTGGTCCCAGTACTCGGGAGGCAGAGGCCTGGGCTAGAGTGAGACCTTACCTCAAAAAAAAAAAGGGGGGGGCTGGAGAGATGGCTTAGCGGTTAAGCACTTGCCTGTGAAGCCTAAGGACCCCTGTTCGAGGCTCAATTCCCCAGGACCCATGTTAGCCAGATGCACAAGGGGGTGCACACGTCTGGAGTTCCTTTGCAGTGGCTGGAGGCCTTGGTGTGCCCATTCTCTCTATCTGACTCTTTCTCTCTCTATCTGTTGCTCTCAAATAAATAAATAAAATAAAATAAAAATTGTTTTGATTTGAGCAGAGGGGGAAAGGCTTTAAAAAGGACATCCAGGGCTGAAGAAGTGGCTCAGTGGTTAAGTTGCTTACCTGCAAAGCCTAATGACCTAGTACACATAAAGCTGGATGCACAATGTGGCACATGCATCTGGATTTTGTTTGCAGTGGCTTGAGGCCCAGGCGCACCCATTCTCTCTGTCTCTCTTCTCTTTATCTCTCTCTGCTTACAAATTAGTACATAAAATTTTCTTTTCTTTTTCTTCTTCTCCTTCTTCTTCTTCCTCCTCCTCCTCTTCTTTTTTTTAAAGTACATTTGTTCCCACCCAGGCCCTTTCACTCCTCACGGGAGGAGACTTTTTGCCTGAATCTGTGGCCTGGCATCTGATATTTAGGTTCTCTTGTTTCCTGGATGGGCTGGGCATACTAAACTCTCTTAAAAACTGCTTGGGGAAGCCGGGCGTGGTGGCGCACGCCTTTAATCCCAGCACTCGGGAGGCAGAGGTAGGAGGATCACCGTGAGTTCAAGGCCACCCTGAGACTACAGAGTTACTTCCAGGTCAGCCTGGACCAGAGTGAGACCCTACCTCGAAAAACCAAAAAAAAAAAAAAAAAAAAAAAAAAAAAAAAAAAAAAAACTGCTTGGGGGCTGGGGAGATTGCTCAGGATTTAAGAACACTTCCTGTGCAAACAGGCAGGCCTGAGGTCAATTCCCTAGCACACACATGAACAGATGATCATGGCTATGTACGCCTGCAACCTCAGTCCTGTGGGAAGTAGAGAGCTAACAGAGACTGTGTCTCAAGGAAGCATGGCATGATGGAGGAGGAACAGCTGATATTCTCCTCAGACCTCTGCATGTGCACAGGTGCTCACATCTGCACATACAAGGACACACACACACACACACACACACACACACACACTTCAAAAAAATGATGGGGACTGGGGAAGTGACTTAGCAGTTACAGCATTTGCCGGTGAAGCCTAAGGACCGGGTTCAATTCCCCAGAACCCATGTAAGCCAGATGCACAGTGGGGAGCATGTGTCTGGAGTTCCGATGCAGTGGTTAGAAGCCCTAGTGTGCCCATTCTCTTTCTCTCTCTATCTGTCTCTTTCTCTCTCATAAATAAAGAAATAGAACACACACATACACACACACATTTTAAAGCTGGGCCTGGTTGAGCATACGGCAATCCCAGATACTTAGGAGGCTGAGGCTGCAGGATTGCAGGTTCAAGGCTACCTTGGGACGCATAGAGAGATCTCATCTTTATCTATACCGTGACAGCAGGAAGCAGTAATCTTTTGGAAGGAAAAAAAAAATCGAAGCCAAACAAGTGGGACTTCTTATTGGCAGATCAACCTTTGTGGACTGAAGATGAGATTGTGATTTGGAGATAGAAGAAAAGCACAATAAATTGATAGCATTGCTCCAACTTTCTCATCATGATAGCATCCCTGAGTGCAAACACATAGGTGCTTCACGGACGTCCCGTTTAAGCCACATGATACCATAAGTTATTCCTGTTCCATAGCTGAAACCTTCTGCAAAGGCTGCTTGTACTGAACCTGGATGGAGCCCATGCCAAGGCAGTCAGCCACACTATCTACAGCACCAGTATAGACAGGCGGGAGGGAGAAGTGGGGGAGCCTCAGAACCAGTGGGCATGTGCTAAAGAATGAGAGATCTGAGTGAGAGAGGTGGAGGAACTCCGGGAATTCTATAGGCCAACTCTTTGTGTTATAGATGGGGAAACCGAGGCACAGAGAGACGGGACTTTCCCAAAGCACCATCTCTGTGGCAGCTTTTCCTTCTTCTTCCTTTTTTTTTTTTTTTTCCTAGCACATTTCCTTGGCTAGAGAGGAATTTGTTCTCCTATACCCTGGAGGTAGAAGATACAGAGACTTTCATTTTGAAGCTGTGTGGTGGGACAGGAAGGGGCCAATGGCTCACCTGGGTCATCCATACTGGGTAATATGATGCCCAGGACATGCGGCTTCACAGTTCCATGAACCATGTGGATGCAATCCTTCCGTCTACTTTACAACACATGGGAGGACATTTAGCAAGGATTAATAAAAAAATTAGTGGTCTTAATGCATCCTAATCATGAACCTTCTTGTAAAAGCCTTTGATTGTTTCACACACGAAACAAGTATACCTTGGACATTGTCTTTGAAATAAGAAACCCCATCAACCAACAGGGCTATGGCATTCCATCTTGTTTCCTCAATAGGTCAGCCTGGGTTAAGGCTGAAGCAGGACATGGCCGTCGTTCTAGAAGGATGGCACCAACATGTGGCCCACGCCATGCCCAGCTTCTCACATTGCCCACGGGTCCTCACTGCATTCACTGCCACGTGCAGTCTTGGGCTTAAAGGAATGAGATGAGTCTAAAAGATGCCCAACTTGTCCCAGGCACTAGACAGCGCCGTCACCATTTCTGGTCTCTTTTAGATTATTTTGCACCTGGGGTCTTCTCCCCCTCCTATATTCTGCCTGGTAGAATGGCTGCATAGAGCGACCGTGGGTGGAGCCCATGCCAAGGCAGTCAGCCACACTATCTACATCTCTGGTATAGACAGGCGGGAGGGAAAACTGGGTGAGTCTCACACCCAGTAGACACAGCCCATCCTATGTCAGGGGCAGTGAGGTCACAGAAATCAGTACAACCTCTATATGCCTGTCACATGACTTCCAACAGTGTCATTAACTAATAGACCTGAAATGAAAATAAAAGGATATTCCTCAACCCTTCTATTATTTATTTGCAAGGAGAGAGAGAGAGAGAGAGAGAGTGAGAGAGAGAGAGAGAGAGGAAGGGAGGGAGAGAATGGGTATGCCAGGGCCTCTAGAGGCTGCAAATGAACTCCAGATGCATTCCCCACTTTGTGCATCTGGCCTAATGTGGCTACTGGGGATTCGAACCAGGGTCGTTAGGCTTTGCAAGCAAGTGCCTTAACTGCTCAGCCTTCTCTTCAGCCCTGATTCCTCAACCCTCCTAAGCTGCAGCTGGCTATGCTGGCTGACCCAGTATGATGAGAACCTGGCAGAGGTAGATTTCAGGCCTGGGCTTCCTTTTTTCCTTTTTGCCACATGTAATAAAAGGGCCCTTGGCCTTTCTGGGCAGTACATTGGGATGTTGTGTCTCTCAGCTTTCAAGAAAGTGGAAGTCCACTATGGAGGGAAAACACTACATGAGAGTATTTCTTTTCCGCATGAACAAAAGCTCGCCGTAGCTCCCAAGGTTCTGGGGTCAGCTGCTTCCCTGCACCCCATTTTGGCCTCTTATATTTAGTTTGCATTCTATCTGGTCTCTGTTTTGGTATCCTTGGCTTCTCAGTAGCACCCCTCATGGTACCCCAACTGCTAACGTTCACTTCTGTGGAAAATGATAGGTGACAAGTTGCTCCCCAAGACAACCCCCCCACCGTCAGATAAGTGAGGAGGAGGGGCCGGTTCTTCTGGAAGTGAAACAGGCTGGACTGTGGAAATCAAATATTCCTCAGAGGAGAGCTGGAAACTGGAGCTTCCAACCTCTGGTTTCCGAGGAAGCCTCGCCAGGGAGCCTCGGGTGCCCCTGGGGTGTGGGCTGGGAAGGATGGCAGCTGCTCCTGACATCTGCAACTGTCATCTGCCCCCCCGCCCCCCCAACACAGTTCACCATCAAAGTCGTTTCCCATCTCTTCCCTAGGGTCAAAGAGCTCAGCCCCTTCCATTTTAAGTGCCTCCTTCTTTGTCGGTGTCCGATGTTTACCTACAAGCTGGAGTCGGAGAGGCCACCTCCTCATCGCCGTGCTCAGGGTGGGGAAACTGAGGCACAACAGGGTTCACACTTGTGTGCCACGCCGAACATAACTTCCGGTGTTCTGCTCACTTTGGGTATGCACACGCGTGTGCACACACACTCCGAGTTTTATAGTTTCCTTAAATTTATGAGGAAAGCCAAGTTACCCGGAGATCTCTTAATTAAGCAGCCTTCCCTGAGGAGAAAGGAAATGGGCTTCCATATTCTTAGCACCGACAGCAGATTGCACGATTTACTACCCCGAGGCTCGCATTTCTCCCCAAATCGCCTTCCCCCTCTGGTACAACATCTATCACTTTGAAGGCCCTTCAAGAGCTACCTTCCTCTCTCTCTTTCTGGTGTTCCCCCCCCCCCCCAAACTCCAGGCTGCCAGCATTTGCTGTGATCGGCCTTGTTACCTGACAGGTTCAAGGTCACGCTGGAGTCCTGTAAGACCACCCTGCTGTCACCTGGCCTGCGGGGAGACAGTGCATCCAGGGCCGGCACAGAGGGGGCTGGCTGATTTACTCATGAGAATGGGGGGACCAGTCCCTCGTCATACTTCACTGTGGCTGCTGACGGCTGCCAAGAAGATATACGGGTTTAATCAAGGGCCCTGACAGGTAGAGTCCCTAACAACGTGGAGGACAGTCTGTTCTCCTAAAACTGTTGAGGATCTAAGCCCAATGTTTACTTTGGAATTGAATGAATAACATTGTTCTGGGAAAGGAAATTTAGAAAAAAAAAAAAAGCAGGCTTGTAATTTGCAGCAGAGAGGAGAACAGATCTGGAGGTCTTGCCACCCCCACCCCAGGCCCAGGCCCAGACCCCCCCCACCAAACCCTCACTCTGTCTTTTTGCTGTTTTAAACTTCTAAACACAACCACAACCAACCAGCTCATCTTCTCAGCACTGCCAGTAAAGGTCTCCACATTGCCAGACTCCATATAGCTGCCAAGAGAACTCATTGCTTCAAGGCAAGAGGGTTTTTTTTTCTTCTTCTCCCTTTTAAAAAATCAAAACCAAATGCCACTGAAATTCCAAATACAGTGAGACCCATTCAAAACGTAGAGGGAAGGATGGTTATCTGAGGAAAATGGAGGTGGGGTGGGGTGGGGCAGAGGTTCACTCAGTCCACTCCACCGCCAGGTCAGGCCAGAGTGAGTTCTATCTAAAAGGGGGGGGGGGCGGTGTACAAGTCCACCGATCCTACAAAGTCGTATCTAGTGAATCGCACCCCTCTTCTGGAGCTGAAGAATGTCTTCTCTGAGAATGATCAACTTTAAGTTCTTAGGGGCGGGTGGGGAAAGATGGATAAGTGCTTTGTGCCCTGGACTTTCTCTGAAGAGAGGCCAGCCTCAGGCCTGCGTGAAGGGGAGGTGGCCGTGGTGGGCCGGAGGGGGTGCCAGAGCTGGCCTCTTCTTCAGACGGGAAACTTTCACGATGCAAAGAAGCACTTGGACTTGTCAGAGCAGCTCTGAGCCCTGGGGAGTCCCAGAGCTTCTGGCCGATCACCCTCCCTGAAGTTGCCCCTGTCAGACAGGAGCAAGGACAGTTAACACAGGGGCGGGGGTGCTATGAGGAGCGCCCCCCACTCCTGGGCTAGCCAGAGGCTAGGGCAGTGCCCTCAGGCACTCAGGCCGGGCTGTGGAGAAGGGCCCTGCCTCTCTCACCCTCGCTAAAGCAGAGCCTGCCGGCTGGCTGCTGGCCCACCTCAGAGGCCTCAGGTTAGCTAATTGAGTGGGGAGAGGCCACTTTGAACATTCAGAGGTCTGGTCAAGGGCCAGGTCTCATTACTTAGCTTCAAAGTTGGAAACTCCATAAAAAGTTCACTGGGGAAGCTGATTGTTCCAGATGGGTCCCAGCACAACGCAGAGCCCACCCCAGGACCCCCAGTGTCCTATTTACACTGGTGTGGCACTGGGTCAGAGAAGGAGGGAGCTGGAGCCCAGACCCTGGTTATGTTTTCTCTTTTCCACCACTTAAAAATTCCAACAGAGCCATTACCACACCACTCAAAATTTGGAAAACACAGAAGAAAAAAAAAAAGTCCAGAAGCCCACACTTAACAATAATATTTCTTAAGTCTATTTCTTATTTGTTTTGTTCATTCCTTTTTTTTTTTTTTTTTTTTTTTTTACAAGAAGAGAGAGAGAGAGAGAGAGAATGAGAATGGGCACACCAGCCCGGTGCCTCTGCAAACAAACTCAAGATGCATGCACCACTTTGCGTATCTGGCTTTTCCTGGGTCCTGGGAAATCTATTCCTGGCTGTCAGGCTTTGTAAGCAAGCACTTTTAACTGCCAAGCCATCTCCTCAGCCCTTAAGTGTATTTTTTATACACTCCTAATCAGCATATGCAAACAACAAAATTGACCTTTTTTTGCCTTTGAAAATGAGCATTAAATCATAAACACTATTACATTTTTATGTGACTGTGTGACATTCTGGTCTGGAAATGTAGGCTAAGTTTTGCACATATTGATTGCTGTATTACTTTTTTTTAATAAACAACGTGAACACATCCATAATTCTTTGTGATTGGTTCTTGATTTTTCTTTTTTAAGAGTCTTTTTTTGACTATAAAAGTAACACGTTTTTATTTTTTAAAAGCGTGGAAAAAGCAGGGAAGTATAAAGAAGTTAATAAAACTCACCTGTAATTGTTCCATCAAGGCAGAATCACTGTTAACCTTTGGGTATGTTTCCTTCGCATATATATGTATATTAAAACCAGGATCACACTACACAGAAGTTTTGTAGGTCCCTAGGGCCTGGAGAATAAAATTGGCAGAGGAAATATTATTTCCATGAGACTTTCCGTGTGTGATATGTGTGTGTTTGAAACTGCATGGCGTTTTCATTCCGAATGTGCAACTGGAGACAGGCCAGGGGTCGGCCAGGACAAGTAAGGGTGGACAGTGGTGTGGCCAGGTCCAGCGCTGTGGCCTTGCTCTGGCTTAGTCTCCGGGTCAGTGGCCATGACAGGCGCGAGCATGCGCACCTTCCTCATTTCTTCTGACAGGCACTGTGGGGCCCCTGATTTATGACCGCACTTCACAGGACACTAGTAAATGTCCCATAGTATATTTTGTAAGAGTAATGAAGTCTGGGTTACCCCAGCTCTCCCCCAGCCTCTGCTCATAAATTTCCTTCTGTGAGAAGGTGAGCTGCCAGGGCTGTGGATTAGCAGAGGGGGCCTCAGGGGCTCGGCACCCCCACTCCGCCTCTCCCACTGCCGGCTTCCTCAGAAGGGAGTCGTGGAGGGGCTTGGCAGCCCCACCTCCAGTTCCTCAGGGGGGGGGCAGCCCCCATCGATCTCCTAAAAGCAGGCAATTCTAGGAGCTGGGGAAGGCAGAGATACTCCAAACCTGGTTGTCATCTTCTGTGCACTCTGTTAGAGTCTGTGTGCAGGCCAGAGGCTGGGGCAGGCTAAGAAATTTTTTTTTTTAATTTTTATTTATTTATTTATTTGAGAGTGACAGACACAGAGAGAAAGACAGATAGAGGGAGAGAGAGAGAGAATGAGTGCGCCAGGGCTTCCAGCCTCTGCAACTCCAGACACGTGCGCCCCCTTGTGCATCTGGCTAACGTGAGACCTGGGGAACCGAGCCTCGAACCGGGGTCCTTAGGCTTCACAGGCAAGCGCTTAACCGCTAAGCCATCTCTCCAGCCCTGGGGCAGGCTGAGAAGGGCGGACTACTCTTGCCCTTAAACTCAAAGGTAACTGTGGCTGAAAGTGGATGGAGAGGCCATTGCGATGGGACAAGATGAGGTAGGGCAGTGTGCCAGGCTCTCCTCAAGATCTATCGGGGTGGCCGGGAGGGGCAGTTATGTTCCCCCCACTCATGAGCATCAAACACATCCTTTCTGAGCTCGGTGGGACAGGGAATATACTGGTCACTCCACCAAAGGTCACCGTCCTTGGACCTTGCCTTCCCCTTCATGGGTCTGGTTCAGAGCTAAATGTACCTTTAGTCAGAATTTGAATGCAATTCTCCTTTCAGCTAGCCCCTACCAAACCACCTTCCATCCCAGGTGGCACCTACCTCCTTCCCATCTCAGGTGGCCAAGACATACAGGTGAGACAAGGCATCCGTGCCTCACAAGGTTCCAGTCTGGGCTGTCCAAGTGACCTGGGGACAAGCTAAGCCTTCTTAAGCACTTTATTATTCTAAGCCTGCACTATATGAATTCATTTTCTCCTCACAAACCGAAAGGAGACGACATCTATCATGACCAGCACTGGGATGTCAAGTGACTCAGGGTTTCCCTGGTTCCCAAATTCAGGCTCTCTGAAGATTCCTTTGAGCCAAAGGAACTCAAAGCAGGAAGACTGGATGGAACGCCATTCGCAACAAGCCAGTGATTCTACAAACTAGGAAACTGAGGCTCAGAGACAGGCGGTGGTTTTTTGCTCCAGGCCACACAACCAAATGGCCAGGCTGGGACTTGGGTGTACCCGCCCACTTACTGTCCAGTGGCTTCTTCAGCCACATGCACCCCCTTTGCATATCTTCTTGAGGCCAGTGGGGTGAGATCCTTTTCCTGATGTCTGGAAGCTTTCTGTTTGCAGTAAGCCGGCACCTAGAAGGACCCACAGGGAGAAAAGGTGATCTAAGGAATGGCAAAATGAGCTTCAAACCAGCAGGTTGGGGAACATCGTTACCAGTGGGACAGGGATTCTCCAAGTTAAAATCCATGTTTTAGCCAGGTGTGGTGGCGCACGCCTTTAATCCCAGCACTCGGGAGGCAGAGGTAGGACAATAGCTATGAGTTCAAGGCCAGTCTGAGACTACACAGTGAATTCCAGGTCGGCCTGGGCTAGAGCGAGACCCTATCTCAAAAAACCAAAAAATATAAATAAATAAAAATTCATGTTTCAGAGCTGAGGAAATAGTTCAGTGGGCAAGAGCATTTGCTGCACAAGGATAAGGACCCGAGTTTGCTATCCATCATCCATGTAAAAATCCAGGCAGGGCTGGTGTTGCAGTCAAGTTCACATTGCTGGTAGAAATCAGCCAATCAAGAGCAGCTTATGGGAAAAAGAGGTTTATTTTGGCTTACAGGCTTGAGGGGAAGCTCCATGATGGCAAGGGAAAATGATGGCATGAACAGAGGGTGGACATCACACCCTGGCCCACATAAAGTAGACAACAGGAACAGAAGAGTATGCCAAACATTAGCAAGGGGAAACTGGTATGACACCCATGAGCCCGCCCCCAACAATACACTCCCTCCAGGAAGCGTTAATTCCCAAATGTCCATCAGCTGGGAACCTAGCATTCAGAACACCTAAGTTTCTGGGGGACACCTGAATCAAACCACCACAGCTGGAGAGATGGCTTAGCGCTGAAGGTACTTGCCTGCAAAGCTAAAGGACCCCGGTTTGATTCCCCAGGACCCACGTATGCCAGATGCCCAAGGCAACGCATGTGTGTGGAGTTTGTTTACAGTGGCTAGAAGCCCTGGTGTGCCTATTCTCTCTCTCTCTCTCTCTCTCTCTCTCTCTCTCTCTCTCTGCCACTTTCCCTGTTTTAAATAAAAAATATTTTAAAAAGCCAGGCATATGTGCTGGAAAGATTTCTCAGTGGTTAAGGCGTTAGCCTGCAGACCCTAAAGATCCTGGTTCAATTCCCCAGTGCCCATGTAAAGCCAGATGCACAAGGTGGCACATGTATCTGGAGTTCATTTGCAGGGGCTAGCCACCCTGGCATGCTTTATATCTACCTCTCTCTCTCAAATAAATAAATAAATATTTTTTTAAAGCCAGGTATAGCTGGACATGGTGGTGTATACTTTTAATCCCAGCACTTGGGAGGTAGAAGCAAGAAGATCACTGTGAGTTCGAGCCCAGCCTGGAGCTACAGAGTGAGTTCCAGGTTAGCCTGGGCTAGAGTGAGACCCTACCTTGAAAAAACAACAGAGAAACAAACAAAGAAACAAAAAGCTCCAAACATGACCATAAATGCTCGTAACTACAGAATGGGAGGGGTGCGGGTGGACACAGGAGGACCATAGGAGGACCATGGGGCTTGCTGGTCAGCGAGTCTAACTGATCAACAGTGAGTTGCAGGTTCAGTGAGAAACTCTGTCTCAAGGAAATAAGGCAGAACCATAGAGAAGAAAATGGGAAGTCCTCCTTGGGAGGCAGCCTGTATATGCACAGGGTACACACATGTGCACACATGCACAAACACACACACACACACACACACACAACCACATACAAACACACCACAAATTCTATAGACACACGCCAAAAATTAACATGTTAGTAAACAGAGATGCCCCTTTTGTAGGTCATGTCCTATGGTGTGGATGAAGACAATATAATAAAGATCACCACACTTGATATGACCTGAAGCCAAACAAAGTGATGCACGCGGCTCAGTGTGGAATTGCTGGCCTACCATTGCATCCCACCCGGACCTGTAGCATGGCTGGGTGATGGATTAGAATGTTGATGTGAAAGTCAGGACTAAGCAGATTGTTCGGTCAAGATGGGCTCCCCAAAATGGAGTTACCAAAGACAGCAGGATGGTGACAGACACAAGGAAGAGGGTCATCCACATTCCTCAAGGAACCGCCCAGCCATTATCCCTTCCTTGCCAAACAGTACCCCAGATCTAGGTGTCCTGCCCCCTTATCTTGTGGTCAGTGTTCTGGTGTCACACCCTGGCTATCTTAGATAATCTCCCCTAGAGAAACCTTTGTTTTTTTAAATTTTTCCCTTCTTCACCTTCCCCCAACTGAATGCACTATCTGGAATTTCAAGTGGACTGTGCCCGGCTCTTGAGAGTCAGTCCTGGAAGCTTGTGCTTTTCCTGGATGAAACCTTCCATCTTTGCCTCAGAGTGGTCTCCGTGGTCTTGGTCACTCCCGAACCTTACACAGATGTCCTGTGCATGTATGCAAGCTGTCACTTGTCATCGCTCCAACACAGGGGCTTGAACATGGGATTATTCTGGTGCCCTAGCAAAAATCCACCAACCCAGGGCTGGAGAGATGGCTTAGCAGCTAAGGTACTTGCCTGTGACACCTAGGGATCCAGGTTCGGTTCCCCAGTACCCACGTAAGCCAAATGCACATGGTGGCACATGTATCTGGAGTTTGTTTGCAGGGGCTAGAGGCCCTGGCATGCCCATTCTCTCTTTCTCTCTCAAATAAATTAAAAAAATATTTTAAAAATACCCCAACCCAACAAACAGTGGCAAATGTCTGGCCCAGACTTTGTGGAGAAACAAAACTCCACATGTAAAACTGGGGCTTAAAAAGGAGATGTTTGGCCCACATCCACGGTAGTTTCTGTCCACGTGGGTTTGTGTGGTGCCCTGCCGCCCAGAGGCTGGGTTTCTTGTTGGAATTCCCTTGCACTCTAAGAGGACAGACCCAGCTTATGGGAAGTGCTGGGCCAGGGCTCTTAGCTAGGAATCGATGTCACAGAATGGCATGTCACATCTCTGTTTAAGTGCAAAATAAGGGCCAGGTGACCTCTTGTAGCCTGCAGGGAGTGGAGGTGGTGTTTAGCTGTAGAAACCAGACCTGCAGGGCCCTTCCTACAGGGCCAACAGCATATGTGGTTATAGCCACTTTATAGATTGGAGGCATCAGGGCATGGGTGTTTCTGAGACTCTCCTGGCTTGGCTATGGGTGTGAGCTGGCTCACAGGCAGGAAAGTGGTATGCAAATACAAAAGATCATTGTTACAACCTGTCTGTGGTGAGTCTGTGTGAAGTCGGTCCTGGCTGTATGATGAGATCAGCATGGTCCCTCCCTTTCCCTTCTTCCTTTCTAGGGGCTGGGGACACCTGAGGGGCTGCATGAGGTGGTGATCAGAGCTCTGGCCTGTGAGGATTCAAGACCCGAGTTAAGATCTTGCTTGGGTGTTAACTGCGTGACAGAGGACAGCTCCTTCCCTCTGCGCTGCTTCGGCCTCCTGGAACTGAGGCCTCTGCCTGGTCAGCGTCCTTGACTGTGGGGCACCTCGCCTTGCGCACAGTAGTCCACAGTGAGTAATTGCTGAGTTCCTTTAGGCTCCCATCCTCTTTAATTCCCAGAGACAGTGTGAAGATTAAATAGAGGAACGACAGCGACTCCTTGACCTCTGTCTCTTTTGCATGGGAAAGCGTGAGAGAAGGAGACCTCCATTCTTTTCCTTCTGCATTCTGTGAGAGCACACTTGGAGCTAGGGAATGTGCACTGGACAGAAGTAGGTTCATCTGTGGAATTTTCCCCCCATCCTGGGAAAGCGGGGGAAAGAACGTCAGCATGAGAAGCAAGAGGTAGCAGGAAAAAGGGGACTAGTTGACGACAGAACTAACATGTGGTGGTTTCATTCAGCTGTCCCCCATAAACTTAGGTGTTCGGAATGTTAGGTTCCCAGATGACGGCAATTGGAAATGAAAGCCTCCTGGAGGTGGTGTATTGTTGGGGGCGGGCTTATGGGTGTTATAGCCAGTTTCCCCATGCCAGAGTTTGGCACATTCTCCTGTTGCTATTGTCCACCTTATGTTGGCCAGGAGCTGATGTCTGTCTTCTGCTTATGCCATCGTTTCCCCCTGCCATCGTGGAGCTTCCCCTCGAGCCTGTAAGCCAAAATAAACCTCTTTTTCCCAGAAGCTGCTCTTGGTTGGGTGATTTCTGCCAGCAATGCGAACCTGATTGCAACACGTGGGTCCTGGGGAATTGACTTCCGGTCCTTAGACTTTGCAGGCAAGTGTTTTAACCACAGAGCCATCTCTCCAGCCCCAACACAGCCTCTGATGCTTTACACTGTATCCTTGTTGGAAGGATCAAGTCCACCAGGGGTTGCAAAGTGTTATACTTGGTTTGTTCCCACCAAAGCTTTGAGGCTCAGTCCCCAGTGTGGAAATGTTGAGAGGGTACCGGGCTCTCGAAGGAATGATTAAGGTCATGAGGAAGGATAAATGCTTTGCCTTTAAGAGTGGGTTTTTGCTGGGTGTGGTGACATATGCTTTTCACCCCATCAGTTGGGAAGCAGAGGTAGGAGGATCACTGTAAGTTTGAGCCAGCCTGAGACTACATAGTGAATTCCAGGTCAGCCTTGGCTAGAGTGAAACCTTACCTCGAGTTAAAAAAAAAAAAAAAAAGAGTGGGATTTTTACTCTGGAGGGATGAATGGCTGCTTATATACACATGAGGTCCTAAGTTACGATCCCCAGCACACTTGCATGAAAAACCAGGAGTCTCAGCTCACACTTGTAATCCCAGCCCTGGGGAAGTATAGACAGAAAGAGCCCTGGTGCTGGCTAGCTAGTCTAGCTGATTGCTGAGCTACCGCAACCCTGCCTCACAAAACAAGAGCCGGGCAGGGTGGCGCCCGCCTTTAATCCAGCCCTGGGGAGGCACAGGTAGGAGGATCGCTGTGAGTTCGAGGCCACCCTGAGACTACATAGTGAATTCTAAGTCAACCTGGGCCAGAGTGAGACCCTACCTCAAAAATCCAAAACAAAAGAAAACAAAACAAAAACCAAACAAGACAGAGTGCTTGAGGAAGACACTAGACATCGACCCCAGGCTCCACACTCGCGTACACACATCTGCACACACATGCACACACCTACACACATGGACAGACACACACATGTGCATCTGCGTAACATACACATACACACTTAAAAGCAAATAAGTAAGTGTTGTGGTTCCTCTCATGTTTCTGGGACAAAAGACCTAACCAAAAGCAACTGATAGGGGGGAAGGATTTATTTTTGCTTACAGACTCTGGGGGAAGCTTCATGGTGGCAGGTGGAAAGGAATGGCATGAGCAGAGGGTGGACATCACCTCTGCCACAGCAGGTGGGAAACAGCAGCAGGAGAGTGAGCCAAGTTCTGGCAAATGGGAGCTGGGCTATGACACCCCTAAGCCTGCCTTCAAGAACATACCTCGTCTGTCAAGGCTCCGCCTGCCAAAGTGCCACCAGCTGGGGACCGATCATTCGGAACACCTCAGTTCATGGGGCACAGCTGATTCAAGCTGCCACAGCCAAGGAATCAATGAAACCAGCCTAGCATTCCCTCTCTTACACACTCACTCACACTCACTTTCACATACGCCACTCACCCATCTGCTTCTCCACTACGTAGGCGCGGAGAAGCATGAAGCCGAGTAGATGCTCTTGAGCCTGCAGAGCTTTGAGCCCCAATAAACCTTTTTACTAAGTAAAACCGTCCAGTCTCAGGTGCCCTACGACAGGAAGCGTCTGGGGGGAGATACAGGACGCTGACAGGTATGAGGGGCTGTTGCTGGGATATGTGCAAAGTCCTACAAGGAGATCGTCTCCTTAGCGTCGTCCTCAGGTGACAGGCCGCACAGCCCTGGCATCATGTACGAAAGCTTTTGTCAAACTCGGTACTGTTAACCGTGACGCAGGTGGCCCGCTCCTTCTGTCTTCCACTCACTCTGAGCTTGAGTCTCTTACTGGCTCTGGACTGGAACTTGCCTGTTTTTTTTTTTTTTTAAAAAATTATTTATTTATTTATTTATTTGAGAGCAACAGACACAGAGAGAAAGACAGATAGAGGGAGAGAGAGAGAATGGGCGCGCCAGGGCTTCCAGCCTCTGCAAACGAACTCCAGACGCGTGCGCCCCCTTGTGCATCTGGCTAACATGGGACCTGGGGAACCGAGCCTCGAACCGGGGTCCTTAGGCTTCACAGGCAACCGTTTAACCGCTAAGCCATCTCTCCAGCCCTTGACTGGTGGTTTTTTTTTTTGAACTCCCATGATTTTTGGGTCTCAGTTCACAGCAGTCGGGTTACAGACACACATGGCCAAGCCCAACTGTTTATGTGGGTCCTGAGGATTGAACCTGAGCTGTCAATCAGGCCTTCTCAGGCCCGCATCTTGCACAGGAAGTACCCTTCACCGCGGAGCCATCTTTCCAGCCCCAGCGCATTGAGCTTTGAACAATGGTTTTGCATACAGTGGTGCTCTTTAAATACTCATTTGTTTGTTGATGGATGAAGCCAGCCAAACTAGAGCAAACCTATCTCCTCCCTTCCAGAAGATTCCTTGGATAGATGGGCTCTGAAGCCGCAAGACTCATTTCTCAAGGTAGACACAGAAAGCTGTGTAGGGCTGTCATGGCCTTCCCCGCTGCGATGAAAAATGCCTTTGGAATCAGAAGCTGGGGGAGGAGATGGGGTCAGCTCCAAGACTTCCCAAGGAGCTGGAGTCAGGGCTGGCTCCGTACCCCGCTTGTCAGCCCCAGCGCGCAGACAAGAAGCCTCCAGCCGCCAAGGACTTTGTTTTATTGTCATTGCAGTTGGCTCCTCTGCGGGCCGGAGCTGCCAGGGCTGCAGCCATCAGCCTTGGACACGGGGCTGGGGTAGTAATCGCAATTCCATAGTTCTCTCTCCAGCTCTGGCTGGGAGAAGGAATGCTGGAGGTGGCTGGGGAAACAGGAGCCCCGGCAGCAGCAACAGTAGGAGGAGGAAGAAGAGGAGGCGAAGGAGGAGGAGTTAGTGCCTGTCCTCTCTCACATCCTCACAGACCTTACCTTGGATAGGGCTTGGGGAGCTCCCTTAAACCCAACCACAGTTCAGTTTTTCCAAGATTTGTCACCAGAGGGGACTGGGATGCTATTCTTACATCCTGGGGATACAACACAGGAGTCTCAGGTAGGAAATTCTGATATCATTTTGTGGATCCTGCCACATGCAGCCTGCATCACAAGCGAGAGGGTTTGCCACTTGGAATGCATTTGAAATGTTACTTTTTGTCTCATGGGCCCCCCAGACCATTGGAAAGAGGTGATATCAGATTGATAAATTACCCGGTTTTCAACATCCAGGGCTGTGAACCACCGCCCCTGCCCTCATGTGTGGGATAGTGAGTTTCTGTACCAACCTTGGTTTGAGACATCTGGCTTCTAGCCTCGGAGTGGGCGGGCTTGTTATGCTACATGGCTTCTGGGATGTCTGACCACTGCTGTATACCTCTGCTCTTTACTTAGGAAGAAGTGTTCAGTGTTCAAAATCCTGTCTTGTCAAGAGTCCCCTTGTGGAACCTGAAGGTGGGACCAGTAGACTGACATAAGCCCACAGAGTGCATGTTCATTCCTCCAAACCCAGACTTAAGGCTTAACAGCATTCTAGCCCAGCCCCCAGGCTCCAACAGTGGAGATAATCCAGAGGCCCACACACTGACGTATGGATAGGCCAGCTCTCCCTGAAATCACACCCTGGCACAAGAAGCATGTAAGAAGCTTCAAAAAAGCCTCCTGGGATGGAGAGATAGCTTAGCAGTTAAGAGCTTGCCTTTGAAGCCTAAGGACCCCGGTTCGAGGCTCATTTCCCCAGGACCCACGTTAGCCAGATGCACAAGGGGGTGCACACATCTGGAGTTCGTTTGCAGTGGCTGAGGCCCTGGTGCACCCATTCTCTCTCTCTCTCTCTCTCTCTGCCTCTTTCTCTCTGTCTGTCACTCTCAAAGCAAACAAACAAACAAACAAAAACCCAGTTTCCTAGGGCCCAGGGGGATAGCTCAATAAAGGGCTTGCCTTGCAAGCATGACCTGAGGTCCATCCCCAGTACCTGTGTAAAAATGCCAGGTGTGTTGATGTGCCCCTGTATTTGCAGTGCTGGGGAGGCCGAGACAGGGGGATCCTTGGAGCTTGGTGGCCAGTCAGTCTAGTACATGTGGTAAAGTCTAGGTCATTGAGAGACCTTGTCTCAACCAAGGTACACAGTGTAACTAAAGGTGACACTGAGATTGTCTTTGGCTTTTACAAACATGCACACACACACACACACACACACACACACACACACACACATGAAAAACCTGCTTTTTGTGGGCTGAGGAGATATCTCAGTGGAGGAGGCATTTGCCATGTAAATATGAATACCTGAGTTCAGATTCCCAGACCCACATAAAAGTCAGACGCAATGGTGGATGTGTGTCTGTGGCGGGAAGTGATGGGGAGAAGGGAGAAGTGATGGGCCAGCTAGCTTGGCAAATGGAGAAGTTAATGAAGAGACTTTGCCTCAGTCAAGGTGCAGAGGGCTGGAGGGATGGCTCAGCTGTTAAGGTGCTTGCCTGCAAAGCCTAAGGACCCAAGCTCTACTTCCCAGAACCCTCGTAAGCCAGATGCACATGGCAGAGCATGCATCTGAAGTTCATTTGCAGTGGCCAGAGGTCCTGGTGCACCCATTTTCTCCCTCACCCCCTCCCTCTTGCTCTTTCTTTCTCTTTTATGTTTTAGAGGGAGGGAGGGAGGGAGGGAGGGAGGGAGGGAAGGAAGGGGAGAGAGAGAGAGAGAGAGAGAAATTGGTACACCAGGGCCTCAGACACTGAAATCCAACTCCAGAGGCTTGTACCACCTATTGGAAATGTGTGAATGTGTGACCTTGTACTTGCCTCACCTTTTGTGTGGCTGGTTTATATGGGATCTGAAGAGAGATTAAACATGGGTCCTTAGGCTTCTCAGGGAAGCACCTTAACTGCTAAGCCATCTCTCCAGCCCTCTCTCTCTTGTTCTAATAAATAAAAATAATTTTTTTTTTTTGGTTTGTCGAGGTAGGGGTTTCACAGTAGCCCAGGCTGACCTGGAATTCACTATGGAGTCTCAGGGTGGCCTTGAACTCATGGCGGTCCTCCTACCTCTGTCTCCCGAGTGTTGGGATTAAAGGGGTGTGCCACCATGCCTGGCCCAATAAAAATAAATAAATAAAAATAGGTGGATGGCAAGGGTCAGCAACATAAATTATCCTACCTACACATGTGCTTTGGCACACATGTGCCTGCCCTCGCACATATGAACATGCACACACACATCACACACACATCACACACACAAATAACCCCCCAAAGTGTGTGTATTGGGGACACTCTTTTATATCCAGAACTTGGAGGTAACACTACTTTTCTTCTTGCAGATTCATAGCATGTCTTAACCTGTGAAGGGCTTGGAGAAGTTTTATGCCAAGGAAATCTCTTTCAGTCTGCTTACTGAAAGTACTGCTTACACAGTACTTGTTTTTATTTCCAAGCCCTTTCTCTTTATCACTTTTCAGTACCCCTTGGTTCTGGGGAGGCTCCATAAGCCACTGGGCACCAACTTCTAGAAATACTGGTGATCAGCTGGGCCTGGGTGATATTTCAGTTCTGAAACCCGTGTGATTTCATTCATGCTTGTGGAGCCTCCAAGAGGTGCCCACTCACCCCGTGGAGAGCATCCAATAGTTTGGCCCAGTTGTGAGGGTGCTGGGTAGCCACCCCTCTGCTCCCGCTTGTTTTCCCGTGGAGGAGTGTTTCCGTCATGCTCACAGATAGAACAGCCAGACCCCAGTGAAGTAAAAATTGCATCGAGACATGGCTTGAGGTCCCCTGTCCCTCCTCTGGTGTTGCCGTCCGCTCACCACACCAAGTCAAAGCATGTCTTAATTGTGGATTTTGTTTTCTGCACAGTGTCGCCACTGAAGAGCAGCATGTAATCCGGGTTCTGGAATCCTAATTGCCCCAGTTTTTTTTCTTTCGGTGTTTTGAGGTACAGTCTCACTCTAGCCCAGGCTGACCTGGAATTAACTATGAAGCCTCAGGGTGGCCTCGAACTCACAGCAATTCTCCTACCTCTGCCTCCCGAGTGCTGGGATCAAAGAGGTGCGCCAACTTGGTTTTCTGAGGAAGGGTCTCATGCTAGCTCAGGCCGACCTGGAATTCACTATGCAGTCTCAGGGTGGCCTCGAACTCATGGCGATGATCCTCCTACCTCTGCCTCCCAAGTGCTGGGATTAAAGACGTGTACCACCAGGCCCAGCTTTTTAATTTTTTTTTTTTTTTTTTGAGAAAGAGAACTGATGTGCCAGGGCCTCAGCCACTGAAATCCAACTCCAGATGCTTGCGCCACCTAGTGGGTACATGCAATCTTGTGCTTGCCTCACCTTTGTGCATCTGGCTTATGTGGGACCTGGAGAGTTGAACATGGGTCCTTAGGCTTCACAGGCAAAAGCCTTAACTGCTAAGCCATCTCTCCAGCCCCTCTTTTTTTTTTTTTTAGAGAAAGCAAGTGAGAGAACTGTCTCCAGTTGTAATAATTCAACATTTCCTCATAGCGTTTACAAATAACCACAATAATTAACATTTGTAGCTACACCTGGGCCATTGTAGACTTTCCCCTTTCCCACACATGATTTATACAACAGACTTCACTGACTTTATCTCCAACTGACTATTGACAGAGCCCAGGCTCCTTACAGGGTACTGATCACACTGTGGTTTGAGAAAGTCAACTGGGTATTTCTGTCACAACAAGGAGAAAAATAACTAATACAGCAGCACTGTTCATAATGGGCAAAAAGTGGAGATAATCCAGAGGGCCACACACTGACGAATGGATAGGCAGAACATGGTGTCTGTCCAATGGAGTATTATTTAGTTATGAGAAGAAACAATACAAATGCATACTACCACAGGGCTAAACCTTGGAAACATTATGCTAAGTCAAAGAAGTCAGATGGAAATGGTCAAATATTATATGCTTCCTTTATATGAAATATCCACACAAGACAAATCCGTAGAGGAAGACAATAGATTTGTGATTGCCAGGGACTGGAGGGATAAGGAATGGTTACAAATGTGTCCAGGGGTTTCCTTTTAAAAATTTTTTTTTTTTTTTTTTTCGAGGTAGGATCTCACTCTAGCCCAGGCTGATCTGGAATTCACTATGGAGTCTCAGGGTGGTCTCAAACACATGGCAATCCTCCTACCTCTGCCTCCTGAGTGCTGGGATTAAAGGTGTACGGCACCATGCCTGGCTAAAATTTTTTTTTATTATATATATATGAGAGTGGGGCATGTATGGGCATGGGCATCCTCTTGTAATTGCAAATGAACTCCAGATGCATTTGCCACTTTGTGCATCTGGCTCTACGTACGTGCTGGGGAATGGCACCAAGCCTGTCAGGCTTTGCAAATAACTGCCTTTATTCCTTGAGCCATCTCTCCAGCCCCAGGGTTTCCTTCTTTTTTTAAAAATATATTTTATTTATTTGAGGGACGAAGAGGAAGAGAGAGAGAGAGAGAGAGATAGAAAGAGAGAGAGAGAGAGGGAGAGAGAGAGAGAATGGGCGCACCAGGGCCTCCAGCCACTGTAAATGAACTCCAGATGCATGTACCCCCTTGAGCATCTGGCTTACGTGGGTCCTGGAGAGTCAAACCGGGATCCTTTGGCTTTGCAGGCAAATGCCTTAACAGCTAAGCCATCACTCCAGTCATAGGGTTTCCTTTTGAGGGTGAAGAAAATGCTCTGGAACTAGGAAGTGATGATAATTGTAAAACTCTGCAAATATATTAGAAAAATACCAAATTATGCACTTCTAGAAGAGGGTGAATTTTACAGTATATGAATTTTATGTTCATAAATGTGTTTTTTTTATTTTTCAAATATTTTATTAATTTATTTCCAAGGAGGGTGTTGAGAGAGATAGAGAGAGAGAGAGAGAGAGAGAGAGAGAGAGAGAGAGAGAGAGAGGGAGAGAGAGAGAGAGAGAATGAGCATGGCAGGGCTTTTAGCCACTGCAAACGAACTCCAGATGCATGTGCCACTTTGTGCATCTGGCTTACATGGGAACTGGGGAATCAAACCTGTGTCCTTAGGCTTTGCAACCAAATACTTTAACCACTAAGCCATCTTTCTAGCCCTCTTTTTTTTTTTTTTTTTCTGAAGTAGGGTTTCACTCGAGGTCAGACTGGCCTGGAATTCACTGTGTAATCTCAGAGTGGCCTTGAACTCATGGTGGTCCTCCTATCTCTGCCTCTCTGCCTCCTGAGTGCTGGGATTAAAGGTGTGCTCCACCATTCCACCATGCCCGGCCTCTTTTTTTTGAGGCAAGCCCAGCAGTCTGGCCTTTTATTTTTTATTTTCTTTATTTTTATTTTTTTGGTTTTTCGAGGTAGGTTCTCACTCTGGTCCAGGCTGACCTGGAATTAACTCTGTCATCTCAGGGTGGCCTTGAACTCATGGCAATCCTCCTACCTCTGCCTCCTGAGTGCTGAGAATAAAGGCATGCGCCACCACACCTGGCTTGGTCTTTTATTTTTATGAGAGAGAGAGAGAAAGAGAGAGAATGGGAGTGCCATGGGCTCCAGCCACTGGAAACAAACTCCAGATGTATGTGCCACCTTGTGCATCTGGCTTACATGGGTCCTGGGGGATTGAACCTGGGTCTTTGGGCTTTGCAGCCAAGTCCCTTAACTGCTAAACCACCTCTCCTGCTTGGGAGTCAGGTTTCTTGAGTTCACGCTCTACTTTTTCTGAGTACTTGCTGTGCAGTCTGTGCTAGTCACTTACCCACACTATGCCTCAGTTTCTCCATCTGCAAAGTAAAGGATAGCGGTAGTATCTACCTCATGGGATTGTTGTGAGGAATACATGAATGAATGGCATGACTCTTGGCCCAGGACAGACACTTCGTAAGTGCTGGCTGTTGTTTTTACTTCCATGATATACAAGGATGCTGACCATCTGTATATAAATCAAAGGCCAAAGAAGATGTATAATGGCCCATGAACAAGCGAAGGCTTGGTGTGACGTGATGTCCACAAACAGGCCCAGGGCTCGGAGACCTGGGTGCTCCCACATTGAAAGAACAACTATTGAGAACTCTGCAGAGTGCTTCGGACACACAGACATGCATAAATAGCAAGCCAGGCTCAGGACCGCTGGCTGGAGGCCATGGAAAGTTATGAATCCCTCTTTGAACAATGGCAGCTATTATGAGAAATCTCGAGGCCGAGCTGGATGCTCTCTCCAGCTCAGACACTGATTCAGCCCCGCCACATTCTGAACAGCGAGGCTAGAAATGGATGCCGCTCTCGAGTTGATTTATGGAGAGGTTTCTTGATTCGGGTCAGGTTCCTGCAACATTTGGAAAGTGACGACTATAGCATCATTATTTCCCCCAAATGACCAAAATTATAGCTGGTAACTTGAGGCCAGTAAATTTCCCTGCAGCAGATGTTAAACTCTTTTAAGAGATGATTCACAATGGGAGACTTGGGTTCTACGGCAGGGCGACCAATGGCCTGGTGTTGCTTAAGTCAACGTGTGAGGCGAGGGGCTACATTCAGGCCCGTGGGGTGCTGCGAGCCCAGGTTTGAGACTGTAAAAGCCTACAGGTTGTGGTGTAAATCAAGCCCGCAGCTCTGGGTGGCTGTCCTTGTGCTGTCTCACCAAGACACCTAGACTGGGTGTCAGCACACTCGGCCTTGATGCCTGCTTCTGCCAGTAGAGGAACTCAGGGCAAGCTGTTTCCCTTCTCTGGGATACACTTTCCTCATCCTTTAAAATTATTTTCTAAGATTTAGACTGATTCATTTCATCACTTAAGAAGAATACAGGGCTGGGGATATAGCTGAGTTGGTAGGGTGCTTGCCTAGTGTGTACGAAGGCCTGGGTTCAACCCCAAGCACTGCATTGTAATCTTAGCACTTGGAAGGAGAACCAGATAGCAGGATCAGGAGTTCAACGTTCCTCTCCGCTTCACAGTGAGTTCGAGGTCAGCCTGGGCTACATGAGACCCTGTCCCCCAAACAAACAAACTATAAATAGATTGCAAAGGAATCATCTCTCAGTTCCAGAGAACCTGTGAACTCTTTGATAAATCAACCACGAAGGACCAGGGTAGGTTATACAATTAGAGCAACATCTACTTCATAGCTTGCCAGAAATCCAGAGACGCCATCCCTGAGATATTCTTCCCAGGTTTCTAGAACCAGACATAGACATTTTCTGGGTGATAAACTAGGCCTACTATGAACTTTTGCTCATCTTCCCAACAGCTACATTCTCTGTCCATTCAACCCTCCTTTCCTGAAGGGTTGTCATCAACCTGCACAATCCGTGGATCCTCTGTGCATGCAGCTGTTGGGTGCGGAGGAATGGTGTCCCCATGGACTTCTGCTGGGAGGATTTCTGGCCACTTCTTCCCCATAAATTCTTGTCTCTACAACCAGAATTCTAGCTCAAGGTCACTGGGGAAAAGTAACTCAGTAGAGAGCATCATAAATGGTTCTTCGGAAAGTTCTAGCACATCTCTGCATTTGCACATCTCCATCTCGTCTCCTCACAGTAAGGGTGAGTAGCCAGGATCTTGCAACTCATGGCTGAATTGGGGCTTTTCAGAGTAGAACTTGAGTTCTTCGAAACTCCTGTTCTATTGTGAGATTTGATACCAAAAACAAACAACAACAACAAAACCCATAGAGGACTCACCCAATTCATTCACTCATCCATTCTTTATTGATCACTTACTAAGCATCAGGTTCAATGTAAGACTGGAAAGGCAGGCAGAGGTCAGGTCAGGTCAGGTCATTCAGGGTGGTGTAGGAGGCCAACATGCCCGCTCACCATCCCGAGGGACCTAGCACACACAGAGACATGGATGAGAGAGGTCACATGGAGTTGAGGAAACACATGGAGTCTTCTCAGATCTGCCAGGCTGACTCCTCAAGTCAGAGCTCAACACCATGAAATATGACATACATTATTTATTTATTTATTTGCAAGAAGAGAGCAAGAGAGAGAGAAACAGAGAAGAGAGACAGGCAGAGAGAATGAATGTGCCAGGTCCTTTGGTCTCACAGCAAGTGCCCTCACTGCTGAGCCATCTTTCCAGCCCTGAAACATGACTTTTTTTTTTTAATTTTTTATTTTATTTATTTATTTGAGAGCGGCAGACACAGAGAGAAAGACAGATAGAGGGAGAGAGAGAGAATGGGCGCGCCAGGGCTTCCAGCCTCTGCAAACGAACTCCAGACGCGTGCGCCCCCTTGTGCATCTGGCTAACGTGGGACCTGGGGAACTGAGCCTCGAACCGGGGTCCTTAGGCTTCACAGACAAGCGCTTAACCACTAAGCCAACTCTCCAGCTCAACATGACTTTTTTTTTTTTTTTTTTAAATTAAGTGAGTTACTTAATGTATATGAGGACTATTGGGGGGCACAACATAGGTTTTGAATTCAGGCTACAGTTGAAATCTAGGCTCTCCTGGTTGCTGGGTGGTTTAGGTCTGCCCCATACCTCTGACTTCAAGTTTTCCCATTTGAATAAATGGAGGCAGGAGTGTCTTTCCCATGGGCTCCTTAGAAGGGCCACAAGGCTGTGCTTTGCACCATCTGTAGTTCCTAACCTGTGGCTGACGCTCCCTTATCCACCGCGCTGCATTCCACCACAAGGACACCAGCAACGGCGTCCTCTTTGCCTCCTTCAGGCAGAAAAGGGATGTCTTAGGAGATAGTGACTAAGTCTGAGCCTTCTTAGAAGAGTTGCAGGAAGACCCTCAGAACTGGGAGGTGCTTTGTCGGTGAGTGACCTAGAACTTGACCTCTGTCATCACACATTCCAGTAAGACCAGAAATCCCCAGACCACAGAAATTAAAAAAAAATTTTTAAATTTATTTGTAAGGAGAGAGAGAGAGAGAGAGAGAGGATGAGAATGGGTGCATCAGGACCTAGAGCCTCTGCAAACGAACTCCAGACACACATGACAATTTATGTATCTGGCTTTACTGTGGAATTGAACCCAGGCCATCAGGCATTGCAATCCAGCACCATTAACTACTGGGCCATCTTCCAACCATCATTTTTTTTCCTTCCTCTTTTTAAATTAATTTATTTATTGGAGAGAAAGAGAGAGAGAAAGAAAGAGAGAGAGAAAATGTATACACCAAGACAAGGCCTCCACCCACTGCAAACGAACTCCAGGTGCATGCACCACCTTGTGCATCTGGCTTATGTGGGTCCTGGGGAATCGAGCCTCGAGCTGGGGTCCTTAGGCTTCACAGGCCAAGCACTTAACCACTAAGCCATCTCTCCAGACCTCCTCTTTCTTTCTTTCTTTTTTTTTTTTTTAGGGTCTCTCTGGCTGGACCTCTCGCTAGGCTGGACTAGCTGGCCAGTAAGCCCAGGGCTCTGCCTGTCTGCGTTCCCAGCACGGGGTTGCTCGCTGTTCCAGCAATCTGGAAAGGCAGGGGTCCGACTGGAGGAGGTGTTCCAATGTTGTCAGCGGTCGCTGTGTGGCTCTGCTACACTCCTCGCTTGACTGGAATTTTCCTGGGAACTGGGGTCATGCCTGCCTCCTACCCTTGACTCACGTTCTTCAGACCTAGAGCACAAAGGGCTTCCTTTTAGTTGGCCCAGCTGACAAAGCACAGGCAAAGTCTTTGATCACATGATCGATCCTTCGGCCCAGTCACCAGTCTAGCCAGCCGGGGTGTGGAATCATGGCTGTCTGCAGGGAGAGGAAAGGGCTACCTTCCCCAAGAAGAGGCGAAGGGGAGAGAGTACCCACAGGGGAGCCGCTCTCCATCATAAGTGAAGATGCTACTTCCTCTCTGGAAGTTCACGCTATCCCGATTCCTTTTGTGGAAGCATGCGGACATGAGTCTAACAATAGACCAAGAGGCTTCGCTTGAAGAAAGGTCCCCCGAATCTTGCTTGTTTCAGTCCCATAGGCACCGAGAGCAAAGGACCACTAGGACACAGCATGTTAGTGACTCAGAGACCCAGGGAGGCCGCAGCCTTTCGGGGACTGTGACTGTGGCCTGGCCCTGAGGTCTATGCGGGTGTTTATTAGGGAAAGACAATTAACAGGGAGCATAGGAGTAAGGGACGTGTGGTCACTCAGGCCAAAGAAGGAATTAGTAGATCAAGTAACTCTGGCAGGACAGCTGTTGTCTGGTCAAGGTCACTGTTGACAGTATTGGCTATATGTTTTCTTTTTTAAAAAAATATTTTATTTTTTATTTATTTTACTTACTTGACAGAAAGAGGGAGAGAAAGAAAGAGAGAGAGAGAATAGGCACACCAGGGCCACCAGCTGCTGCCAACAAACTCCAGACACATGTGCCACCTTGTGCATCTGGCTTACGTGGGTCCTGGGGAATCAAACCTGAGTACTTTGGCTTTGCAGGCAAGTGCATTAACTGTTAAGCCAACCCTCCAGCTCATATGGTTTCTTTGAAAAAATTTATGTCTATCTATCTATATATATTTATATATCTATATACATGACACAGAGAGACAGTGGGTGCCCCAGGGCCTCTAGCCGCTGCAAACAAACTCCAGATGCATCTGCCACCATGTGCATTTGGCTTTATGTGGATACTGGGGAATTGAACTTGGGTCCTTAGACTTTGCAGGCAAGTGCCTTAACCACTGAGCCATCTCTCCAGCCCTCTTCCTGTTTTTCTACAAAGCCTATGGACCATTCTTGACACCAGCAAATGACTAGCTAGTCAGTCCTTTTGTTGTGTTCAGCAATGGCCTGCTGCTTGGGACTAGTGTGAGGCCGTTTGCCTGGCTATTTAAAAAACATCCCAGCATTGTGGAGGAGAGGTATGAGAGAGAGAATGAGAATGGGTGCCAGGTCCTCTAGCCACTGCAAATGAACTCCAGATGCATGTGCCATCTTGTGCAACTGGCTTTATGTGGGCCCTGGTGAATCGAACCCAGGTCCCTAGGCTTTGCAGGCAAGCACCTTAATTGCTAAGCACTCTCTCCAACCTCTTGTCTATTTTTAGTATAACTTGCCTTGTCATGTACCCTGATACTTATTTTTGTATGTACAGATGTGTGTTCACATGCGTGTGGGTGTATACGCACTTGTGAAGGTCAGAAGTTGACCTTGAGGTTCTCCCTCAATCGCTCTTTAGTTACTGAGGCAGAGTCATCTCACTTGAACGCAGAGCTTGCTGAGTCTGCTGGTCTAGCTAGCCAGCTTGTCCCAAGGATCCCCTCGCTACCCCTTCTGACAGTGGAATTACAGATGGTCTGCTACATCAGCCCAGAATTTACATGGGCACTGGGGATCTGAACTGTGGTCTTCATGCTGGTATAGCTAATGTTTTAGCCACCGAGCCATCTCCACAGCCTCATGCTCCCATTTCTCTCTCTCTCTCTCTCTCTCTGGTTTTTCAAGGCAGGGTCTTGCTCTAGCCCAGGCTGACCTGGAATTCACTATGTAGTCTCAGGGTGGCCTCGAACTCACGGCGATCCTCTTACCTCTGCCTCCCAAGTGCTGGGATTAAAGGCGTGCGCCACCACACCCGGGTTTGTTCTACCACTTCTTGACACTTCTGTCAAAGGAAACCGTTTATCACAGGTCACAGGAATTTTCTTTCTCCATTATCTAGACTGGCTCTAAGGTGCTCCAGGGTTTGGGGTGTGACTCGTGAGGGTGTAGGAGCCAGAGGACTGTTGATCTGCTGAGATTTGGCTGTGATGAGATGCACCAGTGTCAGTTACCTTACATTTTCCAAGGATTGCCTGATGGAGTGACAGCCGATCTTTTTCATTGTGTAGAGAAGAATTTTCATCAGTCTAAGCAAACTATCCAAAGATGTCTGGTTTAATATAGCCTGCACTTGGACCTTCCCCCAGACACAATATATCTCCTTGAAATGAGGCAGAGCTATAAAGATCTCTCACTTTATGTCCCTGCCAACTGCCCCTTGTGAAATGCTGACCATGGTTGAGTGGTCCCCAGTGTGCACAAGGAGAGATGGTATGATGGTTATTGAGGTCCGAAGCTTGGGGTGGCCTCTGCTGTCCCCTCATTTTGCTCACCTCATAGAGGGGCTGGCCTCTGACCTTGATCGCAATGGAATCTTTGAACAGCCTTACTTAGAGATAGGATTCCAAATATAAGTAAGCATTCCGAGAAATCGTGGAGTTTTGGCTGAATAGGGACTGCTCCTGATGTTTACTAAAAGAGCCAAATCTTTAAAGAAAATGCAGATGGAGGGTGGAGAGATGGCTCAGCGGGCAAAGGTACTTGCTTGTAAAGCCTGATGGCCTTCGTTCCATTCACCAGTACCCACAAAATGCCACATTCACAAAATAGCACATGCACCTGGAGTTCATTTGCAGTGGCATGAGGCCCTGGTGCACCCATACTTATTTTCACTCTTTCTGCCTCATTCTCTCTCTTAAGTAAGTAATAAACTATTAAAAAGAAAACGTGGATGGTTTCTCTCTGAGTCGAGGCATTGTAGGATCTCCAGTTCTGGCTACCTGAGGATTTCCTACATCATGGAGCCCAGGATAAGTGGTGGTGGAGAGACTTTGGAGTGGGCAGTGATGCCAGGAGCAGAGGCACAGGGCATAGGCATGACCCAGGTAAGCCTCAGACACACCGATTAACTCAGCATTCTTCCTGATGTCTGCTTTCTGCTGGATTGGGGTTTCAGGAGAATTCCCTTTACCATCTCTCTGAAATGATTCTAACTGGAAGTAACTTTGTTTAATGGAGTCAGATGGAAAGAGGCTTCATACTCTACTCAAAGCCATCCAGGCCAGGTGGCAGGCAACCCTGTCACAAATCAGGAGCCATTCGTTGCCCAAGGACTGGTGAATGAAGTGGGGCTTTCGTTTCTCCATCTGCGTGGGGGGTTTGGTCTAAATGATCTCAGCTCTGTTATTTTTTTTTTTTTATTTTTGGTTTTGATTTTTTGAGGGAGTGTCTCACTCTAGCTCAGGCTGACCTGGAATTCACTATGTAGTTTCAGGGTGGCCTTGAACTCATGGTGATCTTTCTACCTCTACCTCCCAAGTGCTGGGATTAAAGGTGTGTGCCACTATGCCTGGCCTTTTAAATTTTTTTTAAAGAAAATATTATTTATTTAGTTTTTTGGTTTTTCGAGGTAGGGTCTTACTGTACTCAGGCTGACCTGGAATTCACTACATAGTCTCAGGGTGGCCTCGAACTCACGGTGATCCTCCTACCCCCCCCCCCCTCTGCTTATGAATAAATAAATGCAAATATTTTTTTAAAATAATCATGGCATAAAAAAATCCACATTTTTGGGGGGGCTAGAAAATTAAAATTTAAATAAAATTGAAAGGCTACTTTAAAACTCTGAGTACCTCCTCAAAACTCTGGGTCCCCTTTAAAAATCACATTCCTCCTGACCTAATAGGCAGGCTTACAGCCAGAAAGAGCAAAGTAACAGCAACAGGGAGAGGATTTAGCACATCAAAAGTGTCAGACTTTAGAAGTTCAAAAATGCAGAATTCTGCCTTAAATCCAAGCATCCTGCTCCCAAAGGTTTTGGTGAGGCCACTACGTTTGCCTGGGTCACCTTCTATATGACAAGCGACTTGAAATCAAAGCCTTGTGTGAGGCTTACCTCTCTACCCCTGTGCATGATCGCTTCTAGCCTGGGGCACCTGCTTTCTATGGGGTCTGTGGATCCTGGAATCTTGGAGCCTTTGTAAGAAACAGTTTAATCCTCGAACACTCTTATGGCAATACAGATGGAGCAAGTGATGTCATATGGTGGCTATTTCTTGTCCTTACTTATTTATTTACTTATTTTAGGGGGGAGGGTGTGTGGGGAATGGGCATGTTAGGGCCTCTAGCCACTGCAAACAAACTCCAGACTTATGGGCCTCCTTTGTGCATCTGGCTTATGTGGGTGCTATGGAATCAAACCTGGGTCCTCAGGCTTTGCAGACAAGAGCCTTAATTGCTAAGCCATCTCTCCAGCCCTTTTCATTTGTTTTTAGAGGTATGGTCTTGCTCTAGCCCAGGCTGACCTAGAACTCACTATGTATTCTAAGGCTGGCCTCAAACTCACAGCACTCCTCCCACCTTGAGTGATGGGATTAAAAGGGGTGTACTACCATGTTTGTCCTCATTCCTTTCTTTTCCTTTCCTTTCATTTATTCTCTCCTCCTTTCCTCCCCTTCCTTCCTTCCTTCCTTCCTTCCTTCCTTCCTTCCTTCCTTCCTTCCTTCCTTCCTTCCTTTCTAGAATTAACTTCTATAGACATGGAAATCTGTTCTTCTTGTTCAACCCTGTGAAGTGAATACAAGAGACCACGTTTCAATTTTATCGATGAGAAAATGGACGCTTTGCTCAAAGTTGCATAGCTCCTAAACGGCTGAGAGGCAATGACAGCTTGGGTATCCACCTTTTCTGTTCTCCCACAACTGTGTAAGGCAGGAGCAGACATGGAACCATCACTTATAAAACACAATCTCAAGATCATGGGCCTTTCTGCTGCTTAAAAAAAAAAAAAAAAAAAGTACTATCAAGACAAGAAGCTGGTGTTAGGTTCCATTTCACAGTTAAGAGAACTGAGGTCCCTAATTTACTCATGGAGTTAACACCATAGGCGGTCACTTTCAAACCTGAGTCATGTGATTTTTGTTCCACATTTGTAATGGCTCTTCTTCATGCTCAACCTGACTGGATTTGGAGCCACTTAGGGAACCCATCTCTGGGTTCATTTATAGTGGCAAGAGCCCCTGGCATACCCATGCCCACTCTCTCTATATCTCTCAAATAAATGACTGACATGCTCCTTCTCTCTCTTCCTCTCTCTCTCTGTCTCTCTCTCTCTCACATACACAAATAAATAAAATATTTTAAAACTAAATAAATAAATACAATTTTTTCTTAGGACTAGAGAGGTGACTCAATGGTTAAGGTGCTTGCCAGCTTGGCTACATCATGAGTTCTAGGCTATACAGTAAGATGAAAAGGAGAGAGAGAGAAAGAGAGACAGCGAGAGAGAGATTGAGAGAAAGTTCTGGAAGCATGATAAAACAGTATACCCATCCCTGTTGGGAGGTTAAAGAGTCAACCTTAACCTTTGCTACAAAAAGCTCTATGAAGACTTCCCCTCCTTTTTTTTTTTTTTTTTTTTAGAGAGAGAGAGAATTGGTGGCTAGGACCTCAGCCACTGAAATCACACACCAGATGCTTGTGCCACCTAGTGGGCATGTGTCACCTTGTGCTTGCCTCACTTTTGTGCAGCTGCTTTATGTGGGTTTTGGAGAGTTGAACATGGGTCCTTAGGCTTCCCAGGCAAGCACCTTAACTACTAAGCCATTTCTCCAGCCTCCCTCCTTTTGAGTGTGTAATATGTGTGGTGAATGTACATGCATACATACAGAATGGTGCCCCATGGGCTTGCTTGAAGTGGTGGAGAACACTGGGTGTATCCCTCCATCACTCACCTGCCTGTGTTTTTCTTGCTATGAAGGAGTCTCTTACTGCCCTTGGAGCTTTCTGTTTGTAAGCCCCAGTTTGGTCTCTGTTCCCCACAGGACTGGAGTGACAGGTCAGGGTGGCCACATCCAGCTGTTTATGTGGAGATTCAGTCTCGGCCCCCTCAGGCCTTCATGGTTGTTTAGGGTGCACACCTAACCACTGAGCAATCCCTCCCTCTCTCCATCTCTTCACCATTTCCCCATCTCACCATCTCTCCACCATCTCCATCTCTCCACCATCTCCATCTCTTCACCATTTCCCCATCATCCCATCTCTTCACCATCTCCATCTCTCCACCATCTCCATCTCTCCACTATCTCCATCTCGCCACCATCTCCATCTCTCCACTATCTCCATCTCTCCACCATCTCCATCTCTCCACCATCTCCATCTCTCCACCATCTCCATCTCTCCACTATCTCCATTTCTCCACCATCTCCATCTCTCCACTATCTCCATCTCTCCATCATCTCCATCTCTCCACTATCTCCATCTCTCCATCATATCCATCTCTCCACCATCTCCATCTCTCCACCATCTCCATCTCTCCACCATCTCCATCTCTGCACCATCTCCATCTCTCCACCATCTCCATCTCTCCAGTATCTCTATCTCTCCATCATCTCCATCTCTCCACCATCTCCATCTCTCCACTATCTCCATCTCTAGGTCATCTTCATCTCTCCAGTATCTCCATCTCTCCACCATCTGCATCTCTCCACCATCGGCATCTCTCCACCATCTCCATCTCTCCACCATCTCCATCTCTCTCCACTATCTCCATCTCTCCACTATCTCCATCTCTCCACCATCTCCATCTCTCCACCATCTCCATCTCTCTCCACTATCTCCATCTCTCCACCATCTCCATCTCTCTCCACTATCTCCATCTCTCCACCATCTCCATCTCTCCACCATCTCCATCTCTCCACCATCTCCATCTCTCAGTCATCTCCATCTCTCCACTATCTCCATCTCCCCACCATCTCCATCTCTCCACCATCTCCATCTCTCTCCACTATCTCCATCTCTCCACCATCTCCATCTCTCTCCACTATCTCCATCTCTCCACCATCTCCATCTCTCCACTATCTCCATCATCTCCATCTCTTTATCATCCTTTCACCTCTCCATCATATCTTCAGCCATACGAGGAATCTTTATATGGTTCTGGATAAAACCTGGGAAGATGTGTGTTTGCTTTAGTAAAACAGGTTGATAGTTTTCCTCATAATTATTACTCTTTTAGGTTTTTGCACATGTGTGTATATGTACGTGTATGCACATTCACCTCTGTGTGCATGTATGTGGAAGTCAGAGGTCGATGTTGGCTGTTTCGCTTAGCCATTCTTCAGTTTATTGTTCTGGGTCTCTCACCAATCCTAGAGCTCATAACTTAGCTGGATTTGCTAGGCCCGAGTCCCAGGGATCTGCCTGATCCTGACTTCCCAGCACTGGGGTTAGAGGCGGATCACCACATCTGACTTTTATGTGGATGCGGGGGACTGAAACTCAGGTCTTCATGCTTGTGTGGCAGCATTCTCCATTCTTTTTTTAATATAAACTTTTTATTTTTATTTATGTATTTGAGAGAGAGAGAGAGAGGGAGAAAGAGAGAGAAAGAGGAGGCAAAGAGAGGGAGAGAGAGAATGGGCATGCCAGGACCTCCAGCCACTGTGAACGAACTCCAGACATGTGCATCCCCTTGTGTATCTGTCTTATGTGGGTCCTGGGGAATTGAACCGTGTTCCTTTAGCTTTGTAGGCAAATGCCTTAACTGCTAAGCCATCCCTCAAGCCCTTGTGTGGCAAGCATTTTGCCCACACAATTCACCCCACAATTATTAAATAAAAATAAATATTTTTATTTATTTGCAAGCAGAGAGAGATAGAAGAGAGACAGACAGAAAGAATGGGCTGCCAGCCACTGCAAACAGACTCCAGATGCATGTGCCACTTTGTGCATCTGGCTTTATGTGGGTACTGGGGAATCGAACTCAGGTTGTTAGGCTCTGTAGGCAAGTGCCTTAACTGATTAGCCATCTCTCCAGCCTCATAATTATTACTTTTAATGCAAGTTGAGTTCAGGTAAAAATTAGACTAAATAATAGGCCTGGTTGTCATTGTCATCACTGGTGACCATTTCTACTTGTCCGGAACTGTTTAACATAACAAATGCCTACAAACTGGATAGCATAAAGTAGACAGAACTTACTTCTCATATTTCTGGAGGTCAGAAGCCCAAACTTGGGCCATCCTCCTCTGACGGCTCTCAAGTGTTCCTCACTTTGCCCTGGAGATGATTTCCCTTTTGACTACATCAATTCAAGCCACCTCTGTCTTCACTCGGTGAATTCCTGCCACTCTGAGGAGGGGCCCAGGAGTGTGGGGCCATGTCTGGGATGTGTGCACACAGAGAAGACAGTAGCCACGGGAGGGCGACCCAGAGCTAGCACCTTGCCAGAGTCATGAAGATGAGAGCAAGTTGCACATTTCTGCGGGATGAGACTGGAATCACCCGCTGCACTTGACTATGAGAAGACTTCAGAGAGCTTCAGGTCCTGGGTGGTGTGGGCTAGAGGAGGTCAGGAGGTCACTGGTATGCAGAAGGAGGGAACCCCTCCCACATGCACATGTGGTGGCAGAAACCACCGGCCTCCCAGGATGGTGGGCAGGAGGAAGTAGCCCCTTGTAGCTGGAGATCCCGGGGCTGTGAGTGGCTGGGAAGTCTTGGATAAGAGAAGGCCAGCCTTCCCCATCCTGCCTTTTCTCTCGCCCAGGCTATTCGCTATTCTGGGCAGCAGGGGAGGGGAGGCCTGGAACTGGGCTGGGCTGGGGCGGAGCTGCGACAGAATGATGTTCTTATTTTCACCCTCTGCCACGTTAGCCTCCACATGGAAAATTGACCCTGAGCCGGGGTGTGGTGTAGCGCAAGCCTTTAGTCCCAGCGCTTGGGGGGCAGAGGTAGCAGGATCACTGGGAGCTCAAGGCCCACCTGAGACTTTAGAGGGGGCTCCAGGTTAGCCTGGGCTGGAGTGAGGCCCTGCCTCAAAAATCCAAAACACAACAACAAAAGTTTTTATTGGCTGTGTGTAGTGTCGCATGTCTTTAATCCCAGCACTCTGGAGGCAGAGGTAGGAGGATTGCTATGAGTTTGAGGACAGCCTGGGGCGACAGAGTGAATTCCAGGTCAGCTTGGGTTTGAGTAAGACCTTACCTTAAAAACAAAAAACAAACCAAAACAAACAAACAAACAAACAAACAAAAAACAAGAAAGATGACCTTGATAGGAAAAGGCCGGGACATCCTAAAGAAAACCCTCCCTTCTCCTTTCGATGTTCCCTGTTTAGGTTCTCACAAAAGGTCGTAGGAGTCCATACCTAATGGTAGTTATATAGGACTTTTTTAAAAAAAATTATATTTTATTTTTATTGAGTTATTTCACAGAGAGAAAGAGAGAAGAGACAATGGGTGCATCAGGGCTTCCAGCGGCTGCAAATGAACTCCAGATGCATGAGTCACCTTGTGCATCTGGCTTACGTGGGTCCTGGGGAATTGAACCTGGGTCTTTTGGCTTCGCAGGCAGATGCCTTAACTGCTAAGCCATCTCTCCAGCCCAGCACAGGACTTTTAAAGTAAAGAAAATGTGATAAGACATATGACAGCCCCTTATGGGACACAAAGTCCTGCACAAATGCCAAGTGACCACAGCTCTGTGGGCAAGGGAGTTGGGGGCTAAAGGCCCAGGGGACCCAGTTCCTCCTATCAGCTCTGGTCTCTGGACCATTGTCCCCACTGATCTGGATCTTGTCACATACCTGCCTTGAGGTTCTTCCCGCTGTGGCTTACTCAAAGCAGGGTAATTTGGAGGGGTAAGGTCGAGCAGAAGATGAGCCGAGGGTTACCACATGTGACCAGGGGGGGAAGAGCGGGAGTTGCCTTGGACATCTCCATCACCTGCAGCTCACTGTGCTGTGCAGGACTCCACCTGGCCCTTCAAGTAGCGCAGGTGAGGAAACACTGGGTCTCCTGTTGTGGCTGACATGCCAGGGCGCGGGGGAGGTTGATGGAAGCCCAAGGTGGTGGTCCCTATGCCGGGGCTCTTGTGTGGTGAAGGAAGGTTCACCTAACTGGTTCCCATCAGTGGGTCAGAAGCAGAATGCTGAGTTTGTGTCTAGGCCGAGGCTGTTAAAACCAATAGACTCCTCCATGCCCTCTTTCCCAGCAGACCCTGGTAATCCTGGAGACCACAGAGGCCAGTGACTTCATTGGAGGAGCTGATGGTGAAAGAAAGAAGGCAATGCTATGAGGACAGTTTCACAGTGTTTTTGTCTTTATTTTATTGTGTATGTGTGTACAGGTGTATGTGTGTGTGCATGTTCATGTTCATGTTCATGTGTGTGAGGGCTGGTGTGCATGTGCCACAGCATAGATGTGGAGGCCAGAGGTCAACGTGAAGGTGTCAGGTGTTGGTTCTTGCCTCCCACCTCATTATTTTATTTTATTTATTAAAGGGGGGGGGGGGGAAGAGGCCATGAGAGAGAGAATGGGTGTGCAAACGAACTCCAGATGCATGCACAACCTTGTATGTCTGGCTTATTTAGGTATTGGGGAATCAAACCTGGGTGCTTAGGCTTCACAGACACATGCCTTAAACATTAAGCTATCTCCCTAGTCCTCATTTAAAAAAATTTTATTTGTTCATTTGCAAGCAGAGGAGAGGGAAAGAGAGAGAGAAGAGGAGAGCGAGAGAGAAAATGGGCATGCCAGGGTCTCTTGCCACTGCAAATGAACTCCAGATACACACACCACTTTGTGCATCTGGCTTGACATGGGTACTGGGGAATTGAACCCAGGCCATCAGGCTTTGCAACAAACACCTTTAACCACTGAGCCATCTCCCCAGCTCCTCCCACCTCATTTTGAGTAAGGGTCTCTTGTTCACTGCTGCGTTTACCAAGCTGGCTGGTCTGAAAGTTTCTGGGAAAAATCTCCTGTCCTTGCCTCCCACCTCAGAGTAGTTTGTTGGTATTACAGATACTTGATTTTATAGGGGATCTGGGGACCTGAACTCAGTCCTCATGCTTTTGTGGCAAGCACTTTATCCACTGAGCCATCACTTCGGCCCCCAAGGACAGTCCTAATGCCTTCTTCTGAGATGGAAGGATAGCTCAGTAGTTAAGGCTCTTGCCTGCAAAACCTAAGGACCCAGGTTTGATTCCCCAGGATTCACATAAGCCAGGTACACGTGGTGGCACTTATGTCTGGAGTTCGTTTGCAGTGGCTGGAGGTCCTGGCTCAGCTGTTCTCTCTTTCTCTCCCTCATAAGTAAATAAAAAATAAAATGCCTTCTTCTCTCCATGTCCCCAGCCTCCTCATAGACCTGAGACTCTTGGCTGCGTGAGGTTCCCAATGAAAGGAATGAAGAGTCGCCCATTGCAACTCTGGGACCTCATGTGCCTGGCTACCGGTGTGGCTGAGAGCTCAGACAGGAGAATGGAGTTTCCAAAGGAGTGCTGGCCCCAAGCTGCCCCACGCTCTAACTGGGCTGTTATTGCTCAATCTGCTTTTGGGCTTCTCTTTGGGACATGCCTATTTACCAGCCACATCCTTTATGGTTAAGCCACTTAAGTACTGGTTCTGTATTTTCATTTTCTCTGCTGTTTACACGTACTTTTTGAAACATCACACATATATTTTATATATTACATATACGTGAAACAAACACCTAAGTTTTTTTTTTTTTTTCTTTTTCTTTCATGGTAGGAACTCATCTGTAGCTGGCCTTGAACACTCAGTGATCTTCCTATCTCTATAGAGGCTTATTTGGCCCTTATTCATTCCACTCAGAAGTGTATAATTGTATTATTTTTCCACAGTTGCTCCAACAAAATGTGTTTATGTTTAACCCTTTTCTTTGACCGGATAAAGAGCCATAGACTTCATTTCTATTTTTCATGTCAGAGGTAATGTATTTGCAAATGCATAAAAGACATATGTAGTTCTTTTTATATAAATGATTTATTCCCATCCCCATACTCTTTGCCTATTTCCATATTAAGTTGCATTATGCATTGTACTTTCCTGTTCATTTGTAGGAGCTTGTGTATTTGTGTGCATGTGTGCATATGTGTGTGAGTGTACATGTGTGTGTGTGTGTGTGTGTGTGAGAGAGAGAGAGAGAGAGAGAGAGGGCCAAAGGACAACCTTGGGTATTGCTACTCCGGCCTCGTCCACCTTTTTTGGAGACAGGGTCTCTCACTATACGTGGAGCTCACCACTTAGGTTAGATGGGCTGACCAGGGGGTTCCAGGGATCTGCCTGTCCTGCCTTCTCAGTGCTGGGATTATGAGCATGTACCTTCAAGCCTAGCTTTTTTTTTTTTTTTTTAATGTGGGTTCTGGCAAGCAAACTCAGGTACTCATGCTTGCAAGGCAAGCTATTTACTGACTAAGCACTCACCTCAGCCTCTGTGGGAGCTTTTTTTTTTTTTTAAAAAATATTTAAAATTATTTATTTATTTTATTTATTTGAGAGAGAGAGAATGGGGTGCCAGGGCCATTAGCCACTGTAAACAAACTCCAGATGCATGCACCATCTTGTGCATCTGGCTAACGTGGATGCTGGGGAATCCATCCCAGGCTTTGCAATCAAGTGCCTTTAACCACTGAGCCATCTCTCCAGCCCACATTCTATTTATTTTTCCATATGAAACTCAGAGTCAGACAATCCAGTTCAAAATGTGCATGTTCACTTTATATTTGAATTTCATTCAATTCCAGAATTGATTGAGGGAAGGCTGATCTCTCTGACTGATTTTTTTTTTCCACTTTTCCGTGGCGTTTTTTCCGCCTCTTCATCCCTTCTAGCTCCATTCAAGGCTTTTAGGTGATGGGAGCCCTTCCAACTCCGAGGCGAAAGCTGCTCATCACCACAGCAGAACCTCACAGTCCTGCGTGGCTCCCTCCCATCTCCTCCTGAGCCAAAGGCCACGCATCTCAACCCCATGTGGCCCTGGGATGAAGCCTGGGGGGGGGGGGAGAGTAAAGTTCTGTCACCAGCCCCTAGAAAGAGAAACAAGGGTGGGGTGCCTAGAGATGGGAGCGATCACACTGTCTGAGTATCCAGAACTGAAAGTTAGTCACCTTGGATAAAGATAGAAAGAAAGAGGCTGGTGCAGAGGGAGGGCTGGAGGCTGTGGGGAGGCGTGTGGGCTGGCTGGAGGAAGAGAAACCAGAAGGGGTGGCAAGGCCAAGGTGTTAGGGAGGAGGAGAAGGAAGAAGAGACAGGGGCATGCGGATGGGAACATGGTCCTGAATCCCAGGGAGCGGGCGGGTACTGCAGGGACGGAAGTAACCGGTGGGCAGCAGGGGCAGGAAGAGAACCAATGGACTTCTCTTCAGCTCCACGCCCTGCGTCGACTACAGCCCTTTCAAAGTGTGTGTGCCCATGAGCACGTGCGATGGCACGCGTGTGAGTGCCCATGCACACGGGGGTGGGGGCAGAGGCCCATCTGGTGTCACCCCCAATTGTTGCCTGCCTTATTTTCTGAGAGAGACAGTCTTCTCACGGAGCCTGGAACTCACTGATTGGACTAGACGGGTCAGCCAGCAAGCCCTGGCGATCGAGCTTGTCTTCACCCCCCCAGCGCTGAGATCGCGGGGGCCACACTACCGTGCCTGGCTTTTACACGGGCGCCGGGGATCTGAACTCACGTCCTCAGCTTGTGCAGCAAGTACCTTACCCACGGAGCCATCGCCCCCGGCCTCAGAGTTATTTATTTATTTGTCATTTTAAAAACATTGTTACTTATTTATTTGAGAGAGGGCCTAAAAGAGTGTGGGCCATGCCTGGGCTCTTGCTGCTGCCAACAAACTCCAGGTGCGTATGTCACTCCATGCATCTGGCTTTATGTGGATGCTGAGGACTCAAACCTGGGTGAGCAGGCTTCCCAAGCAAGCACCTTGAACCACTGTGCCATCTGCCTAGTCCCTCAAAGGTACTTAAAACATGTTTATGTTGCCGGGTGCGGTGGCACACATCTTTAATCCCAGCACTTGGGAGGCAGAGGTAAGAGGACAGCCGTGAGTTCGAAGCTACCCTGAGACTACATAGTGAATTCCAGATCAGCCTGGGCTACAGTGAGACCCTACCTCAAAAACCTAAAATAGCAGCAATAACAAAAAAGTTTGTGTGTGTGTATCGCTGTGTCTGTGGATGTGCGTGTGGGCATGGGTATGTCACAGCACGTGTATGGAGGCTGCAGGACAAGTTTTGGGAGGCAGGTTTTCCTCTCCACCTCACTTGGCTGTCCTTGTTTGGCTCTCCCTAAGAGCTTCTGGGAAATTCTCCTGTTTCCACCTCCCATCTTGTGGTCAGAAGGCTGAGATTACAGAAGCCTGCTCCAAATTCTGGCTTTTTATGTGGAGTCTAAGGACTAAACTCAGACACTAGCTACTACTGGTTTCTCTTTCAACCTCTTATGTTTAGCTCTCTGATAACTAGAAGGCCAGGAAACAGAGAGAGACAGACAGAATGGGCGCACCAGGGCCTCCAGCTACCTCAAACGAACTCCAGATGCATGTACCTCCTTTACATGGGTACTTGGGATTCAAACCTGGGTTGTTAGGTTTTGCAGGCAAACACCTTAACCACTTAGCAATTTCTCCAGCCCCTTCAGGTTTTTTTGTTTGTTTCATTTTTCAAGGTAGGGTTTCACTTTAGCCCAAGCTGACCTGGAATTCACTTATGTAGCCTCAGGGTAGCCTCGAACTCATGGCAATTCTACCTCTGCTTTCCCAGTGCTGGGATTAAACCCTTCAGGTTTTTTTGTTTTGTTTTGTTTTGGTTTGGTTTGGTTTTTTGAGATAGGGTCTCACCTTAGCTCAGGCTGACCTGGAATTCATTCTGTAGTCTCAGGGTGGTCTCAAACTCATGGCAATCCTCCTACCTCTGCCTCCCGAGTGCTGGGATTAAAGGTGTGCACCACCACACCTGGCTAAAGCCTTCAGTTTTGATACTAGTTATACTTGGAAAGTAAAAAGTGCTTTTTAAATGAATTTGTTCTTTATTAATTTATATACATCTGAAAATGGGGTTTATTCTCTGTCTATATTCATTTATGCACCACACCATCTGATGCACACACAGGCTCACAGACTGGATTCAGCAGCTCTACTGGCACCTGTGGCCTGTCACCCCAGGTCAGACATTCGCTTTGAGAGCCAGTCTTAACTATGAGCACTTTACTATTTATTAACATCCTGGCGTTTTAGTTAGTAGTTCAGTTTTCAGGTGGAAAAAAAAAAAAAAGAATCATGGCTCTCACAAGGACCATTTTAATGACTTTTCTCTTTTGTTTGGGCCACGGAGGTTCAATGTGACAATGAAAGTTTCATGCTTCCAGAGTGCCTAGGAGGTATAGATGTTCAAATGTCCCTGGGAAGATTGGAGGGAGAGAACAGAGTCTTAGAAGGTTCTGAAATTGGGCTGGAGAGACGGCTCAGCAGTTAAGGCACTTGCCTGCAAAGCCTAATGGCCAGAGTTCAAGTCCTTGCTTCCCATGTAAAGCCAGCTGCACAAAGTGGAGCATGCATCTGGAGTCTATTTGCAGCAGCTGGAGGTCCTGGTGTGCCCCCCACCCCCTGTCTGTCTCGCTTTTATCTCTCTCCACTTGCAAAATAAATAAATAACATATATTTTTTAAAAAGAATGTTCAGGCCAGAGGACTTGGGTTTGATTCCCCAGGACCCATGTAAGTCAGACACACAAAGTGGCACCTGTGTCTGGAGTTCGTTTGCAGTGGCTGGAGGCCCTGACGCACCCAATCTCTCTCTCTCTTTCTATTTCTATGTCAAATAAATTAGGAAAAAAGGAGTTTCTGGAATCTGGGGTAAGGGTACTGAGGCAGGAAAGAGGGAGTGAACCCAGATGGGCTGGGGTGGGGTCTTGTGCCAGAATACAAAGTGATCTGCGGTAGTCCCAGGAATTAGGTCCCCTGAAAGGCGGAGGAGAAGACATGGCCAGGCTTTGGCGGCATCTACTTCAGGCACAGTCCTCGGATGCATTTGCAGTGGGCAAAGGGTGCTGCAGCCCACAAGTGGTGACCACACGCTCCTTTGCTCAGCGGCTGATGAGCTGCAGCCCCCTAATTAGAGAGAGAAAGTACTGTCTCGGGCCGCAGACTGATACTCTGCTCGTTCTAATTAGCTTCTCATTCCAGTACATCTGGCAAAATAAAAACAGCTGGGAAGTGAGCCAGTGAAAAGAATGAGGAGAGAGTCCCTAGTCCCTAGTCCTTCGTCCCCTGTCCCAGTCTCCAGAGCCAGTCCTTGCTTCCCAACGTCAAGCTTTGCATCTCCTCTTCTCTTTTCGAGGTTCTCCAGGAAACACAGTACTTGTAACCAGGCATGTCTCCAACCCCCAACCCCTAACAGCATCCGAGACCCTCACTTTCCTGTCCCCTTGTGCTACGCTATGCCATGTCTGTCATTTCAGATGGGCTTGGTGGCAGGAACAGTACCACAGACACCAGCCACAGGGATGCCAACGGGTCTATTTCCAAGACTTGGGCTGTGTGAGCGAGTCACAGACAAAACCAAAGAACACGACTCCTTACCCCTGAGTGCCACTTTTTTGCTACTGATGGCTTTGGCCTCTGTCCTCGCTGTTTTGTGGGTCGAAGGAGAAATGTCCACTTATGTAGGATGTAATTTTAAGAGCTCTAAAATGCCCAACTACCCTTTGACCTGAAATAGCAATTCTTCCCAAAGGAAATGTGTGTTAAGGTCAAGAGGACTCCCTTCAAAAAAGAAATAGCTAACTAGACAGGGTCAACACACTTTATTTAAGAGGAGGCATGGAAGCCAGGCAAGGTTTTTTTTTTTTTTTAAACATTTTTTTAATGTGCCATAGTGTTAGCAATGGAGTATTTCTTTTATTTATTTGATAGTGAAAGAGGAAGAGAGAGAGAGAATATGGGCGTGCCAGGGCCTCCAGCCACTGCAAACCAACCCCAGATGTGTGCGCCCCCCCTTGTGCATCTGGCTAACGTGGGTCCTGGGAAATCGAACCAGAGTCCTTTGGCTTTGCAGGCAAACACCTGAACTGCTAAGCCATCTCTCCAGCCCAATTTTTCAATTTTTTTTTTTCCAAGGTAGGGGTAGGTTCTCACTGTAGCCCAGGCTGACCTGGAATTCACTATGTAGTCTTAGGGTGGCCTTGAACTCATGGCGATCCTCCTACCTCTGCCTCCTGAGTGCTGGGTTTAAAGGCGTGTACCACCACACCCAGCTTTTTTAAAAAAAATTATTTTTATTCATTTAAGAGAGAGAAGGAGAGAGAGAGAGAGAATGGGGTACACCAGGGCATCCAACCACTGCAAATAAACTCCAGACACAGGTGCCATCTTGTACCTCTGGCTTATGTGGGTTCTGGGGAATCGAACCTGGGTTCTTTGGCTTTGCAGGCAAGCACCTTGACTGCTAAGCCATCTCTCCAGCCCCTCCTTTTTTCTTTCTTTCTTTCTTTCTTTCTTTCTTTCTTTCTTTCTTTCTTTCTTTCTTTCTTTCTTTTAACTGCATCATGGGCTAAGAACATGATAAGGGACATGCAGCAGGCCACGAGCCTCCAGTACGGAAGCAGGTATAAGCACGTATCTGCAGCTTTGACTCAGGAAGAAGCCCCAGAGTTGTGTGTTAGAGAAGCAGTAAGGCCCCAGTTCTCTGATTGTACTGTTTTGGTCTACTGAGTATGAGATTCAAGGCTGTGCAGTATCCATGGAAATAACCCTCCGCATATCCTTCTGCCCGCATGCCCCTGTTGTCCCGTCATGTTCTACATGGAACTTCCTCTCCCTCCTCCCCTAGATCCAGCTCTGACCAGACATGCTTCAAGGTAGGGGGCACTTGGCTCCCTATTTTCTTATGTTCTCTGGGGATTGATAAAGGAACCCGTGACACGGTTTTTCTCTGTCCACCAGGGAAGTGAATTCAATGCCTAAGAGATAAAAGAACCCCCGTTCCTTCTTGGCTACTACAAAGTAGGGTCTTCTCAAACAATGCTGCTTCCGTACTGGTGCGGTTGATAAAAGGGAAGTCAATCTTCCACATGATAAACTGTTCTCCATCTTTTTCAATGTGTTTTTACAGCGAAGCTCTGGGCTAGGGCAGATTGGGGAAACAGAAGGGACCCTAAATCGGGGAAACCACTTGCTTTACTTATCTGGGACAGTGGTGGCTTGCAGCTGGTGTGCTATGACATGTAACAGTTCTTCTTTTTTATTGTGAATATATATATTTTGAGACAGGGTCTCACTGTGTAGCCCTGGCTGACCTTGAACTTGAGGATTCTCCTGTCTCAGCCTTCCAAGTGCTGAGATTATAGGCATGTGCCACCATGGCTGGCTGGCTTTTTTTTTTTTTTTTCCTTTCTTCTCTTAATCCCAAACAAATGAGTCTGTTGTTCCAAGTATAGACATACTGCTGGTGGGCTCACAGTCTTGTTGGAACAGATCAGCAGCTCCTGACTTTGGAATGAGTGATGTCAGGGGAAGCTGAGCTGCAGCCCTGAGGGACCGCTGACGGAAGTCATTGTGATTCTAGAAAGTGAACCAATGCTCTTTCCTTTGTCAGCTATGCAGGTTCTTGTGGATTCAAGTGGTCCCTCTGGGCAGGAGATCCAGGTGGCACTGCTGAGGGCCATCAAGCACACCCACACTATGTGGGTGGCATCCTCCGAAGGTTCTGTGTATAAGGTGCCCCCTAGAGTTGTAGACGAGGTGCCAAGGGTGTTGTGGCTAATCGCTGTAGGCAGGAGCCTGCTTGTTCCCTCAGGGTCAATGTCACGCCTTGTTCCTCTTCACATGCCTTGGACAAAGCAGCCCTCTGGTACATGTGGGTGGAACTGAGTCATTCTTTATTTATTTATTTATTTATTTATTTATTTATTTATTTGAGAGTGACAGACACAGAGAGAAAGATAGATAGAGGGAGAGAGAGAAAATGGGCGCACCAGGGCTTCCAGCCTCTGCGAACGAACTCCAGACGCGTGCGCCCCCTTGTGCATCTGGCTAACGTGGGACCTGGGGAACCGAGCCTCGAACCGGGATCCTTAGGCTTCACAGGCAAGCGCTTAACTGCTAAGCCATCTCTCCAGCCCATGAACTGAGTCATTCTTAACCGCTACTCCTAACAGGAGCCCCTCAAAGACCTTTAGTGAATATGCTCTGGAGCGATGGTCTCAACCACATGGGTGGTTCACATCAACCTGTGGGAGAAGAGAGGCCTGGGCATGTAAAAGGCTTTTGCCTGTGATCTGTCTTTTACTAGCTTCAGAACTCTATGGTGACAAGGAGGTCAGGATTACCTAAGAGGGCCACCTCCATGTGGATGACCTCACTAATCTGCATATGACTTCTGTTTTCTGGCTTCCCTACAGAGGTGCGGACTGAGGCTTTAAAATCCAGGCTATGGGCCATCTGTAATGCTGATGAGGGGTGAGGTCTCTCTTTCTTTTTAGAAAAATATTATTTATTTATTTGAAAATATGAGACACAGAGAGAGAGATAAAGAGAAGAGACAGAGAGAATGGACACACCGGGGCCTCTAGCCACTGCAAATGAATTCCAGATGCATGTGCCACTTTGTGCATCTGGCTTTATGCAGGTACTAGGGAATTACGTGGATATTTGGGTCATTAGGCTTTGCAGGCAAGTGCCTTAACTGATGAGCCATTTCTCCAGCCCAGGGAGGCCTGGGGTGACAGAGAGCAGGGAGAGGCAAGATCTGACTTTACTGCTGCCTTCAATGCTCTTGCTCCTGTAGGCCATCATCAGTGGATTAAAACGACAGCATCTCCTAAGGGCAGGCCACGTGGGAGATACCAGGGATTTCAGCTCTTTATCCTTGGCCTTGCACTGGACCTTCTCAAGGCTAATTACAAGTGTGAAACCCAGGGGTGGGTAGGTGTCATCTAGAGAATCATGTGACCAGAGGAAAGGGAAGGTGAAGGAAGAAGGGAAATAGTCATGAGTATATATCTCTGCTCCCAGGAAAGGTCTAGTACGGACGCTAATAAAAGGAGACTTCCCATATATGGACAACTGGATTTGACAACGTGGTCCTACAGCCTCAAGGGTTCTGTTTGAGATGGGCTGCCAAATTCACAGGGTAGAGATAGTGTGGGCAGAGAACAGGACAACTAGGGGGTGTTCTGGATGGTTTTGAGCCTCTGTCTGGCAGATCAAGTCTTCTACTGTTTAAGGGTCTAAGAGTCATAATTCCTCCCCCCAGTCCTGGAGTGAGGCCTCCAGAGAGCCCCAGTGAGATGACAGTGTGCTGAGGCAAGACGGAAACTTTGAGATGCAGTTCTGATATTTCAATCAGCTTTAGAAATGGGTTGGGGAGATTGCTTAGTGGTTAAGGCACTTTCCTGCACCAAAGGACCCAGGTTCGACTCCCAGGAACCCATGTAAGCCAGATGCACAAGGTGACTCATATGCACAAGACAACATATGTGCACAAGGTGGTGCATGGGTCTGGAGTTCAATTGCAGTGGGTAGAGTCCCTGGTGCGCCCATTCTCTCCCTCCTTCTCTCTCTCATAAGATATTATTGTGTTGATTTCTTTAGAATTTTTTTGTTTTATTTTTATTTATTTATTTGAGAGCAACAGACAGAAAGAGAAAACCCAGATAGATAGAGAATGGGCACGCCAGGGCCTCCAGCCACTGTATACGAACTCCAGATGCATGAGCCCCCTTGTGCATCTGGCTTATGTGGGTCCTGGAGAATTGAGCCTCGAACCAGGGTCCTTAGGCTTCACAGGCAAGTGCTTAACCACTAATCCATCTCTCCAGCCCCTATTGTGTTGATTTCTAAAGTGCCCATGGAGTTGCTTCTCTTTGCTCTGTGCCATTTTCCCAATGGAGAGGCAAGAAACAGAATAGAAGAAGATAAACTTGGACCAAGCTCTCTCTGACTGGCCTCCACAAAGTGACCATGAACTCCTGTGCCCAGGCTTCTTCTTTTCGTCACTTTCTACCTAAAGCCTGGGGCAAGTTATCCCAGCTCTCTGAGCCTTGATCTTCTTGGTGATCAAATGGCAGGGTTGTATGCAGATGGAAGCTGAGGTAGGCACCAGCCCTGTGATGTTCATGGTATCAGTGCTTGAAATGTGGTGGCTGCTAATGACCCAAGTAAGCAAGCACTCAGTTCTCACCAAGGGTCAACATTCCTGCTTTGTAGCTTCAGTTCTTACCAGGGGCCAGAGGCCTGACTATGCAACCCACACACCAAAGCCATTAATGACATTAGCCCATTTCACAGATGGGGGGACTTGAACATGTGGATAGAGTATAGAAGAGTTCAGGGTCTTGCTGGTGTGTGGCAGATCTGGGACTTGAACCCAGGGAGGCGGGCTCAGATTCCATGCTTGCCACGCAACCTCTTTCTATATATCTGGACTAGAAATAAACTCCTTCCTCGCCCAATGACACCATTTTCAGTAGAAATCTCATCATCTTCCCCTGGGCTCTGCCCTCTTCTCCTCCCCCTCCCCATTTTCCCTTTCTGTCTTTCTCTCTCTCCCTTCTTCCCTCCCTCTCTCATGGCCTGGCTCTCCAGAACCCTTCACTTTCTCCATATTTCTGCTCCGTGGCTCCTGTACCCATGATGTGGTTCAAGGAACCCTCCTTAGCTTTTCATGAATTCATTTGGAGCCTCTGAGAAAACAATTCTCTTCCAATTCATGGAAGGGAAAATGGTGCTATAATGGATCACCTAACATGGCCTCTTTCCCTACTTTCCATGAGATGATTCTGGCCACAGCAGAAATACAGGCAGAAGCTCTGAGGCACCATGGTCCTTGGAGAGTCTGCAAGTGACCTTGGAGTTGGTGTGAGATGAGAGGGGCACTTGGAGAGAGGGGACACATGGATTAAGCTGTTTTTGCTCAGTCTGAGCGTGGAGAGCTGGTTTGATCCTCACATCTACTTCCCGAGTGCTTGTGTGATTACCTAACCCCCTCATTTAACTCTGGGGGTGCACTTAGAGAGGCCAGGAGTCCAATGGGACCATGCCAAGGCCTTCATTTCCAGCTCTTCCTCCATGACTGCATAGAATAGGGTTAAGTAGAAGGTCAGTTTTGCTTGGGGGACGGCGGCTGGCCACTGAGTTTGTGGGAAGGACATCTTGGGAGACAGACACTGCATTGGGGGATCTGCCAGCAAGTGGGTGGGTTTCACGGGGCAGCATGTTGAGGGAGAATGCTGGCAGCAATGGATGCAGTCAGAGTCACAGCTCTCTCTCTCTCTCTTCCCTCTGGCTCCGGGGGTCAGCAACAGCCCATCCATTCCAGCTAGCTCCTGTTTGAGCTGGTTTCTGTGGCTTGCCTTCCTGTGGCAAGCTTGCACCCACACACATGCCCTCGCTTTCTGCTTCTCTGAGCATCATTGCCTTGGTGAAGCAAGAGTTGTGGCCTGTAGACGTAAGCTTTCCACATTTCTGATGGACAGTCCTTTGCTCGGAGGCAAAAAAAAAATGGTCAGGTTCTATCATTTCCAAACTGTCCACAATCACCTTGCGTCTTCTGTCCAAAATGATGAGTATGAACATCAGAGATAGTGTCCCCAGTCCTGCATATAGGCTTGGTGGGACCCACATCCCCGGGACAGAAGTCAGGCACTCTGGTTTATGATCACCCTGTATCCCAGAATTTCCAAGAAAGTCTTCATTTCAAAAATTCCTCCCAGATCGGGAGACCATGTGTCAGGCTGGTACCAGACAAATGCATCCTGATTTTTATTTTTTTTTTACATAAGAAAATATGGTCAACGTAAGTGGAGAGAGAGAAATTGGAAAGGACAGTAATTGTAGCAGAAGCCTCGGGGAGAGGAGGAAGCCACAGGGAGGCTCTTTTCAGCGTGTGGGCCACAGCAGCTCCCGAAGCCCTTGGGGGAGAAGGGTTGCCAAGGTCTGCCTCAGCCTCAGCCTCAGCCTTTCCATAAACATGTGTTGGCCATGAAGCCAGATGCAGGGTTGAATCCCAGCCATCCACCTCCTGTTGGTGACCTTGGACAAATGGCTTACATCTCCATAATTTGTAACCCAGGAAAAACAATGGTACCCGTGCCACCCTGGGTTGTTTCTATGGTTAAATAAGCAAGTGGATGGAAACTGATGAGCTCAGCATCTGAAGCAACGTGCGGCCTTCACTGGCGGTTACTGTCCCGCTCCCCACCCTGGGCTTGGTGCTCTAGTGGACATGGGGATAGCAGAGGGAAGGAGCTTGTGAAACACACGGCTGCCTTATATCCAATCCCACCCTTTCCCCCATCCCCTGTCCTTTTGTTCCCCAGTGAACCATGGATTTATTCTGTATACTAAAAACTACATCTCCCAATTAAAAAAAATATTTTTATTTATTTATTTATTTGTTTATTTATTTATTTATGAGTGAGTGAGAGAGAGAGAGAGAGAGAGAGAGAGAGAGAGAGAGAGAATGGGCATGTCAGGGCCTCTAGCCACTTCAGACAAACTCCAGATTCTTGTGCCATCATGTGTATCTGGCTTACATGGGGACTGGGGAATCAAACCTGGGTCCTCAGGCTTCACAGGCAAGAGCCTTAACTGCTAAGCCATCTCTCCAGCTCAATTTTCCAATTTTTTTAAAAGCTGGTGGAAGTGGGCCAATAGGATGCAGATGGAAGTCATTGGGATGGCTCTAGCAAGGCTTTTTTTTTTTTTTTTTAAATTTTTATTTATCTATTTGAGAGTGACAGAGAGAGAAAGAGGCAGATAGAGAGAGAGAATGGGCATGCCAGGGCTTCCAGCCACTGAAAACGAACTCCAGACGCGTGTGCCCCCTTGTGCATCTGGCTAACGTGGGTCCTGGGGAATTGAGCCTTGAACCGGGGTCCTTAGGCTTCACAGGCAAGCGCTCAACCGCTAAGCCATCTCTCCAGCCCAAGGCTTTTCAAAAGAAGCTGACATGAGGTGTGGAATACTTACCAGCCTCTGACAATGACGGGACAAGCATGACCAGAAAAGCCATATGCCAAGGCAGATCAAGAACAGGAGTCATCCTTCATGGCAGGAGCCAGCAAATATGACCTGGAGGTCTGACTTAACCTGCCGTCTGTTTTAGTCAGTAAGTTTTTTTAAATATTTATTTTTATTTATTTATTACAGACAGGGAGAGAGAGAGAGTGAGAGTGGGCACGCCAGGGCTTCCAGCTACTGCAAACCAACTCCAGATGCAGGCGCCACCATGTGCATCTGGCTTATGTAAGACCTGGAGAGTCGAACCTGGGTCCTTAGGCTTCGCAGGCATGTGCCTTAACCACTAAGCCATCTCTCCAGCCCCATCATAAAATAAAGTTTTATTGGAATGCAGCCATGCCCACGCCTGTGTGTCTTATCTGTGGGTGCTTCCAAGCCACCAATAACAGAATGGAGACTGTGTAGTCCCCAAAGCCTGTGCTATTTACAATCTGGTCTTTTCAGAAAAAGTTTGCCCCAGCCCTTCTTTTTGTTGTTGTTGTTTATTTTTATTTATTTATTTGAGAGTGACAGACAGAGAAAGAGGCAGACAGATAGAGAATGGGCATGCCAGGGCCTCTAGCTACTGCAAACAAACTCCAGACACAGGTGCCACCTTATGCATCTGGCTTATGTGGGTCCTGGGGAATTGAGCCTCAAACTGGGGTCCTTAGGCTTCACAGGCAAGTACCTAACTGCTAAGCCATCTCTCCAGCCCCCAGCCCCTCTTAGTGAAGGGCTGTGCCAATTGTGGGTCCTAATCCCCAAGTGTAGCGATGCAATAGAAATCCTGCTTAAGGCATTTAATTTGTTGTTTCATCTTATGACGCTCTACTACACTGCAATCAAAAAGCTTCTAGGTCTACCAAGAGTTTGCAAGCTTCTACTCGAAGGTTCATGGGAATGCATGGCCAGGGGACAATGGTGGCAAGCAACAGAAACCTCCTCTAACTATCTTGGTAGGAAGGAGGTTATTGTTCAAAGAAAGATTTGAGAACTGGTTGGAGAAAAAGTGAGAATTAGCAGCTTCATGGAATAACTAGAATTGACTCTCCCTGAGGCTGAGGAAGATGGATGCTAGTCGTTGGATGTGGGAGACCTGTATCTCCATGGATAATTCCGCTGGCTAGTTCCATGGGAGAAAGGCTTAGTTCCTATGAGGAAACTGGCCAAGGAAGTTTCTTGACTACATGCTAAGACAATTCAGGTTCATCACAGACAGGAAAACCCCGCCCCTCTGAAACCACCCATTCATCACTGGCAGAGCCTGCTGCTTGTCCTGAAGTCGGTACTCTCCTCTTTTCCTGGGCTCAATCAACCAAGGCTGTGTGTGTGTGTGTGTGTGTGTGTGCATGTAAGTTCACATGTGTGTGGAGGTCAGAGATCGGCATCAGATATATTCTTTTTTTTAAAAAAATATTTTATTTTTTTGAGGTAGAGTCTCACTCTAGCCCAGACTGACCTGGAATTCACTATGTAGTCTCAGGGTGGCCTTGAACACACAACGATCCTCCTACCTCTGCTTCCCGAGTGCTGGGATTAAAGACATGTGCCACCATGCCTGGCTTTTAAAAATATTTTTATTTTATTTGTTTAAAATTTATTTGCAAGCAGAGAGAGACAGACTAAAAGATAAAGAGAGAGAAAGAGGCCAAGAGAGATACAGAGAAATAGGCTCACCAGGGCCTCTAGCTGCTGCAAATGAACCCCAGATGCATGCATCACTTTGTGCATCTGGCTTTACATGGGTACTGGGGAATCAAACCCAGGTCATTCGGCTTTGCAGGCATGCACCTTAACCACTGAGTAATCTCTCTAGCCCCAGATATCTTTCTTGATCACTCTCCACTGTAGTGATTGAGGCAGAGTCTCTCACTTGAACCCAGAGCTCACTGATTTGGCTGGTCTAGCTAGACAGCTTGCCCGGAGTATCCCTATGTCTGCCTCCTAATTGCCAAGATGATAGATGGGCCACCATGCCCACCTGACATTACGTGGTAGCTGGGGGACGGTCTCTGGTCTTTCACTTTACCCCCTGAATCATCTCCCCAGCTCCCATGGATCACTTCTGTTAGCAGAATGCAATTCCTGTAGCTGTGGGAGTGAAGCCTACAGTTTCCTGGGGCTGTCAGTGCGGGGTGGGTCCATCCTCAGTTCCCAGGGGTCCCATTCAGTCCTCACCACACGAGTCTTCCAACATGGCAGCTAGCTTCTTCAAAGCCAGCAAAGGTCTGCGTGTGAGACGCTGACAGAGCAGATGTCACAGTCTTAGGCAATGGAATCATGTAGCCACATGATGCAGTCACAGTACCTGCCACGTTTGCTGTATTCACATTCATCTGGGTCAGAAGCAAGTCACAAGGAGTGCTGCTCATACAAGGACATCATGACACCAGGAGTTTGCGGTCACATAGGCCACCTTAAGCATCTGTCCACCATGCTCCATGTTGTGGTTTGAATGTGAAATGTCTCCCATCGGCTCATGTGTTTGAAAGCTTGGCTCCTCACTGGTGGCACTGTTTAAGACTGTGGAAAGTTTAGGAGGTAGAGCTTTACTGGAGGAAGTAGGTCATTAGGAATAGGCCTTTTGGGGGGCCTTACAGCCCAGGCTATTCCTGTCCCTTCTCTGTGCTTCCTGACTGTAGACACAATATAACCATGCCTTCCCCACCATGATGGACTGTATCCCTTCAAACTGTATGCCTTTCTCCTTTAAATTGCTTTTTTGTTAAAAATTATTTATTTATTTAACAGAGAAAGAGGGAGAGAGGGAGAGAGTGGGCACACCAGGGCCTCCAGCCACTGCAAACGAACTCCAGATGCATGCGCCCCCTTGTGCATCTGGCTAACATGGGTCCCGGGAAATCGAGCCAGGGTCCTTTGGCTTTGCAGGCAAATGCTTTAACCACTAAGCAATTCCTCCAGCCCTTAAATTGTTTCTTTAAAAATATATTTTTAGACCAAGAGTGGTGGCGCCCAGAGGTAAGAAGATTTCTGGTAGTTTGAGTCCACCCTGAGACTACATGGTGAATTCCAGGTCAGCCTGGGCTACAGTGACACCCTACCTTGAAAAACAACAACAAAAATTTATTTATTTGCAAGCAGAAAGAGATAGAGAGAAGAGAGACAGACAGAGAGAATGGACATGCCAGGGGCCTTCAGAATCCACAAACAGATTTCACATGCATGCGCCGCTGAGCATCTGGCCTTATGTTGGTACAGGAGAATTGAACTCAGGTCATTAGGCTTTGTAATTAAGCACCTTAATCGCCAAGCCATACCTCCAGCCCTGTGAGTGTACATTTCTAAAGCCATTACTTAGTTTGCCCATTGTCTTTGTTTATCTATGAGAATGCCTCCTGACTCCTTTTTATCTTTGAGTTTCTGCTGAGGCTCCAGGACAGAAAGGAGGGGAGAGTGAAGTTTGAATTGATGGAAAATTGACGTTTTGCTTTAGATTGTACTGGACTTCCTAAAAATGAAGAATGAGACTGTTCTACTTTTTTGTTTTCTTGAGGTAGGGTCTTGTTCTAGCCCACTCACCTGGAATTCACTGTGCAGTCTCAGGGTGGCCCTGAACTCATAGTGATCCTCCTACCTCTGCCTCCCAAGTGCTGGGATTAAAGGCATGTGCCACCATGCCCAACTAATAGATTAACAAAACCCACAAACCCCTTTCATGAGGGGTTCAAGAGTCTATGAAGGGGCTCATCACAGTGTGGGGAATGGAAGACACCAGCTCTCCTGAAACAGAAATGTTGACCATTCCACCGTGTAAGGATGCATCTATGAGGAGCCATGTATGAGGAAGTGGGTCCTGCCTTCTACTAGTCCATCAGTGCTTGATCTTCGATGTCCCAGACTTCAGAGCTATGGACAATGTCTGTTGTTCAAGTAAGCGAGCAAGAAAGAACAGTGAAAGAAGAAGAAAGGAAAGAAGCGTGGGAAAGGCTCTTGAGGTCATACAAACCAACACCTTTTTCCTACAAGGAAGGAAATTAGGACCCCAAAAGCAGAGGTGCCAACTGATTTTTCTCAGTCCTGTGCTGAACTCAAGGTCTTAGAGATTTGAGTTCTGAGAAGAACTAGCCCAGCCATGTCAAGAGCGCATGGCCACAGCCTCTGGTCCTGTCCCGGACCTGATTTCTCAAGTCCTTTGTGCCCATGGCCGAATGGAGATGTGACCCTTACTGCACCTCTGAACTTGTGTGCCACCCTCAGAAGGCAGTTTGCCTGGTACTAACTAGTTCTAATGGCAACAAGGGGCTGTTTATAGGCCTTCAATCTATCTCTAAGCTCAAACAGACTTGGCTCATTTATGTTTCCCTCTTTGACCTCCCTGGCAAGGCTGGTGCAGGACAGAGAAGCATTGCGGGTCCCAGGCCAGCCTCGGTGGATCCTCTGCAGCCCTTTCCCATATTCTTACATTGCAGAGATGTTACTTCTGAGCGTGAGGGGACAGCCTGGGAAAGACAAGTCGCATATAATCATCCTTGGAAGTCTCTGGCTAGTGCTAGAACCACAGCTGCCCCCACTGGTGACAGCACTTTGATTTAACAAGTCTGTGTATAGGTTTAAATACTTATGTATCAATTGGAGAGAGGCGGAGAGAAAGAGGGAGATAGAGAATGGGTGCCCCAGGGTCTCTAGCCACTATAAACAAACTCCAGACCCATGGATCACCTTGTGTATCTGGCTTACATGGGTCCTGGGGAATCAAACCTGGGTCCTTAGTCTTCACAGGCAAGCACCTTGATGGCTAAACTTTCTCTTCAGCCCTGTGTATAGGTTTAAATCAACCTCATGGGGTGGCTGAATCCTTAAGAAAATGTGACCCTAGTTGTTGGATACAGACGTAGCCACCCCATGGAGGAAGGAGTGCTGACAATGTGTCAGCAGTGGCTTTTGGTGTCATGGGCTTTTGTAAGTGTGCTGACCCATTCCGGGGCTCCATCCTGTAGGCGCAGGCTTGGTGCTTTGAAAGCACCTGTATGTGGCTAATTCCCTGGGTTAATAAGTCCAAGGGATAAGGCTGGGTCAGATTAGGGTGCAGGCCCTATAGGCAGCTCTCATGAATGCAGTCCAAGCACTCACACAGAGGAAATGTTGGGTTACTTCAGCCCATGGGTTTGCTCCTGACCCTGAGTGGGAAGTGAAGACACCCCCCCTCCCCATGGGAGGCAGGGCTTGCTCCCTCAGGAGTGCAGGGCATTAACGATGGTGGAGAGACCCAATCCAGCTGTTCTACTTTTGGTTCCTCTATTTAGAAATGCCACATTGGTGGCTTCAAATATATCTAGAGGTTTGAACCCAAGAAAGAGGCAATTTGGCTAGGTTTCAAAGCCATGGTCAACCCCAGTTCTAAATGTAGCTGTGATCTGGGGACTTGAGTTTCAAGTTCCCTTTGCCTTGGCAAAGCCTGACTTTCAAGCTACCACATGTTTTATCGTCCTCATTGTCTCAACTTCCCCAAATTTCTTCCTTCCTTCTCCAAACTCACCGCCACCTGCCTGTGTTGCGCCTGTGTCAGTTGCGGTGACCTCTCCGGCATTCCTGCATGTTACCTACACTCCCCTCGTGTCTTGGGGGGTGGGGGGGGGGTCTGCACGTCCTGTTGGCCAGCACTCCCTTAGGCCTTCTTGCTTCCCTGGGTGCACTCACGAGGCTTGCCCTGGGCCCAGCGTTCATGAGCAAGGTCCAAGGGCAGCTTAGTCACAGAGCTCGAAACTGGAGAAGGTATGTTCCAGCCAGATTTCTAAAGCCCTGGCTTCAGATTTGGTTAATTATGCCTTGGAGGTAAACAATTAAATAAGCAAAAGAAATCTCTGGGGAGCAGCGGCTTGCTTTAAGAAGCTTTGTGTAAAACCCAAGAAACGTGTGATGAAAGCCAAACCAAGTTGTGGTCAGTGGCAGTCGATTCCCACCAGCTCTCCGCACGCGTCGTGTGCGTTCGCGTTCTGGAGGAACCCAAGGACTTGGACAGGCTTAGCTCGCACACACTGTTTAGCTCTACACCTCTGGAAGAAGAGGATGGGTCCATTCGCCGGGGTTTCTGTAACAGAGGAGCACAAACTGGCTGGCTTCAGAAGCAGCGGTTTATGACCTCATGGTTGTGGAGACTGGAGGGTCAAGATCAAGGTTTTGGCAAGGCTGCGCTCTCAGGTGGCCGGAGGAAACCTTCCGTGCCTTTCCTCTCTTCTCTGGTACTTACTGGTGGCCTTTGGTGTCCGTTGGCTTGCAGATTGCTGCTCTCATCTCCAAATGGCATTTTCTGCACGTCTGTCAATGTCCCTCTTTATAAGGACACCAGTCATATTGGATTAGGGGTTCACTTGTAGTACGGTGTCATCTTAACTGATGAGCTCTATCATGACTCCATTGACTAACAGGATCATATGCTGGAGGTTATGGGGGTGAGGAATTTACTGTGCTAATATTGAGAGGAAGGGATCGCAATTTATATGAAAGGGCAAAACCTGTGTGTTTGAATTTATTACTACTCCCCAAATCAGGGTGCGTCAATGTGATTCACTATGTGACACTCTTCTGAAGTATAGAAAAGCCCAGAAGAAGCTAACAGTAAAAGTCCCCTTCTCTTGCCGCCCATCCAGTGATTAGTTCATTCATCCATCTGTCCATTTGTGCATCCATTTATCATCCATCCACTCATCCATCTCACCACACACACACACACACACACACACACACACACACACACACACACACACACACACAGCTGGAACTCTAGTGGTTTCCAATTACCATGCTAGGGCACTACTGGATCCCCATTCATATCTGTCCCATGAGCTATTCCAGAAGAGCTACAAAAATTCTAATGTAGGGCTGGAGAGATGGCTTAGCTGTTAAGGTGCTTGCCTGAAAAGCCAAAGGACACAGGTTTGATTCCCCAGGACCCACATTCCAGGAGTCAGATACACAAGGTGGCTGGGGTTTGTTTGCAGAGGCTGGAGGCCCTGGTGATCCCATTCTCTTTCTCTCTGTCAAATAAACAAATAAAAATTGAAAAATTCCAATGAAAGGCTTAAGTTTAGACCAAGGTGTGACCATAAGCCACCCACTTTGAACCTCTGGTTCTTCCACTGCAATGCAGAAAGCTCTTAGAACACAGTTCATACCCAATACATCCTTGGAAGGTGGTGGCAATTACCGGCACTTTTATTGTTGAGTGAAAGGCAGAGAGAAAGACAGGACAGAACATGTTTTCTACCACTTTCTAGGAGCGCAATCCTAGACATTCTCCAGGTGGAAGTCTAAAGTCCTCTCACCAGGATCACCTCATCTGAATTGTCCCTCCCCACGGAAATAACCCAACTTTCTGGAGCTATGGTTCCCTGTCTAGATTCTGATAAAAGCCATAAAATCTCCCTAATGAGAGAGCCACCCCATCATACCTCAAAAAGGCCCCGACTGAAACTAAGGAAAATTGGCGAAACAAGCAAAGGTGCTGTTTTCCTGATGAACCAGATACCAGCACAAGGGTGAAGGAGACCAACACAGAGAAAAATCAACTCCTACCAAATCAGAGAGCCAGAGCCTCAGAGGCCCCCAACACCTCATCACTGAAGCAGACCAAAAATGAACCCAACATAGCTCAGGGAAATTTTGCGGAAGAGGGGGCGGAAAGAATGTCAGAGCCACATGTTGGGTTATGATATGCAGAGACATTTATCGTACCAATAGCTGTGGGCTAACTCCACAATGCACGACCCATTTACATCAACAAGGAAGGGCCTTTGGGGAGGGGGTAGATCATGGATGAGCCTAATAATGGTACCAAACTGCCTGTATTTGCTGAATAGAAAGCTCATTAAAAATTTTTTTAAAAAAAGAAAACTGAAGGGCTGGAGAGATGGCTTAGCGGTTAAGCGCTTGCCTGTGAAGCCTAAGGACCCCGGTTCGAGGCTCGGTTCCCCAGGTCCCACGTTAGCCAGATGCACAAGGGGGCGCACGCGTCTGGAGTTCGTTTGCAGAGGCTGGAAGCCCTGGCGTGCCCATTCTCTCTCTCTCCCTCTATCTGTCTTTCTCTCTGTGTCTGTCGCTCTCAAATAAATAAATAAATAATTTTAAAAAAATAAATTAAAAAAAAAACTGAAAACAAGTAAAAAAAAAAAAAAAAAAAAAAAACTCCCCAAAGAGCACATGTGCCTGAAGAGTCCTGGAAAATTAGTATCTAATTGAGTGGTTTATCACTTCTCTCCAGCCCGTCCACGGAGGCCAAGGCTCGAGAGATGACAACCTGGAAGCTCATTCGTTTACTCAATCATTTGTCCATGCACTCAACAAACACGCATCGCACGGCTACCACCCAGCGGGTGCTGCAGGAGGGGTCTGGGCATCGAGGAAGCCAGGCAGTCCTTTTCTCCAAACTGCCCACAGGCAGTGATAACCACAATGAGAACAGACATGATTCACTCATGTCTAGTGTGGCTAGCTTTTGTAAAGCCAGCTTAAAGGGGGAAATCGTTTCCAGCGTGGGAGTGTGTGGAATAATCAAGTGGGCTCGGTGGAGAGAAGGACATCTGAGTTGGAAAATGACAGATGAATAACAATGTGGGCTCAAATTACAGGTTGGCGTTTCTGAGGTAGCATCCTGATGGTTGACACAGACTGATGGCGGCTACTGTCATCTGAATGTAAGTAGTTGACACAATCTGATGGTGTTGACTGTCATCTGAATGTCACTAGTTGGCGATTCTAAAATGCTGCTTCTCTGGCAGGAAGTCAGCTAGCTATAAATGATTTATGCTGTTTTCTTGAAATATAGTAACCCTAACTCAGTGTTACTCAATGACAAGCATTTGTACTGAAGAAGACATTGACTTCCTGTTTCTACCTTTGTTATGAGAGATCTTAATTAGTATTGCTAATCTACAGGGGACAATGTCATGGAGGCTGGGTGACCTTAGCTGGCCTCTCTGTGTCCACCATACACAGGAGTATCAGATGCCCTGATAGCTTCAAATAGTGGCCACATATCCATGGGTAGTATAACCTCTACTTTCTTTTTTTAAAAAATATTTTATTTATTTATTATTTATTTATTGAGAGACAGAGAGAGGCAGATGGGGAGAGAGAGAAAGGGTGGGAATGTCAGGTGCTCTAGCCACTGCAAATTAACTCCAGACACATGCACCACCTTGTGCTTCTGGCTTACATGGATCTTGGGGGGTCAAACCTGGGTCCTTAGGCTTTGCAGACAAGCACCTTACCAGCTAAGCCATCTCTCCAGCCTCATCCTCCACTTTTTACCAGGACCAGGGTTTCCTTCTTGATCCAGTCTTTCTTTTTCTCTATGCACATCCCACCGGCAGCCAAGAACTGAAACTCCCGGGAGTCCGAACGTGGCAATACGTGGTGCCTGCCAGCTTCAGCAACTTTGAAAGCACCACCTGACTCCAGCTCACGGTGCTTCACCAGGAACCTTTCTGAAAGCCAGGAGAAAAACTGGAATTTGGGCAGAGTTCAGGTTCCAGTTAGCACAACTTTGAGGTCTGTTCTGATATGAGATTTACAGGGAAGTTGTTTTCCAAACACTTATCGCAACCCATCCAAGATGGAGAGGGCAGGGAGCCCATGCCATGGAGAAGTTTCAGAGAGGATTGGACAAGCACTCCACATTAGGGACAGCAGTGTAAGTCCAGCTTCATGACACGCAGGACGACTTAGGTTCTTAGTTTCATCTTGCAGGGGTTCAAGGCAGTTATTTTTTTTTAAAACCATTTTATTTATCTATTTTATTTATTTATTTGAGACAGAGAGAGGGAGAGAGAGATAAAGTGAGTGAGAATGGGCACACCAGGGCCTCCAGACACTGCAAACGAACTCCAGACATGAGTGCTCCCTTGTGCATCTGGCTAACGTGGGTCCTGGGGAAATGTTACCCTCCCGTGATTCACTCCCTCTGTTCCTAAATGTAACGGCTTCTGCAACCTTTTTTTTTTTTTTTTTGGTGTGTGTTTATTTTTATTTATTTGAGAGCAACAGACAGATAGAGAGAGAAAGAAGCAGATAGAGAGGGAGAGAGAATGGGCGTGCCAGGGCCTCCAGATACTGCACACAAACTCCAGATGCATGCGCCACCTTGTGCATGTGGCTTACGTGGGTCCAGGGGAATCGAGCCTCGAACTGGGGTCCTTAGGCTTCACAGACAAGCGCTTAACCTCTAAGCCATCTCTCCAGCCCCAGCTTCTGCAATCTTTATGGGCCTGTTTGCATTCACAGAACCAGGGCCTGAGGCTAGTGCAGTGACTGAGGGCTTGAGATGTCATTGTAGGTCCACGGGTCCCCATACCTCCTTTCTCCTCTTCTCCCCACTCCCTTTCCTCTACCCCTCCTCCCTCTTTTCTTTCCAATAGACCTCGTGGACAAAGAGTACAATGTAAAGTACAATCTCTCGGCCTCCCCCAGGGCTGTGGGGTCCAAAAGAAAATGTTTGCGGAGCCACACACATCCAGGAGATACGCTGGTTTCCCAGCTCTTCTTCGATCCTTGCAGGATGTGTGGGCTGAGGTCTAATGGACTCAACACGGCATTCTCTCATTCATGCATTACGAGCCCCGTCTATGGGAACACAGTCAGTAACTTTCTCACACTTGAACTTTACCCTTTGAACTTTAAGACATTTTCATTCCTCTTAACCATTTTATTAACACCATGCTCTAACCGACTGAGCTAATGGGCCAGACCGAGTTAACCACTTTCAATGGGAGTATGTCTACTCCCATATCCAAGGCTGACTTCAAACTCATTATTACCTTGATTTTTTTCTTTTTTTGGTTTTACGAGGTAGGGTCTCACTTTGGTCCAGGCTGACCTGGAATTCATTAAGTAGTCTCAGGGTGGCCTCAGACTCATGGCGGTCCTCCTACCTCATGCTGGGATTAAAGGTGTGTGCCACCATGCCTGGCTCCAGCCCCCACCCACACTGCCCCGCAATCATCTTTCTTCTATTTAAAATTTATTGTGGGGCCAGTAGAGTTAGGAGGACTGTCATGAGTTCGAGGCCAGCCTGAGAGTACATAGTGAATTCCAGGTCAGTCTGGGCTACAGCAAGACCCTACCTCAAAAAACAAAACAAAACAAAAATTTATTGTGTGGCTGGAGAGCTGGCTTAACCATTAAGGTGCTTGCCTACAAAGCCAAAGGACCCAGTTTCAATTCCCCAGGACCCACATAAGCCAGATACACATGATGGCACATGTGTCTGGAATTCATCTGCAGCAGCTAAAGGTCCTGGTATGCCCATTCTCTCTCTCTTTCTCTCTACTTGCCTCTCTCTCTCTCAAATAAATAAAACAAAATGAAATTTATTATGAGAGTTTCATATAAAATGTTCATTACAGAAACATTCCTGTTTGTATCTTTTATATTTTTCATAGTTGTAAGTTTAATTTTCATGAAATTATGCTATAAATATAATTTTTATTACCTTTCTTTAAATATACTTAAAATATTTTATTTTTATTTATTTACTTGAGAGAGAGAAAGACAGAGAATGAGCATGCCAGGGCCTCTAGACACTGCAAACGAATTCCAGATGCATGTGCCTCCTTGTACATCTGGCTTACCTGGGTCCTGGGGAATTGAACCTGGGTCCTTATGCTTTGCAGGCAAGGGCCTTAACTGTTACTCCATCTGTCCAGCCCTATTATTTTATTTTCAGTTTTAATAGTAACAACATGAGCTTTTCCCTAAACTGCTTTAAACATATCATCAACATCATCTAGATTTACTGCAAAGATGCTCTGCACATTATGATGGCTCAGTTAATGCATCCCTTTAAGGTTGAGAGAACTTGCTTTGTAATGGGTTGTTTCTAACAGGCTGGACCTGGAAAGCCACCCGCGAAGCATATTAGAACTCTGTGTGCAGTGAGAGTCCATGACTGCCGGTGTCCTGAGAGGAGAGCTCTCTGTCTCAGCCTTTGGCTTTGAATTTTTGACATTCACTTTAGCCTCTCCAAGACTCCCTTTTACTTACATTTTCACTTCTTGGTTGAGGTCTGGGCAGTTGAGATTATACAAAATAGTTGACTTCTTGATAAATAGCCAGTGTTGTACTAGTGAAAATGATTAAAAAAACAAAACAAAGAAACAAAACACCTTTAATCCCAGCACTCAGGATGCAGAGGTAGGAGGATCACTGTGAGTTCAAGGCCACCCTGAAACTACATAGTGAATGCCAGGTCAGCCTGAGCTAGAGAGAGACCCTGCCTCAAAAAGAAAACAAACAAAAACAAAAACACTTCTTGGATTGAGGAATGGCTTAATGGTTAAGGCGTTTGCCTGAGAAGCCTAAGGACTGGTTTGATTCCCTAGGTCCCACGAAAGTCAGATGCACAAGGTGGTGCATGTGTCTGTAGTTTGTTTGTGGTGGCTGGAGGCCCTGGTGCTCCCAGTCTCTCTTGCTCTGTCTCTTCCTCTCTCTCCCCAGTAAATAAATTAATTAATTAAAAAAATACTTCTTTTCTCTCACTAGAGTCCTCATTAGAAGAGTAGAACAGAGGCCTGGAGAGATAGCTTAGTGGTTAAGGCATTTGCTTACAAAGCCTAAGGATCCAGGTTTGATTCCCCAGGACCCACATAGCCAGATGCACATAGCATGCGCCACCTTGTGCATCTGGCTTAAATGGGTACTGGGGAATCGAGTCTTGAACTAGGATCCTTGGGCTTCACAGGCAAGCGCTTAACCACTAAGCCATCTCTCCAGCCCCAGTAGTAGAGGTTTTGCTAGTATGTATGAGGCCCTGGGTTCATCCACAGCACTGAAAACACACACACACACATACACACACACACATATTTTTGCATATATGTGTGGTGATATGTGGTATATGTGTATGTGTAGCGTATGCATGAGTGTGCAGATGCATGTGCCCCTTACACACACGTGAGGTGGCCTGAGGAGAATACCAGGTGTCTGCATCTAACACTTTTATATTGTTTACTTAAGGTGGAGTCTCTCACTGAACTCAAACCTGCCATTTTTTTCAGTCAGACTTCCTGATCAGTAATTCTTTACTATCTTTGCTCCCCATAAGACAGGCTTACAGGTATGTGTGGTTGCACCCAACATTTAAAAAATATTTTATTCATTTGAGAGAAAGGGTGGGAGAGGGATGGGTGTACTGGGGCCTCCAGCCTCTGCAAACAAGCTCCAGACTCAAGCACCCCTTTGTATGTGAGGCTTTCCATGGGCACTGGGGAGCTGAACCCTGGCTATTAGGCTTTCCAAACAAGCACCTTTAGCCTCTGACCTATTTCTTCAGCCACGACCCCTTGCTTATTTATTTACTTATTTATTTTGGGTTTTCTTGAGGTCGGGTCTCATTCTAGCCCAGGCTGACCTGCAATTCCACAGGAATTAAAGGTATGTGCCACCACCAAGCCTGGCCCCTTGTTTATTTTTTTAATTTATTTATTTGTTTATTTGAGGCAACAGAGAGAAAGAGGGTGATAGAGAGAGAGAGAATGGGCACGCCAGGGCCTCCAGCCACTGCAGGCGAACTCCAGATGCGTGAGCCCCCTTGTGCGTCTGGTTAACCTGGGTCCTGGGGAATCCAACCTCGAATCGGGGTCCTTAGACTTCACAGGCAAGCGCTTAACTGCTAAGCCATCTCTCCAGCATTCCCCCCCCACCTTGTTTTATTTTTAAAGAGGACAGAAGGAAGAGGATTGGAGAAGGAGCAGCCAGCAGTGGGAGAACAGAGCCTGCTGGCTGAGGACCCAGGCTGCCTTATGTCCAGTAGCCCTTCAGCCAGTCTCTGGGAAGCAGGAGCTGATCAGGAGCAGGATGTGGGGAGTTCCAGCTTGCAAGGGGAGGGGGAGTAGAGCTGTCAATCAGTCCCTGAAAGAGGCAAAGTCTGAGGGTCACCCCTTCCTCCGGGGGAGCCCCAGCCTAGGACGAAGGAGTACAGTCTAAAAATACAGCCTGAAGTTTCTGAGGGAAAATGAAGGGGGTTAGGGTGGGGTGGGGAGGGAAGGTCTAACTATAGAATTTACAGTTTTCCTTTTCAAGAAGTACCACCCAGTTGCATTCTGGGAATGGAAGCAAAATTTAAAATATGAGCAGGAAATAAAATTAATTTTAAAATCTCCGAAAACATGTATTCGGTGGCTCTGTCCCACTGGCCTGAGTCGGCTGGTGTGGTTTCCCTGAGACAGAGTGATTAATTGGATAGAACTGAGGAGGTGTGAATTTATTTTGGAACACGGTGGGGAGCTGGGAGAGGTTGGCATTAGTCCACCCGGGGCTAAATCTGCATTTTAAAGTCTCCCAGAGTGACCACCTACTGGACATCTCAGAGGGTGGGAAGCTAGAAGGTATGGAGCCTCTTCTTAGCAACCTTCTAAAAGCAGATTATTATTATTATTATTATTATTATTATTATTATTATTATTATTATTATTATTTTCCCTCTCTTCTGCATGGCAGGCCCAAAGTAGCCCTGCAGGACGTTGGTTCTTTCCCAAACGCCAAGGACACAGAACTGCCTGGAAGCCCATTGAGCTCTTGAATGTCCAGTCCCAGCTGCACCCAGGGTAGAGGTGGGAGGAAGTTGCCCGGCACCCGGGGAAGTGGCATCCACTCTCCCTGGGCTGGGGCTGTTTTCTCCAGGGAGCACAGCAGGCGGCTGAGCAGCAGTAAATAACCTTCAAATGGGCAAAGGCTACCGTCCGGGAGGGGGAGCGGAGGCCACGAGGCCAGGCACTTATTTTATCTGACTTCAAACCTCTAGAGAGAGGCCAATTTCACTGTCTTCCAAGCCACGGATAATTAAAAACAAAGACATCTTTAAAATGAGTCTAAGTCCCTCTCCCTTGCCCTAGGAACATCCCATCTCCACCCTCTACCCTCTCCTTTTTTCCCGGAAAAAGGCTGGGAACACTCTTAAAAGTTAAAATCACCCTAATGAGAGAAGACGTGTTCTTGAAGAAATTTTGACTTATAGTTTACAGCTTTATAAGCCTTTCAGTAGAAAGATGTCCCGGGCCCAGGCACTAAGTCAAGGACGCATAGTTTCAATACTAGCTTGGTCTTCTGTGTGATTATTTTTACAACATTTGCAATTAAATGCAGATTTTCTGTTGCCTGATCTGACTGGACTAGGGGCTTTGGAGCTTCTGGAAGCCTCAGTGCACACGCTTGTACACACGCTCAGACACGCGGAGCCCACGTGCTGGAACCAGGAACACTGCTCCCAAGCACGCCTGACTGTGAACAGCCCAGGACCTGCGTGGGTCTTTCCCAAACCTTGGTCATTGGAAACAGATCCACTGGGCTTCTCTGTTACTTATTTGTGATGATTGAAATTTTCCTCAACCCAAAGTATAGGGATGGCCTTTTTTTTTTTCTTCCCTCCTTTATTTATTTATTTATTTTGTGGTCCAAAGCTTTATACATGCTAGGCAAGCACTCTACTACTGAGCAACAGCCCCAGTCCTTGACATTTTTTTGGACTTCAAAAGCCAAGAAGAATATATGATTACCTTTGCTTATATATTTTATATTTTGGTTTTGAAAGAACTGCTTGGTGTGTATGTGTGTCTATACACATGCATCTTGGGAGAGTGGGGATTCTGGGACGAGAAAGACAAGAGGATGCTCACAAGGTAAGAAAAGATGAGTCTGGGGCTGGAGAGATGACTCATCAGTTAAGGTACTTGTCTGCAATGCTAACAACCCGAGTTCAATATCCCAGTCCCCATGTAAACCCAGGTGCACAAAGTGCTCATGCATCTGGACTTAGTTTGCAGTGGCTAGAGGCCCTGGCCCACCTATTATTCCCCTCTTCCTTGTAAATAAATAAATAAAATATACAAAAAAGAACTAGCCAACTTTGTATTTCTTTTTATTTCTTTCTTTCTTTTCTTTTTTTTTTTTTTAAAGAAAAAGTCTGACGGCAGGCTGGAAGAAGTAGTGGTTATCACCGCAAAAGAGAAACCATGACAGGAGAGGAATTAGGGAAATTCTGGGTGCTCCAACAAAGTCAGTGAGTATAGAGATGTAGCATTTCCAGAACATTCCATGTTGTCCTTTCTCCAGGGGTGACCTAGGCTACCAAACATCCATCACAAGAAGAGGCAAAGTTGAGTTTGAGGACTGCAGTGACCCCTCCACCCAATTCTGCCTGGTGTGTGTGTGTGTGTGTGTTCTTTTTTAATATTTTACTTGACAGAAAAAGGAAAAGGCAGGTAGATTGAGAATGGGTGCTCCAGGGCCTCCAGCCACTGCAATTGAACTCCAGATATGTGTCCCACCTTGTATATCTGGCTTACATGAGTCCTGGGGAGTTGAACCTGGGTCCTTAGGCCTCACAGGCAAGCACCTTAACCACTAGGCCATCTCTCTAGCCCCTGTTATGGGGATTGTAGTGCCTGCTCCCCCAAGTCGGCTTCAAAGGCAATGAGGAGGCCTGTGTAAGAGCTGAGCTCACCTCACCTGGGCAGACTAGGAGAGTAGGCAGGAGACTAAGCCTGGCCTGGAGTGGAGCAGGAAGTCAGGCTGGCCTCTGACCTGGGGCCAGTGACGTGTGGCAGCTCCCATAGGGCTGTGGGAGCGACAGCAGCCTGGAGGCATTGGCGTCTCTGCCTTCCTCCACCACTCCCTCCTCCATGTTGCTGCTTTGGGGTTCAAGGATAGGTCGGTGCAGAAAGCCTTCCACACCTTCCTCCCAGCCCTTGTTGCTGTCTCTCAGGCCCAGAAAGGGTCTGGCGTTGGTTTTCAATATGGGGAGGAAGAGACAAGGCCCCATTCTGGCAGGGCACTGAGGCAAGAAGTGGTGGACCAGGGACCTTTCTTCCTGACTTGGCTGTGAGCCAGTTCTGGGTATGAGCTGAGCAGTCTCCAGCCTCCAGCATGCCAGCGAGTGAACCCACGTGTCCTCGGAAGTGTTCAGCTGGCCTCCCTTTCTAGGTCACTGTCTGCCCCACGTACTGCCATGGGACTAGCCACACCGGCCCGTAGTTTTAGGTGCCCCTATCCATTCTCTCCCCACATGCTTTTTTGCCCCTTGCTTGGCTTTTATAGGAAGAGCACTCCTGGGATGAGGGGAGCACTCCTGGGATGAGGGGAGCAGCTGCATTGTGCGGGCCCCTGTTAGCTGGGCAGAAGGAATGAGAATCACTGCCCAGTGTCCAGCTGAGCAGGGTCTGCAGAGTTGATGTGGCTGATCTGGAAGTTGAATGCTGGACCTTTGGACGTTGGAAGTTAAGTCTATTTGCCAAGTATTTTCAACCCCACTTTCTTCACAGCACAATAACTGGATACAAGACAACTCCCCACCTCTCACCCCCAACTTCTCTGAAGTTGGGTTTTTGACATTGATTTTCCCACTCAATAGCATCCCCGAAGATCACCAAACTGCTATTTAAACATTTTAAAGATGCAATTTGAGTTCCAGGCAGGGGAAAGGGGTGGATAAAAGAGATTATATGATAATGATACGGCTGTGGGAAGCCTGTCAAATAAAATGCATTTTCTCTGGTGGGCAGGCTATTTCTGGAACTATTCATGGGTCCCTCAGTGGAGGGGTGTGTTTATCCTAATGGGAAGCAGGACCCGAGCTAGGCCGCAGGGCCCTGTGCAGCTTTCAATGTCTTAAGATACCACAAGAGACATTTGTGGTGGTCAGAGGACGCATTTAGTGTGCCCCGGCCCTCTCAATGTGTGCTGACTTGGCTCTGAAAGGGCCTGCAGGGAGGCAAAGAGAAGTCTAAAGGCGACGTAGGGGAAAGTGTTTGGTCCGGATGCAAGGGAAGAAGTCAGTGCAGATGGCTGGAGGGATAGGCACGGCCCTTGGTACAGCCCGGTGGGGTGCCCCCGGTAGAGTGTGATCTAGGTGCCAACCTTTCCTGTGGTCACACTTGCACTGGCTGGTCTGCCTCTTGTCCTTAGACTGACTTCCCTCATTGCTGCAAGATGGCTGCCAGCATCCTCTCCAACACTGACTTCTTTTGTCTGTCTGAGGCAAAACAGGGGACACTATTTTCCTTTCCATTTGGATGGGCTGTTTTCAAAAGGCATCACTCCAGCAGCAGCCACGAGGCTTACACCCTGGGCTGACTGGCCCAGCCCGCGTGCTGAACCCAAAGCAAGGCTGGGGTCACTTTTCCCCAGAAGTGGATTCCCCCTGGGCAGGAGTCTCTGTGCGGAAGTTGAAAATGAAAGTAGTTCAGCCACCAACAGGGACCCCAGCCAGACACTCGGGGGCCGAGGCCGAGAGACTGACTGACTGTCTGATCTTTCTGCCTCGCAGAGCTGATGGCAGTCAGTCCGGAAAGACAACAGAGAGTTAAAAAATGAAAAAGAAGCCAGGCATGGTGGCGCACGCCTTTAATCCCAGCACTTGGGAGGCGGAGGTAGGAGGATCGCCATGAGATCGAGGCCAGCCTGAGACTCCATAGTGAATTCCAGGTCAGCCTGGGCTAGAGTGAGACCCTACCTTAAAAAAAAAAACAAAAAACCAAAAAGAAAAAAAGAACGAACCACATGCATACACACGTGCATACACACACACACATACACACACACACGCACACACACACACATGCACACACAACAACATACCTCACTTCCCTGTGAAACAGACAGAAATATTGACATGCCCTTTACAGTAAGCATAGACATTTTAGGCCATCTAAGCTGCCTAGCTTAGGGCTTGTTTCCCTCACAGTGGCTTGGGGACAGCTGTAGCCCTTTGGTACGTCCCTGCCCCCCACCCATCCTATCCCCTCCCAGATTGACTTTAGCCACATTCCCCACGGAAAGTAGGAACAACAAATCTCCCCAGAGTCCAGCCTCCTGCATCTAAAAGATGGAGTTGGACCCCCAAGTAGGAAGGAGCCCACCTCATGGTCATGTCCTAGGGCCCTCTAGGAGCTCTGGGGAGTGACCAGGCACAGTCATGGAATAGAGCCTGGCTGAGTGCCTGCGACAGCAGGGCCTGGGCTGGGGATAGATAGAGCGGGCTGGTGGGATTCTGGGAGGAGGGAATTTGCCTGCGGATCTTTATGGGAGGACACTCTGCTCAAGCTACCACAGGCTGCTGCAGATTTCACCCCGAGCTGAAGTCTTGATCAGGAGGACCTGAGGGCACTTCCGAGAGCTGCCTCGACACCCCGGGAGGTGGACAGATCGCTTCCCAGGCCCAGCCTCTCTGCACGCATCAGTCTCCATCGACCCAGGAGCTCCCGTGTGCCCCTCCTTCCTCCTCTGGGTCTTATCTGAAACCTGCCTTTTCTTGTACAAGAGATATACCCAGAGACACACAGCACGTACACTCTCCCACACACCCACACAGACCCATAGAAACGGTCATCACTCGTGTATGCACACGCACCCTGACACCTACCGGTACCACACCTACATCCCCTGGCCTGACCTGCTTCCTCTGGGCCTCACTCCCAGAGAACCCTCATCGCTGTGAATGGAGCGAGGGCACAAAACTGCCACGGTCCCCTCCAGGTGCTGTTGTTTACGAAGAAGGAGTAGCTGGTAATTTTCTTGTCTTTTTTAAAAAAAATATTTATTTATTTATTTGAGAGAGAGACAGAAAGAGAAAGAGAGAATGGGCTCGCCAGGGCCTCCAGTCACTGCAAATGAACTCCAGACACATGCACCACCTTGTGCATCTGATTTATGTGGGTCCTGGGGAATGGAACCTGGGTTCTTTGGCTTTGCAGGCCAGTGCCTTAACATCTGAGCATTCCTCCAGCCCATCTGGTAATTTCCTTTCCTTTCCTTTCCTTTCCTTTCCTTTCCTTTCCTTTCCTTTCCTTTCCTTTCCTTTCCTTTCCTTTCCTTTCCTTTCCTTTCCTTTCCTTTCCTTTCCTTTCCTTTCCTTTCCTTTTCTCTTTCCTTTCCCCTTCCCTTCCCTTCCCTTCCCTTCCCTTCCCTTCCCTTCCCTTCCCTTCCCTTCCCTTCCCTTCCCTTCCCTTCCCTTCCCTTCCCTTTCCTCTTCCCTTCCCTCTCCTCTCCCCTTCCCTTCCCTTCCCTTCCCTTCCCTTCCCTTCCCTTTCCTCTTCCCTTCCCTCTCCTCTCCCCTTCCCTTCCCTTCCCTTCCCTTCCCTTCCCTTCCCTTCCCTTCCCTTCCCTTCCCTTCCCTTCCCTTCCCTTCCCTTCCCTTCCCTTCCCTTCCCTTCCCTTCCCTCTTCCCTTCCCTTCCCTCTTCCCTTCCCTTCCCTTTCCTCTTCCCTTTCCTCTTCCCTTCCCTTCCCTTTCCTCTTCCCTTCCCTTCCCTTCCCTTCCCTTCCCTCTTCCCTTCCCTTTCCTCTTCCCTTTCCTCTTCCCTTCCCTTCCCTTCCCTTTCCTCTTCCCTTCCCTTCCCTTCCCTTCCCTTCCCTTCCCTTCCCTTCCCTTCCTTTTCCTCTTCCCTTCCCTTCCCTTCCCTTCCCTTCCCTTCCCTTCCCTTCCCTTCCCTTCCCTTCCCTCTTTTCTCTTTTCTCTTTTCTCTTTTCTCTTTTCTCTTTTCTCTTTTCTCTTTTCTCTGTCCTCTTTCCTCTTTCCTCTTTCCTCTTTCCTTTCCTTCTTTCTTTCCTTTTTTTTTTTTTTTTTTTTGAGGTAGGGTCTCACTCTGGCCCAGACTGACCTGGAATTGACTATGTAGTCTCAGAGTGGCCTCAAACTCACAGCGATCCTCCTACCTCTGCCTCCTGAGTGCTGGGATTAAAGGCGTGCACCACCACGCCTGGCCCATCTGCTAATTTTTGAATAATGATAAGAGACCTAATCACCTAGGCCTGTTTGGAACCCAGCACTTCAAAGGCCCCCAGGGGGCTGGAGGTTAAGTTAAGGCAGTCGCCTTAGGATCCATGTTCAATTCTCCAGGTCCTACTTAAGCCAAATGCACATGGTAGTGCATGTGTCTGCAGTTTCTTTGCAGTGGCCAGGGGACCTGGTGTGCCCATTTTCACTTTCTATGTCTTTCTCTCCCTTTCTTTGTCTCTAACAAATAAATAAAAATAAATCTTAAAAAAAAAAACCCAAAAACCCTCAAGCTGCCGTTAACCACTCGGGGTAGATAAGCAGTTCCTATAGGCCGTCTGTGAAGCAGGACTTCATAAAACAGCATCTAAGAGCTGGGTGGAGACCTGGAGTTTGTGAAGTGGAGCCTGGACAGGTCTGAAGCATCCAGAACAGAGGGCCCAGAGTCTCAGCCAGAGCTCAGGCTCACCTCTGCACACCACAAGATGGCAACAGAGCTTTGTCTGTGCCCAGGCTTGGGGGGGGGGGGATGGTAGGGGCAGGTCTATGCTCTCTGAGGACTGAACCTCCTGTCCCCAATTGTAAAGGTACAAGTAGCCTCGTGTGTATGCCGAAGGGGCTGGGAGTTAATTAAATGTGACTTGGCTATCTTTTCTTCTGGCTTTATTGAACTTGGTTCTAATGTGCTACCATGAAGCGTTCTAACGTGCCCATGTTCCTTTCACTGTAAGGGGTGCAGGAGGTGGGTCGGAGGGAGGGCACACAGATCTGGGCACAGGGCTCTAAAGCCTTGGGGAAGTGAGCTGCCAGATACAATACCTGGATGTCTGTAACTCCGTGCTGGATGGTGCTGTACTTCTCCAGTCTATCTTAGGGGAAGAGTTACAGCGACCTTCGGTCTGAAAACGTCACTGGCTGAACCGTGTAGCTTCTCCCAGGGCTCTGGAGCTCTTTCGTATAGGGCCATGTCTGGATGCTCCGGGTGCTGCGGTCAGGTTTTCATTGCTGGTAGAAATCACCCAACCAAAGGCAGCTTGTGGGGGCGGGGGAAGAGGTTGATTTTGGCTTACAGACTCAAGGGGAAGCTCCATGATGGCAGGGAAAATGATGGCATGAGCAGAGGGTGGACATCACCCCCCAGCCAACATAAGGTGGACCATAGTGGTAAGAGAGTGTGCCAAACACTGACAAGGGGAAATTGGCTATAACATTCATAAGCCCGCCCCCAACAATACACTCCCTTCAGAAGGTGTTAATTCCCAAATCTCCATCACCTGGGAACCTAGCATTCAGAACACCTAAATTTATGGGGGACACCTGAATCAAATCACCACGCCAAGGCATGTCTGGTATACAAACATAAATACACGTACCACCCAATACAAGTATTGAACATATCTTTTAAAATTTTAATTTATTTATTTGAGAGCAACAGACAGAGAGAAGGAGGCAGAGAGAGAGGGAGGGAGAGAATGGGCGCGCCAGGGCTTCCAGCCACTGCAAACGAACTCCAGACGTGTGTGCCCCCTTGTGCATCTGGCCAATGTGTGTCCTGGGGAATCAAACCTGGGTCCTATACCTTTTCAGGCAAATGCCTTAACCACTAAGCCATTCCTCCAGTCCTGGCCCTTTTCTTTTTAATGAGAGAGTGTGACAGAGGGATAGAGGGGCAGAGACAATTGGCATACCAGGGCCTCCAGCTGCTGCAATCGATCTCCAGACATGTGTGCCACTTTGTGCACATGTGCAAACTTGCGTGCTTGCGTCACCTTGTGTGTCTGGCTTACATGGGACAAGGAGAGTTGAACATGGGTACTTAGGCTTTGCAGGTAAGTACCTTAACTGCTAAGCTTCCCTCTGGCCCCTATACTAACTTTTTTTTTGAAATGTCTTTAAAAAAATTTTTTTTTTGGTTACTTATAATTTATTTTATTTATTTATTTGAGAACGGAAGAGAGAAAGAGAGAATGGGGAATCAAGCCTTGAACCAGGGTCCTCAGGCTTCACAGGCAAGTGCTTAACTGCTAAGCCATCTTTCCAGCCCTACACTAGCTTTAATTTGTACCCACAAGTCACTTCATATGGTGCCATTGTAGCCATTCTTGGGCAGAGTGGCAAAAACTTTGGTCATCCAATAGGCATTTTCCCAGTTGAGGACAGACAGTGACCGTCTGCTTTCTGTCCCAGCTCTCACAGTGCGAGCAAGCCTTCCTGATGCAGTCTACTTAGTGCCACATCTTTTCCATAGGTTTTGTGCATTTTGTTGATCATTTTACTGTTTATAAAGTATCCCCAAGCAGAGCAACTAAAAAGCTTATTATAGTTCTGTTTTCCTTCTTTTTAACTTTTTTTTGTTTTTGTTTTTTAAGGAAGAGTCCCACTTTAGCCCATGCTGACCTGGAATTCAGTATGTAGTCTCAGGGTGGCCTTGAACTCACAGTGATCCTCCTACCTCTGCCTCCAAAGTGCTGGAATTAAAGGTGTGCATCACCACACCCAGCTTAAATATTTTTAATAACTATATTTAATTTAAATATATTTGAGATATACTTAAATATTTTAATTTATTTGAGAGGGAGAGGCAGAGAGAGAGAGAGAGAGAGACTGAGAGAATGGGCACACCAGGGCTTCTAGCCACTGCAAACAAACTCTAGACACATGCACCACCTGGAGCATTTGGCTTACGTGGTTCCTGGGGAATCAAACCTGGGTCTTTAGGTGTCACAGACCAATGCATTAACCATTAAGCTATCTCTCCAGACTGTGATTTCCTTATTATTGAAATATTTCATCTGGAAAGGGGTTCCCAAAGAAGTTATACACCAAAGCATAGGCTCTTCAGACTCGGGAAGTTCTGACCTCCTTAAAGCTCAGCTGTAAGCAGGTCTCAGAATCTAAGCACCACACATGTCTCATGGAATTCATGAAACTTAGAAGATTCACAGGGCTCTTTACCCAAGGTTAGATAAGGAGTAAGAAGAGATTGGGGAAGAGACTTTCTGATCAGCCAAGCTCTCTTCTAGTGGGGTTGTGAGCTCCAGGATTGTAGTCTCTGATGGGGTGGGCTCTTAGGCAATGTAGCTGCATTTAAGCTGTTCACACTAACTCACCAAATTAACTGGTTCATAAGTTAGACTTGGGAGGGGATCTGTTGTTGTCCTATTAGGGGTAAGTAGAGGTTTGTTCATGGCTCCCCAGGAGAAGTTAATCAAATGAGTTCCTAAACCAAACAAGGCTGAGATGCATCTTACAGAGAAGTACAGCAAACACACACTAACTAAAGCAACATTACATATTGATCACTTAACAAAACCATAGTCATTATAGGCCCACAGCCTCCTACTCCTGCCTTTCCTCTAGAAAAAATAGTTCAGTATTTGTGGTGACTTTTATAGACTACCACAGGTAACCAGAGCAGGTATATGCCGTGTAAAGATTAAAGACTACAGACATGAATAATACAAGGCATTTTCTCCCTCCATGTATTTATCTCTCTCCGATTGTATTCTCTCATAGGGAACCATTGTTAACAATTTGAAGTATAACCATACATTTTTACCATTTTGTATTAATTTGCAGAGTTAAATATATAATATTCATTGTAGAAGGACTGCAGGTGTTTAACTAGAAGTGATTTATGGGATGGTGACACAAAAACATGATCCCAGACAGAGTTTGTAACTGAGGGACCCCACAGGGCAAACTCTTGACTGGAGAAGTATGCAGTTGAAAGCAGAGCCCATCTTTTTATTAGGGAAGTGGCATTTTCTTTACTGTCAAGGTTATAGGTAAAAAGTTCAAGTAGTAGGTAACCCATGAAGGAACTTACAGAGGGCTGGAGAGATGGCTTAGTGGTTAAAGTGCTTGCCTGCAAAGCCAAAGGATCCAGGTGTGGTTCCCCAGATGCAAAATGTGGCACATGTATCTGGAGTTCATTTGCAGGGGCTGGAGGCCCTCATGTGCCCATTCTTTGTCTCAAATAACTAAAAAAAATTTTTTTTAAATATTTTATTTATTTATTTATGAGAGAGGAAGAGACAGAGAGAAAGAGAGAATGAGCACACCAGGGCCTCTAGCCACTACATATGAACTTCAGACACATGTGCCCCCTTGTGCATCTGGCTTATGTGGGTCCTGGAGAATTGAACCCGGGTCCTCAGGCTTCACTCAATGCCATAACTACTAAGCCATTTCCCCAGTCCCCCAAAAGTCTTTTAAAAAAATATTTACTTGAGAGATAGAGAGAAAGAATGGGTGCACCAGGGTTTCCAGCCACTGCAAACAAACTCCAGATGCATGCGCCACCTTGTGCATACGGCTTACGTGGGTCCTGGGGAATTGAACCAAGGTCCTTTGGTTTTGCAGGCACAAACCTTAAATGCTAAGCCATTGCTCCAGCTCCCTCAAAATTCTTTTTTAAAAAGTGACTTACGGAGAGCACACCTGGGGATTGCTTATAAAGGCTCATCACTCCTTATAACGTGCTCCTCCAGACACAAAATAGTCTGGATATCCATGACCTCACATTACCTGACACCACCCACACAATACCCTCATAATAGGAGGGAAAAGATCATGACATCAAAATAAAAGAGAGACTGATTGAGAGGGGGAAGGGGTATGATGGAGAGTGGCATTTCAAAGGGGTGGGAGGAGGGAGGGAATTACCATGGGATATTGTTTACAATTATGGAAGTTGTCAATAATAATAATAATAATAATAATAATAATAATAATAAAAAATAAAGGTTAATCCTAACTTGAGCATATCAAAGTTACCCTATCGAGGGAAGGAGCAGAGATGAGCTCACTGTTGCACGCAGAAGTGGCAGAGGTGCCTTCCTGATAAGACAGCCAACAATTCAGCTTCAAAAAAGGGGAGACTATATGAAGACAGCATATGATTAACAAAATGTATCTACTACTGTTGGGACAGATGTGGAGTGGGTTAAAAGTTCAACTTTGAATCCTAAAAATTCATAATTCAGGAGTGCACTCTCTGACACAACTAGTGCATACATGTGTATGCACACATATACAGATCATCTACTTATCACTTTAAAATTGGGCAAACAGGGTGTGGTGGCACATACCTTTAATCCCAGCACTTGGGAGGCAGAGGTAGGAGAATTGCCGTGAGTTCAAGGCCACCCTGAGACTACAGAGTGAATTCCAGGTTCATCTGGGTTAGAGCAAGATGCTACCTCAAAAAACAAAACAAGACACTCCCCCCCCACACACACAAAAAAAGATTGCCAAATCTTTACTCCCCTGCAGGACTAGAGTTATAGGCACACATGATCAAGCCCAGCTGTTTTACATGGGGTCTGGAGATTTGAACTTGGTTAGTCTTAGAACCCACTCAGGTTCTCATGCTTATGTAAGAAGTCCACTTAACTGCTGAGCCACCGCTCCAGCTCATGATCAATCTTAACAGGCTGAGGAAGCAGCGAGGGAGCATTTGCCAGCGTGCATGGAATACTAGGTTCCTCCACCAGGGTGGGGTGGGGTAACCATAGGAAGGTTTATATGTGGAAATTCATTTTCATCTCATTGTTGGGGGTGAGGGAGAGCTTTTTAGAGGAGATGAAAACTGAGTTGCCCTCGACACAGGAACAACGTGATGGCTTGGTAGTGGAGGGGCAGGGGCAGCTCTCCAGGGAGCATGCGTGAAGGCTCCAGGTAGAGAGGGGACACCATGGAGTCCAGGGTGATGCTCAGGAGCGAGGGATCAGGGGAGCTCTCAGCTACATAGAGGACACATACTCCCAACTTCCAGCTGATGCTTAAAAGTCCACTGGTCACAACCCCGCCCTGGCTGGAAGGTATACCACGGAAGGCCTTGGAAACCAGCCAAGGAAGATGCATTTTATTTCCACCAAACAGCAAAGGAAGCCATTTGCAGGCTCAGGCACCCAACTGTCCTGGTTTTGCCCGGGGTCTCTCTTGCTCTTCACATTGAATGCCCCACATTTTAGGCATTCCTTCTGTCTCAGCCAAATTGGATGCTTCATCACCCCAGTTTTAAGTAAGAGAATGAAATGGTTCGTGTGACAGTTACATGGCGTCGTCATCTCAACTGGATTGAAAGCCTCTAGGGAGATAGCTCTGTGTGGTGTACAGAAAGGCTCAACTGAAAAGGAAGAGGCACCGCGAATGTCAGCAGCTCCGTCCCACGGGCTGGGGTCGCAGACTGAATACAAAGGAGACGAAGGGCTGAGCGCCAGCATCCATCTCTCTGCTCCCGGACCACAGAAGCAATGTGACCAGCTACCCCATGCTCCTGTCGCCGCGTTCCTTCCCTGCCGCGAGAGTCTGAACCCTAAACCTGTGAGTCATAATAAACCCTTACTGCCTTAAGTTGCTTTTGTTAGGTATTTTGTCACCAAAAAAAAAAAAAAAAAACAAGAAAAGTAACTAATTAGAAAAATATCTCCAGGGGCTGGAGAGATGGCTTAGCAGTTACAGTTAAGGTGCTTGCCTGCAATGTCTTAGGACCCACATTCGATTCTCCAGGACCCACGTAAACCAGATACACATGGTAGCGCATGTGTCTGGAGTTTGTTTGCAGTGGCTAGAAGCCCTGGGGTGCACATTCTCTCTCTCGAATAAAGAAATCAAATGTTTTCTTTCTTTTTAAATGCCTCCAGATTGTGGAAAAATTTTAAATTCTAAGAAACGTTGCAAAGACAGCACAGGGAAGTTTAGTATTCCATCTGTGGTCTACACACAAGTCCTCCCCAATTCATGTTGGGTGCTGAATCCCCAAGCTACCAGGTTGGGACAAGGGCCCCGCCCTCGGAAATGGAATCGAGCTGCCCTTTGCCTGGTGTGAGCTCACCTGCTCTGCTCGGCCACGCCAGGGCACAGAGCTCCTTCTTGCCCTCCCACCTTCCATCCTGCGAGGATGCACTAAGGAGGCCATGCCTCGTGCTGGGCCCCTGATCTTGGACTTCGCAGCCTCTAGAACAGCAAGATAGCAAATGGTTTTCATAGATTGCTCAGCCCAGGCATTCTTCTGTGATGACTGTACAAGCCCATCAACTTCGGCCCCCGTGCCTTGTCTCCTAGGTTGTTAGAATTCTTACATAGTGTCTCCGTACAGCAGGTTCACGCTGGTATGCCGTTACCAACTAGCCTCCAGACAAGGGTGTGTGTGTTACTAGGGATTGAACCTAGGGCCTTGCATATGCTAGACAAGTACTTTCCTACCTGGCAGTATCCTCAGCCTTTAAAAAACAATATTTTATTTATTTATTTGCTGGGGGGGGGGTGTACAGGGCGCACACCAGGGCCTCCAGCCACTGCAAACAATCTCCAGAGGCATGAGCCACCTTGCGCATCGGGCTTTTCATGGGTACTAGAGAATCGAACCAATCTGGACAAATTGTAGCCGAGTGCCTTAATCACGAAGCCATCTCTCCTCCCTCCCCCCACCACCCGCAGCCCTTTTTAAAATTTTATTTTGAGGTGAAGTCTTAACTAAGTTTCCCAGACTAATCTTGCATTCGCTCCGGATCCCAGGCAGGTCTTGAACTTGGTTTCTTCCTGCTTCGCCCTCCCAAGTTGCTGCAGGTCTTCCCTAACCTGCCTGGCCTCCTTTCTTAGTTTACTTTTTCTTGTGTGTGCACATATGATGTGGCATGTGCACATGTAGATGCCCATGTGGAGCTCCATACACTTTCCTACCACGGCCAGAGCAGAACATTAGGTTTTCCACTCCATCACTCTTCCACTTGGTCTTATTTTATGTCTGAACCTCTTACTGATTCTGGGCCTTTTATTTTTATTTTTATTTTTTTTGGCTTCTCTGCTGCCCCATGGGTCTGGGGTGTGTGGTCACGATCAGCTATTTATGTGGGATCTAGAGATTCAAATTCTGGTAATCTCAGGCCCCTTTGGGCCCTCATGCTTGTACATGAAGCACACTTAACCACTGAGCCATCTCTCCAGCCTTCTCCTTAGTTTTATAGACTGGGGTTCTCTTCCTGTTCTGGGGTCCAAGTCAGAAAGGCTCATTTATCAGGGTTGCTTTTCTTCAGTGATGTGGTGTACAGCCTGGGCTGGAGTCTGGTGGTCTGGAGTGGAAGCTGGGACAGCAGCCTGCTGGGAGACACTATGGGTGGGGTGCTCGGCTGTTATAGACCAGGAGGGAGGTGGGCAACAGCTGGGGAGGCTGAGGAGGTCGACCCATGTGCCTCACCATTGATTCTGGAGCCAGGCGCGGTGGCGCATGCCTTTAATCCCAGTGCTCGGGAGGTAGAGGTAGGAGGATTGTTGTGAGTTTGAGGCCACCCTGAGACTACAGGGTTTCCAGGTCAGCCTGAGCTAGAGTGAGACCCTATCTCAAAAAACAAACAAACAACAACAACAAAATTGACTCTGGCTGATGAACCAGTGTAATAAAGTAAAAAGCCCAAGTGTGAACTTTTTCCTTCCATCAGCCCTTTCTTCCTTCTAGGTAGCAAGTAATGACAGAGGTGCTACTCAGAAACAGGGCTTATGGGCTGGAGAGATGGCTTAGTGGCTAAGCGCTAGCCTGTGAAGCCTAAGGACCCCGGTTCGAGTCTCGATACCCCAGGACCCATGTTAACCAGATGCACAAGGGGGCGCAGGCATCTGGAGTTCATCTGCAGTGGCTAGAGGCCTTGGTGTGCCCATTCTCTCTCTCTCTCTTTTTCTCTTTCTCTGTCACTCTCAAATAAATAAATACAAAGAAACAAAATTTTTTTAAAGAAACAGGGCTCATGTTCTCAGGACACATGGTGGTGGCTTCCACCTGCTACCCTCTGACATCTCTCTGTATAGCATGGCGCTCGTTAAAATAAGTCTAACACAAAGAATTTTCACAGCCTGTCTGGATAGCTGCCAAGAATATATATTCCCAATCTGCAGTGGGAGCTCAAATGTGCATTTGTAATAACCCGGTCTCTGAGAAGTAAAGTTTGAGGAGGTCACGTATCGGGACTCTACCTAGGAGAACGGAGTGTGCTGTTACCCAGTGCAGACACGGAGCTTGAGACCCAAGGAGTCTGGGTATACATTCCCTTGGGATGCAACTCAAGGATAAGCCCCACCCCCCCCAAAAAAAAAAAAATCCAGAGAAATCCTGGTTGGCTTGTTCCTGGCCCAGATGGAAGTGAAATAAGACAGTCTCCTCCAAGGTCCAAAAGCAATACATGGAAGTATTTGTTGCCAGCAAACTCGAGGTATGTTGGCACATGTAGCAGAAGAGAAATATACTTGCCCAGTTGGAAAGGGGGCGGGGAAGAAGATGGATGGCTGGAGAGAAACAGAGAGAGAGAGAGAGAGACAGAGAGAGCAGGGTGCTCTCTGCCAACTGTGACCTGCCAGCTCTGTGAAGCTTGCCTGCTTCCAAGGGACTGAGCAGGTCTGGCACAGGCCAGGAGGAAGGGGTACAGACAGCCAGGCGACAGGCAGCTCGTGGCCGTCAGTCTGCCTTTCCTCTGCCATGTCCTTGCCACTCAGTAAATGGAGTTCTGTCCCCAATTCCTTTTGTCTCCCCACCCAGCCTCTCCTTCATGCTTCTGTCTCCCCTCCCCCCAGAAAAAGTTCCTCCCCTTCCCCACCGTTTATTCACATTCTACACAATTTTGGAGGACGTTTGTCACCAAGGAAGGCTGTCACTGCGTATCCTTCCTATTTTACATTAGTCTCTACTCACGCACACCAAAGACTATTTTGCGTGGTCTCCACTCTCTCCCGCTGAAGGGAGAAGCTAGAAAACACATCTCTAGACTCCACGCCAGGTATCGTATCCTCAGGAGACTGAGGTGACGGTCCCAGCGGAGGGAGCGATCATTTGGCAAGGGAGTAGCAGAGGCATTTGGTTCCGGAGCTTATGTGTGAGAATGGGCTTTTGTTCGCAGGGCAGAGGTATCTGGGTGGTGGGTGGCAGTGGGGTTGTCTCGCAGCAACTCTTCCATAGGATTAGGCATTGTTTATGGCTGGCGTTGTCAGCATCTGGCCTTCCTGGACACCTCACTGGGTCTGCAATAGTTGCAATGCAACCCATCTTCTTTTTATTTTTAATATTTTAAAATATTTTTTATTTTTATTTATTTATTTGAGAGTGACAGACAGAGAAAGAGGGAGAGAGAAAGAGGGAGGAAGGGAGGGAGAGAGAGAGAGGGAATATAGGTGTGCCAGGGTCTCCAGCCACTGCAAACGAACTCCAGACGCGTGTGCCCCCTTGTGCATCTGGCTAACGTGGGTCCTGGAGAACTGAGCCTCGAACCAGGGTCCTTAGGCTTCACAGGCAAGCACTTAACTGCTAAGCCATCTCTTCAGCCGCCCATCTTCTTTCTTAAATGAACCAGAATCGCTTTTGTCATGAGATGAGAGCGAGAGGTCACTTTTCTCTTGTTTCTTCCTATAAAGGTGATACTTCTATTCAGGAAGGCTCCATGCTCACGACCTCATCACCAGCCAGTCTCCACCTCTAGATCACATCACCTCAAGAGACAGGTGTCACTACATGAACTTCAAGAGAACACAAACACCTGTTTACTCCATCCTTCCAGAAGAGCTGCTGCTCAGTCTGGGTGCCCTTCGGTTTCTGCAGCCATGTCTGTCTCCTAACGCTCCCCACTAACACAAAACTGTTGTCTGTGGGCATCTGTAGTGTTTGCTCTTCCTTCCCAGGGCGAGAACTTCTTAGAATGCCATGCATGGTCCTACCTCCCATTTTTTTTCTTGTCTTTTCAGTCTAGTTCCACAGGCTTGTGGCCTCCCATAGTTTAAAGGGATTGAAGAGTCCATTATTAGCACACCTATCCATTCCACTGGTCATGGTAGTGACCAGGAAAGTGACTGGTCTAGAAGGACAGACGGTTGTTCTCAGAGCACTCTAGTTCTTTTCTGAGGCTGCCTGCTGTAGGGTTTCATGCTTAGGAATCTCCAACCCCTTGGATGCCATGTCTACTTTGGGAAAGCAATGGGACGTATGCAGGCTCTGGTAAGAGACACTTGGGGCTGCTACCTGAGAACCCATTCAGAACACCCTGTCTTCAGGGGCTCCTTTGAAGGATAACGGGCAGTCCCTGTATCCTTGGTGGCTTCAAACAAGACTGGACATTCGTTATCTCACAGGCAGGTCCTTTCTTTCAGCTGGTTTTCCTCTAGGCACAAAGCTGATGGTCAACAGCTGAAGGATTAAGCAGGAGACCCACTGGCTCATTGTTTCTGTTTTATTTTATTGTAGTACTTTATTTTTGCTGCGTGTGCATGTGTGTGGTGTGCGTGCATATTCATAGGCATGTAGATACACGTGCGTGATTGTCCATGTGGAGGTCAATCCCTTGCCACCTTATTGATGAGGCAAGGTCTCTCACTGAACCCAGAGCTCGTAGAATCTATGAGGGGATCTAGTCGGTTTACCCTGGGGAACCCCATCTCTGTTTCCCCAGAACTAGAATTAATAGTGAGTACCAGGGATTTGAATCCAGGTCTCCATGCTTACGCAGCAAGAACTTTTACCCAGTGAGCTATTGCTCCAGTTCCTTCTCGTCACCTCCTCTTCCTCCTCCCCTTCTTCTTCTGTGTTTTTTTCAAGGTAGGGTTTCATTCTAGCCCAGGCTGACCTGGAATTCACTAGGTAGTCTCAGGGTGGCCTCAAACTCATGGTCATCCTCCTACATCAGCCTCCCAAGACTGGGATTAGATTTTTTAATTATTTATATATTTATTTTAAGAGAAAGAGAGAGAGAGAGAGAGAGAATTGGTGCATCAGGACCTCAGCCACTGAAAATGAATTCCAGACACTTGCGCCACCTAGTGGGCATGTGAGACCTTGCTGTTGTCTCACCTTTGTGCATCTGGCTTACTTGGGATCTGGAGAGTCAAACGTGGGTCCTTAGGCTTCGTAGGTCACCTTAGCCATTAAGCAATCTCTCCACCCCTATTTATTTATTTGAGAGAGAGAAAGCGAGCGTGAGAGAGAAGGAGTTACATAGACAGAATGGTTATGCCAGGGCCTCCAGCCACTGAAAACAAACTCTAGACATGTGTTCCTGCCACATTATGCATCTGGGTTACGTGGGTCCTGGGGAATCAAGGCTAGGTCCCTTGGCTTTGCAGGTAAGTGCCTTAACCACTAAGCAATCTCTCCAGCCCCACATGTGCTTTAGAGTAACACTCAAGATCCAAATAATAGCATTTTTAGCCCTGATTTCTTTGCTAAGTATGGTGGTACAGCATCCAGGATAACCATCTGATCCTATGAGAATATCCTCCTTCTTCTTTCTTTTAAAAAATATTTTATTATTTATTTATTATTCAAAAGAATGGGCCAGAGAATGGGAGCTCCAGGGGCCTGTAGCCACTGCAAATGTACTCCAGACACCATGTGCCACCTTGTGCATCTGGCTTTATGTGGGTGCTGGGAAATCAAACCTGGGTCCCTTGGCTTTGCAGACAAGTCCCTTAACTGCTGAGCCATCTCTCCAGCCCTTCTTTCACCTTTCAAACCCCAGTTCTGTCACCTGCTATGGACTCCTGGGTAGGCACACATGGAGTGATGCATGGGTCAGGCCAGCTCTGGATGTTGCAGATCTCTGCCATGGTTAGCAGGACCACAGACGTCTTAGGTGCAGCTCCCTATTCCATGGATTCAGAAACCAAGGCTGGTGGGATACTGCTGTGCTCCTTTGATGAGTCAAGAATAAGGTGGCATTCACACCCAGGCATCTTCACAGAAAAATCTGCCTTTTCTTCTTGCCTTGGGATCTTGTGTGTTTCAAAAATAAGCAAATGGGCTTTGAAAAAGTGGCTTGGATATGATCACCCATTGGTCTGCTCTCTGAATAGCCCAGTGGAAGAGTTAGTACTTTAGACAGCTTCCCAAAAATAATCAGCAAGCAATTGTGGAGCTCTCTTTATTTGCCCAGCATTGTGTCAGGTACGAGTGAATTTGAATGTAAAAACAGTGATGCTGCCTGGCTTCAAACAGCTTTATGAAGCAAACCACACAGACCGTGACGTCTGACCAAATATTGATCACATGGACGGCACAACATGGTCTAATTTCAAAGTACTCACACCTTAACCAATACTTTCTAGGAAAAACAAACGATAGTACGCTTTTATAAAATGCATACACACCACTCGTGAAAGCAGTGACCTTAAGCACTCCTGGAAAATGTGAACTCTGAAATGTGTGGCAGACGTCTAATTAAAAAGATTATTTCCTACAAACCCAGATGTAATATCCCTCTCCTGCTTCTGTTTATTTTTAATCTCCCATAAAACAAACTCTGCAAGAAATGTGAAATTTCCAGATATCCCAGTCATTCTGAAGATGAGGCAGTAGCGATGACTTGGAAGCCACCCCCGCCCCCAACACACAGATGCTGTCACACATGTCGAGACCCCACCGCCATCACCGCAGGCCAGAGTCCGCCAGCCGTGGGGACTGTCTGGTGAGTCACGGCAGTGCTCATTAAAATCACCTGGTGGGTCTTTGGGTCCCACCACCAGACTAATTTAGACTCCGGCTCTGTCTCTTGTCCGTCTTCCATGACTTTTCCCAGCCAAGGCTTCGATGACTCAAGTTCCACCACGTTCCCCCCGGAGGGGTTACACGGCAGCCAAAAAGAAGGAACTCACCACTTGGAAATTTTTCTCTTTTATTGGATCTAATTTTTTCCTTTCCTTCTTTTCCTACTGTCTTGCTCTTGCTGAAAGTCTTCAGACCACCCACTGTGCGGGTTACTTCAGTGTGTAGAGAGCAGGATTTCCTAATAGCCAAACATTTGGTCCGTGGAGCACTTCAAATTTCATCAGTCATAGATGTGGAGGTACATAGTGGCTCCTGGGTGTTGGGGTTCTGGCCTTAAATCTGCACATACTTTAGGTTGGGCCATGTGGTCTAAGCATGCCTTTGGTTTTTCTTTTTCTTTTTCCTTCCTTCCTTCTTTCTTTCTTTCTTTTTTTTTTTTTTTTGAGGTAGGGTTTCACTCTAGCCCAGGCTGATCTGGAATTAACTGTGTAGTCTCAGGGTGGCCTCGAACTCACGCCGATCCTCCTACCTCTGCCTCCCGAGTGCTGGGATTAAAGGCATGCGCCACCACGCCCGGCTGCCTTTGGTTTTTCTAATACACACCACACACACACACACACACACACACACACACACACACGTGACAGTATCACCTTTTTCTGCCACGTTCCCACTGTCTATTCAACTCCCAAGTTAAGCTTGGTTGCACCAAGTAAGAAAATCCCCCCCAACAACACGGTAAAATTTGAAGACTGTTTTTGAGAGTGAGAAAAAAGGCTATGCCACTTGAGCGTCACTGTCAAATATGAATCTAGAGAAGAGAAAGGGAAATTTCTATGTCATTAAGTTTTTTAAACATTTATTTTATTTTATTTATGAGAGAGAGAGAATGGGAATGCCAGGGCCTTCAGCTGCTGCAAATGAACTCCAGACACATGTGCCACCTTATGCATTTGGCATATATGGTTCCCAGGGAATCAAACCTGGGTCCTTTGGCTTTGCAGGCAAGTGTCTTAACAGCTATGCCACCTCTCCAGTCCATCTCATTAATATTTTTTTTTCTGTGTTCTTTTTCTTTCTTTCTTTTTTTGTTTTTTTGTTTTTTTGAGGTAGGGTCTCACTCTAGTCCAGGCTGACCTGGAACTCACTATGTAGTCTCAGGGTGGCCTCGAACTCACGGGGATCCACCTACCTCTGCCGCCCAAGTGCTGGGATTAAAGACGTGCGCCACCACGCCCGCCTGTACTCTTTCTTTCAATATTCATTTTGAAGTACTATGACAATGTCCAAGTCCTCCTTAAAAACCTTAAGCCAAAGGAAACTTTGTCTAAATATAGGTGAAATGAATCCTTTTAGTCATAATGTGAGCATATTTGCAATTAGCCTAATGTCTTTTGCTATGGAAGAAAATGGTGATTTACCGAAACTCATGTAATCCACTTCATTCTAAGAAGTGGTAGGACTCCATTCTACAAGTGAGAAAATGGAGGCTTCGAGATCTGAAAGGATTTATGTTAAGGGAAGGAATCTGGACGCCAAGGCTGTGCGCTGCTATCCAGCAGAAGCGTCTTGAGTTGGCCAAGGAAGTCACGGGCAGTACAGGCGAGGGCCGGCTATTCTGGGTTCTGTCTGCTGCTTCGTGATACTGCACGCAACTCATTATGTGTCAACCCTGTTTCAGTTCCAAGATTTGCTTGTGTGTACATCACCAGCTGTTGACAGTCATAGACCAGGTGGGACTTTGTTCCTGGGGAAATGACACAGACTTGGTTCTCAGAAGAGACTTAGACAGCCATGTGTTTGTGGCATGTGTTGGCTTCAGAAAATCATGCCAGTGGTGCCCTACATTGCGGAAATTCATGTGCTTGGTGCACCAGAATACTGAGCATCTTGGTTCCTCACCCAGTGCCCAGGGACTAGAAGAAACCACACTGACCCATAAGGCTCTTTATAGTAGAGGGATGTGAGAACTCCCTTCTAGAAGGTCAAGGAAGGAAGAAGCTGAGCTGTAGGAGAGAAAGAAAAAGACCAAAGACATCATGAAACCAGGAAGGAGTAAAAGGGGCCTCCCGCACTCGGGCGGGAAGATGAAGAGTTCAACGTTGGGAGATTGCTGGGTGTAGCTAGGGGACTCCAGGTGCCCGACTGACTGATGGAAGCCAGGCTAGTCCGTCACCTGTAATGCCACACCACGTTTTACACCCTAGTCCATTCAGTGGACATATTAAAGCTGCTTCTTTCTCTCAAAAGGTGTTGTGGGCAGATGAAGGAACTCTTCCCTGCTCTTCCTGCCATGTTTCATGTGAGGGAAGAACTTGGTTTCTTGCTTGCTTTCTTCAGCCTTCCCAGTGCTGGTCTCCAATCAGGTGTGGAAGGCCAAGTCCCAGCCTTGTGCTTCCCACACACCCCGCCCTGGGCGCTTCCAGTACCTTCTGCTTCTGTGTCTCAAACCCTGGCCAGCCTCAGCCTCAATTTCTGGAATGTTCACTACCATAACACCTTCAAATTGCTTCTGCACATTCCATCTTTCCTTTTTGAAACTGGTTAAACACAGTGGGCTTTCTCAGTCTGCTGGCCATAGCATCTAGTCTTTTTTTTTTGAGGTAGGGTCTCACTCTGGTCCAGGCAGACCTGGAATTCACTACATAGTCACAGGGTGGCTTTGAACTCATGGTGATCCTCCTACCTCTGCCACCAAGTGCTGTGCTGGGATTAAAGGTGTGTGCCACCACGCCTGGCTTTCCTCCAGTTTTTTTTTTTTTTTTTTTTTTTTTTTTTTACATCTAGTCTTTTTTATGTTCTCTTCTTTTATCTCTCTCTGGGCTCCATTCCAAATCATATCTATGGTTCTCTCCTCAGTCTCTAGAACCTGTGGTGTATGGGTCTCTGTTAAACATTTTTTTAATTTAGAGAGAAAGAGAGAGAGACAGAGACAGACACAGCTCCAGTTTTACTGCTACACTTTCACTTTTTTATTTGAGAGAGAGAGAGAATTGGCACACCAGGGCCTCATCTGCTGAAATTGAACTCCAGATGCTTGCGCCTCCTAGTGGGCACGTGAGACCTTGCACTTGCCTCACTTTGGTGTGTCTTGTTTACCTGGGATCTGGAGAGTCCAACATGGATCCTTAGGCTACACAGGCAAGCACTTTTAACAGCTAATCCATCTCTCCAGTCCGACACTTTCATTTTTAATAGTCCTGCATCAGAGACTGGTGATGTTGATGATATAATAGAGTACTTGTCTAGCATGCACAAAACCCTCGGTTTGAATTCCAACACCACCTGACTGGGTGTGGTAGTGCGCACCTGTAGTCCCAGGACTTGGTGGAGGTAGGAGGATCAGAATTTAAGGCCTTTAGCTTCAGCTACATAGTGAGTTCATGGCCAATCTAGGATACATGAGACCCTGTCACAAAACAAAGTTCTATTGTTTGTTTGTTTTTGTTTTTTGAGGTAGGGTCTCACTCTAGGCTAGGCTGACCTGGAATTCACTGTGGAGTCTCAGGCTGGCCTTGAATGCACAGCGATTCTCCTACCTCTGCCTCCCGAGTGCTGGGATTAAAGGCATGCTCCACTATACACAGCTGCATCTATTTTTTTTTTTTTTGCAAGTTTACTTACTCTGTACTCAAATTGTAAAGATGCTCTTCACTTTCTGAAACGAGTTATATTCTCCTCTTAATAATTCCAAAATCAGAAGTTTTCTTATGTCAGTTCTGCTGTCTGTCATTTCTGCTCAATTGCCTCATGCACGAACTGGGAAGGATGCCACCTAACTGCTTGGCACGGTTCCTGTAAGGATGAGGACGTGAGTGCCAAGCACTCAACTAACAAGCTCGTTTGGCTGTAGCCACAATTATCACAGATGTAGTTACTATTGTTGGAGGGTTCCACCACCAACTCCCAACAGAGCCAGAGGCAAACAAGCAAACAAACAAAACAATGAAAAGATGGATTTGGGCAGAAACCTGGGGTATAGTCCCTTTGAGCTATCTCAGTTAGTAAGTGTCCCATGAGATGCATAGCCCCATGCATGTCTTTAGAGCCTATGGGGGCGTTCTTGGTACAGCGCTAAGCAAAACTCACCCTGAGAAGCATGTGGGGGGACCTTCCTGCTAAGACCTGTTGGCCCCAGCTCCTCTTGGGGCCTCTATGCCTTTCCTCATGGACGCTTCGTTCACAGGTGCTGGGTGGAGCTGAAAGGTTATCTTACTCTCTGGGATGTGTCTGGGGGCTATGGGCTTACCCTAGGTCTTGGGTGTACCAAGCCAGGCTTCCTGAGGTTAGGACAAAGTACATGGGCAATTGCTACAGATCCAGTAAAGTCCTGGACTGTTGCTTGAGACATTGATTCACTTTTTTTCACACCAGAGTTTTTAAAAATTCCAACTTATTTGACGTAGAGAGAAAGAAAGAGGTAGACAAAGTGTGAGCATAGCTCACCAGGACCTCCTGTCACTAGCTGCAAACAAACTCCAGACACATGTGCCTCTGGTCTTACGCGGGTACTGGGAAACCAAACCGTGGCCATTGGGCTTTGTAAGCAAGTGCCTTTAACCACTGAGACAGCTCTCCACCCCTGTACCTTCCTTTTCTTTCTTTCTTTCCTTTTTCTTTTTCTTTTTCTTTTTCTTTTTCTTTTTTTTTTGAGACAGGTCTTTCACTGAAAGCTCACAAAAGCAGGTAGATTAGCTAGCCAGCAAGTCCCTGGGGTCTTCCGGTCTCTGCGTTTCCAGCGCTGGGGTTCCAGGCGGGCACACCATGCCTGTCCGTCACACAGGTGCGTGGGATCCAAGTTCCACTCCTCATGCCTGTGCAGCAAGTGCTTGACCAGGCTCCTAACTTGTTCTTTTTATTTTAATGTTTTTTGAGAGAGAGGGGGAGAAAATGGCGTACCAGGACTTTTAGCCACTGCAGACCAACGGCAGACACATGCGCCACCTTGTGCATCTGGCTTTACGTGGGTCCTGGGCAATCAAACCTGGGTCCTTTGGTTTTGTAGGCAAATGACTGAACTGCCGAGCCATCTCTGCAGCCCTCGTGTATTCTCTTTGACGGCCCTTCCATCTCTCTGGATCCTTTTCCCAGTCAATACTGATGCTATCCTGGCCGAAGCTAGCAGGTACCCCCTAAATGACTCTGCTACAGCCCTGGCCAATGCTGCCGTCCCTAACACTGTGATACTAACCTGCTCCTTCACGAAATCGTGCCTTCAGGATCCAATGGAGACCATAGCGTGGCCTGCCAGTGGACAAGAACCAGCTCACAAGAACTGCCTGCTGACCGCTGGCACGGGAAGCCGTCTCCCCATTCTCCTCTCCCACCGGGGCAGCTGGGTGAGAATGCCCATCCCACTGGAGCAGCAAGACCAGGTTCCTCCAATGCCAAGTGTCCTCCCATGTCAGTCTGCGGTTTCTGGAGCTGGTCTGTGGACAGTGAGTTTGCATACCAGCTTTGTCTCTAGTCTTGGCCTTTCTCACCCCTCCTCCTCTTCCTCTGATGGTCTGAGTGCCAGGATCTACATCTGGTTCATTTTGGTATTGTTAAAAAAAAAAAAAATTCCTGGCCAAAGGTTTCTGCTTCCAGGAAAGCTGTCCCAGCAGCGTGGGAGTCAGGCTGACTGGGGGGCCAGTGGCTGACCATCGCCTTTCTACTCCGGACACTGTTGTCTTTGACTCACCTCTTCTTCCAGCGTGAGTTATTCTTGCCTTGACCAGTCAGACCACATGGGAAGAAGTCTTGGAGAAACACATCTCCTACTTAGCTGGAGGACACGGGGTGACTTTGGCCAGGAATTCCCTCAATGCCAGGGCATCCACCTCACCTGTCCAAACCCTGACTTTCCACGCTTGATTCTAACCTATTTCACCTTATTTTTAAAATATTTTTAAAAAAATCATTTGCAAGGAGAGAGAGAAAGAGAAAGAGACAGAAAGAATGGATGGCCCCTAGGACCTCTTGCAACTGCCAATGAGCTCCAGACACATGCATCACTTTGTGCATCTGGTTTGTGTGGGCAATGGGGAATTGAACCTGGGCCGATCCAGGCTAGCAGGCTTTACAAAGCAAGCACCTTTAACTGCTGAGCCATTTCCTCAGCCCTATTTCACCTTCTGATGCAGAGAAAAGGCCTATGACTTCTGCTGCGAGAGGGTTCTGTGCATAAATCCAGTTAAGAATGATGTGTATTTGATAGGGCTGGAGAGATGGCTCAGTGGGTGAAAAAATAAAATAAATACAGGCTTTGCAAACATGAGAAACTGAGCAGAGTCCCAGCACTCATCTAAAAGCTGAGCCTCTTAGGGCATGCCGTGTGTGTAATCTTGGCACTGGGGAGGTGGAGACCGGAGAGTCCCTGGGGCTTACTTGGCTAGCTAGTCTAGCAGAATTGGTGGCTCTAAATTCATCAAGAGGTCTTGTTTCAGGGCTGGAGAGATGGCTTAGCGGTTAAGCACTTGCCTGTGAAGCCTAAGGACCCCGGTTCGAGGCTCGACTCCCCAGGACCCACGTTAGCCAGATGCACAAGGGGGTGCACGTGTCTGAAGTTCTTTTGCAGTGGCTGGAGGCCCTGGCGTGCCCATTCTCTCTCCCTCTCTCTATCTGCCTCTTTCTGACCCTCTCTGTCTCTCTCAAATAAATAAACAAAAAAAAATTATTTTTTTAAAAATAAAGAGGTCTTGTTTCAAAAACTAAGGGGGAGACACCAAGGAAGACACCTGCCATCAACCGCTGGTGTCCATACGTGCATGCATACGTACACACACACACACACACATACACACACACACACACACACACACACACAGCCTCACTTAACTCTGTAGACAGAGCTGACAAGACAAGCAAAGGTTCCTGAGCTGCCCTTTCTGTCCATTAATTTGTGAAAACAACAGTGATGTTTAGCAAGGGCCAGATGCTCCTCCTTCAACAGTTGTCCCCTTCTTCCCAAGAGAACAGGTACCAAGAGTGGAGGAATGGGCCACGTGGGTGACATCACTGAGGCAGAAAAAGAGCCTAGAACATTCTGCCTCTAGGATTTGGGTTGGGCCTGGAAAAGGCCTGGCTGTTTTATAGGAGGTCTGCTTGCAAAATCCACTGCCCACCAAGACTCCATTCCTGAGCCCTTCTCTCCCCTCTAAACTGGCAGGCAAGGGGTGAATAAAGGGACCCGAGTCCCCATCTAGGCTGTCAAGGAAAGAAGAGCCTAGGTCCCAGGGGAGGAGGGGAAAGGTGACCAAAGTTATCATGAAACCGGAAAGAGCCTCCCCGCACACCTGTGGGAAGAGATCAGGTCAGCTTTGAAGAAAGGTCGCGTGATGCAATGTCGGGGGGTGGGGGAGAGCTCCCTGTACCAACCTGATTTATGAAAGAAAGGCTCATCTATCTATTCCTAGTAACATCATATCACTTTTTTAAAATACGGTTTTTAAAATTATTTATTTATTTAAGGGAAGGAGAAAGAGGGAAAGAGAGAGAATAGGCACGCCAGGGCCTCCAGTCATTACAAACAAACTTCAGATGCATGTGCCACCTTGTGCGTCTGGCTTATGGGGGTCTTGGGGAATCAAATCTGGGTCCTTAGGCTTCACAGGTAAGGGCCTTTTAACTGCTAAGCCATCTCTTCAGCCCTAAATATAGTTTTGTAAAAACTTTATTTATTCATTTATTGAGGTGGGGGCACACACAGAGAGAACGAGTATGGGTTTAACCAGGCCTTCCTGCCATTATAATAAAACTCCAGATGCATGTGCCATTTTGTGCATCTGACTTTACGTGGGTACTGGGGAATTGAACTCGGATCCTTAGGCTTAGCAGGCAGGTGTCTTAATTGCTAAGGCATCTCTCCAGCTCCATATCATGTTTTATCCCTTCTATGAAACAGTGGTGATTTTGACATGACACCTCCAAGTCACACAAAGTTCTTCAGCTCTGAGTCTTTGTTCTGATCCTTGGGGAATCCCTGGGCCTCAAGTGTCGCCTTTTCAACTACATCACAACCTTGATTTCCTCAGAGCTTCATAGATTAGAAGTGGATTTTAGGTCCTCTTGGTCATAGGTCTCTTGGAGGCCCCCCTCTATTTAGACATGGGCAGTGGCCTCCTGAGAAGCCCTGGCCAAGACTTCCTGATTCCCAAGTCCTTATAGAATGGTTTGTTAATTGCACAGGTGGTAGTTTTAACTTACATATATTTGGCCACAAAATACTCTGTGTGTTTTTCTAAATGAGACTAACATTTGATTTAGTAGAATAAGTAAGACAGAGTACCTTCCCTGGTGTGGGTGAGTCTTGGCCCATTGGCTGAAGTTCTGAGGAGCATAAGAACGCTGAGCAAGAGGGAACTCCTAGAGCTGGGAAGATGGTCCAGTGGTTAAAGGTGCTTGCTTGCAAAGTCTGCCAGCCTGGGTTCAATTCCCAAGTGCCCATGTCAAACCAGATGCACAAATGGTGCATGTATCTGAAGTTCATTTGCAGCGCTCACAATATGCTCTCTCTCTCACACACACTCTCACACACAGAGACACATATACACACAGACACATAAATAAATGAACAAAAATATTCAGGGCTGGAGAGATGGCTCAGTGGTTAAGGCACTTGCCTGCAAAGCCTAAAGACCCAGGTTCGATTCCCCAGAACCCACATAAGCCATATAAGGTGGTGCATGTGCCTGGAGTTGTTTTCAGTGGCTAAAGACTCTGGCGCACCCATTTTCTCTCTGTCCCCATCTCTTTCTCTCTCTCATAAATAAACAAATAAATAAAAATATAGTATATTTTTAAAAAGTTTTAAAGAATGGGAGCTCCTACTGCTGCCTGCCTGCTCTTAGTGGAGGTGGCAGTCTTTTCTGACCTTTAGACCTGAACTGAACACTGACTTCCTAGGTCTCAAGCAATCAGGATTTTAGACCATGCTATGATTTGAATCTGAAATGTCTCCCATGGGCTCGTGTTTTGAATGCTTGCTTTCCAGCTGGTGATGCCATTCTGGGAGTCCGAGTTACCATTAGGAGGTAGGGGACTTGCTGGCAAAAAAGACACCGGGGACAGGCCTTTGAAGGTGACACCTGCCCAGGGTTCTAGTCTTACTCTCTTTCTGGACTTCCCTGGTATGAATAACTTCTGCCGCATGATCCCGTGAACAGAACTGCCTTGACTCCCCATCATGATAGACTGAAACTTATTGAGATGACGAGTGAGCCTAGATCAGTCTTTCCTTAAGGTGAATTGTAGTCTTGCCCGAGCAAAAGTAACTAATTCAGACCAGAGCTTACACCCTCGGCTTTCTTGGAGCTTTGTTGAATGAAGCTTGCTCTGTTGAGTATAGGCCTTTGGATTTGTAAGTCTCTACAATCCCATGAGCTTTGCTGTTTCTCTCTTTCTCTTTCTTCCTTCCCTCCTTTATGTCTGGGACCCTGGTGCACAAAATCCTTTTTCTTTGCACCTTTACCACAAGTCACACAACCTGTGTTCTTCCTCAGAGACTAACCCCAACCCCCAAACCCAAAGCTTATTACCTACCTCCTTGTGCCACAAATCAGTAAAACCCATTTTTTAAATTTCTATTTATGTATTCGAAAGCAACAGACAGAGAAAGAGGCAGATAGAGAGAGAGAGAATGGGTGTGCCACGGCCTCCAGCCACTGCAAACGAACTCCAGACGTGTGTGCCCCCTTGTGCATCTAGCTAACGTGGGTCCTGGGAATCCAGCCTCAAATGGGGTCCTTAGGCTTCACAGGCAAGTGCTTAACCACTAAGCCATCTCTCAAAACCCAAATTTTTATTTGAATGACACAATTAAGAACACTGACTTGGCTGGACATGGTGGTGCACACCTTTAATCCCAGCACTAGGGAGGCAGAGGTAGGAGGATCGCCATGAGTTTGAGGCCAGCCTGAGACTACATAGTGAATTCCAGGCCAGCCTGAGTTAGAGTGAGACCCTACCTCCAAAAAATCAAAACCAAATATATATATATATATATATATATATGTATGTATATGTATATCACACCTTCCAAGGCTCAGGGTCCTTTACAGAAGAGGTGGAGGAAAGAATGTAAGAGCCAAAAGAAGGATAGGACTCCTTACAACGTGCTCCTCCAGACACAAAATGGCCTGGATATCCATGACCTCACAGTGCCTGACACTACCTACACAAGAGCATCATAATAGGAGGAAAAGATGATGATATCAGAATAAAAGAGAGACTGATTGAGAGGGGGAGGGGATATGGTGGAGAGTGGAGTTTCAAAGGGGAAAGTGGGAGGAGGGAATTACCATGGGTTATTGTTTATAATTATGAAAGTTGCCAATAAAGAAACATAAAAATAAAAAATAACACTGAATTGGATTATAAGGCAGAGCTTAAAATACCCAGGACTCCATCATGAGATCAATAAGTGACTGAATGAAGAGATGACTGAGGGAGAAGAGGTGACCAGACTGCAGAGAATTCTAAATCAGAAAGATACTCACTCTTTTTTTTTCCTCAATTTTTAAATTTCTATTTATTTATTTGAGAGTGACAGACAGAGACAAAATGAGTGCACCAGGGCTTCCAGCCACTGCAAATGAACTCCAGATTCATGCACCAACTTGTACATTTGGCTTAAGTGGGTCCTGGGGAATTGAGCCTCGAACCAGGGTCCTTAGGCTTCACAGGCAAGCGCTTAACCGCTAAGCCATCTCTCCAGCCCAAGATACTCACTCTTGAAGGAGGAGCATGACTCCTTCCATGGACCATGGACCGTATGCAGTGACTCTGTTTCCAAAGAAGGAGGGGAGAGGTTTGGTTTGCAGTGGAGGAACCTTGGCAAGTTTCCCAGGCCAGGTAAACAGGGTGACATCACGGGTGATAGATAAGTCATGCTGATAGCAGCTACACGCCACCCCCCCCCCACACTGGTATGACTCCATGAGAGAGGCATGCCATGGCTGTGGTTTCCCCAAACCTACAAGCCCCAGTCTAATCATGAGAAAACGTCACATCTAATTGAGGGGCGTTTTGCAAACTACCTGGCGAGTTCTCTTCAACAAGATCAAGGTCATAAAACCAAAGGAAGACTGAGAGCCTGTCACAGACAAGAGGTGCCAAGGGAGGCCTGATGACTAAAGGTAATGTGATATTCTGCATGGGATTCGAGAACGGGGGTGGGGGGGAGACATTTTGTTAAAAAAAAATCTAGTGAGATTCAAATGCAGTCTGGAGTTCAGTTAGTAGTGATACACCAGCGTTTTTTCGTTCTGACAAGTGTCCCACAGAAATGTACAATAACATGCAGGGGAACTGGAGCTGGCCAAGAGGCAGACAGGGATGCCGTTCTTTTGTTGCGTATTTGTAGTTAGATTCCAAAACACAGAGTTCACTGTAAAAAGATAAGGTAAGCTCGAGCAGCTCTTTCATTTTTTAAAAAATATCTTATTTTTATTTATTTATTTGACAGAGAAAGAGGGGTGGGGGAGAGAGAGAATGGGAATGCCAGGGCCTCCAGCCACTGCAAACAAACTTCAGCTGTGTGAGCCCCCTCGGGCATCTGGCTAGCATGGGTCCTGGGGAATTGAACCTGGGTCCTTTGGCTTTGCAGGCAAACACCATAACTGCTAAGCCATGCCTGCAGCCCCAGTTCTTTCATTTTTGAATTTTTTATTTTATTTTATTTTATTTTATTTTATTTTATTTATTTTATTTTTATTACACAACTGATAGATACAATCTCATCCTCTAAGAAATGTATAGAACTGAACTCAGAATCTCCAGCTTTCCTTGTGACTCAACCTGGCACTCACAGCCTCAGAGTCAAGAATGGTCGTGGTGGCGCATGGCTTTAATCCCAGTCTTCGGGAGGCAGAGGTAGGTGGAGTGCTGTGAGTTCGAGGCCAGCCTGAGACTACACAGTGAATTCTGGGTCAGCCTTGGCTAGAGTGAGACCCTACCTGGAAAAACCAAAAACCAAGCCAAAACCCAAAACAAAAAAGAATAGTCATGAAGGCCCCGCACTGAAGACCTGCATACCTTGTGCCAGGCTTGGATGAGAAGTGTTTTTGCCAAAATTGAGCGTCACAATTTGGATTGGAAGCGTTTCCCACAGGCTTCTGCTTGGAACGCTTGTGTCCTGGGTGATAATGCTACTTTAGGTGGTTGTGGCCCCTTTAAGGAGGAGGAGCCTCGCTCCAGGAAGCCACTGCCACGCCTTCCCTGCCAGGATGGATGGAACCCTGTGAGACCATGAGTTAAAATGCATCTTTCCTGGGCTGGAGAGATGGCTTAGCGGTTAAGCGCTTGCCTATGAAGCCTAAGGACCCCAGTTCGAGGCTCGATTCCCCAGGTCCCACGTTAGCCAGATGCACAAGGGGGCGCATGTGTCTGGAGTTCGTTTGCAGAGGCTGGACACCCTGGTGCTCCCATTCTCTCTCTCTCTCTCTCTCTCTCTCTCTACCTCCTTCTCTCTGTCGCTTTTAAATAAATAAATAAAAATAAAAAAATTTTAAAAAATGCATCTTTCCTTCCTCAAGTTGTTTCTGTCAGGGACTGAGCTCCCTTCAAGGCCAAAGCACTTAATCTTCATGACAAGCCCTGGACATACAGGCCTTGCTAGACCCTTTCACCCACAGAGCAGCTGAGACACATGGAGATTAAGGATGTTGGCCAGAATGGGCAGTAAATGACAGAGCAGGCAAAAGAAGTCCAAGCACCAGCATCTACTGTGCACAAAAATGCACACACATGTGCACACATGCACACACACACACATGCCCACACTCATACACACACACACACACACACACACACGCACGCATGCATGCACCTTTTGTTGGAACTATCATCTATGTTGCACAACCGACACTTTATTCTTTTTTTTTTTTTTTTTTTTCCCCTGAGGCAGAGTCTCACTGTAGACCAGGCTGACCTGGAACTCTCTTCTACCTCTGACTCCTGAGTACTAGGACTAAAGGCATGCACCACTATGTCCAGCTTGACATTTTATTCTTTTTTAAAAATTTTTTTATTCAATTTTTATCTGTTCATTAGAGACAGACAGAGAGAAAGAGGCAGAGAGAAAGAGAGAGAGAGACAGAGAGAGAATAGGCATGCCAGGGCTTCCAGCCACTGCAAATGAACTCCAGACGTGTGCACACCCTTGTGCATCTGGCTAACGTGGGTCCTGGAGAATCGAGCCTCGAACCAGGGTCCTTAGGCTTCACAGGCAAGCACTTAACCGCTAAGCCATCTCTCCAATCTGACATTTTATTCTTAACAAGCTATCTTGGCTTACCTCCCATGTTAGTACCAAGGAACCACCACCTCATTTCTTTTTTTTTTTATTATTTATTTGTTGTTTATCTATTTATTTTTTATTTTTTAAATATTTTATTAATATCTTTTTGTCCATTATTTATTTATTTATTTGAGAGTGACAGACACAGAGAGAAAGACAGATAGAAGGAGAGAGAGAGAATGGGTGTGCCAGGGCTTCCAGCCACTGCAAACGAACTCCAGACACGTGCGCCCCCTTGTGCATCTGGCTAACGTGGGACCTGGGGAACCAAGCCTCAGACCAGGGCCCATAGGCTTCACAGGCAAGCGCTTAACCGCTAAGCCATCTTTCCAGCCCTATTGTTTATCTATTTGAAAGAGACAGAAAGGTAGACAAAGAAAGAGAATGGGCACGCCAGGGCCTCTAGCCACTGAAAATAAACTCCAGACGTGTGTACCACCACCTTGTACATCTGGCTTATGTGGGTACTGGGGAATCAAATCTGGGTCCCTAGACTTTGTAGGCAAGTCTAAGCCATCTCCTCAGGCCTCTTTTTTTTTTTTTAAAATCATATATTTGCAAACAGACAGATAGGGGCAGTGGATGTGCCAGGACCTCAAAAATGTCCAAACATATGCACAATTTTGTGCATCTGGCTTTATTTGGGCACTGGGGAATTGAACCCAGGCTGTCAGGCTTTATAAGTAAGCACTTCTAACCACAGAGCCATCTCTCCAGGCCCAGCCCATTTCCTCTTCTTTTTAAAAAAATTTATTTTTATTTATTTGAGAGAAAGAGGGAGAGAGAGCGAGAGAGAGAAGAGAGAGACTAGGCATGCCAAGGCTTCTAGCTGCTGCAAATGAATGCTAGACACATGTGCCACCTTGTGCATCTGGCTTCCGTGGGTCCTGTGGAGTCAAACCTGGGTTCTTTGGGTTTGCCTTAACTACTAAGCCATCTCTCCAGCCCCCGCCCCAACCCCTTTCCTTAACTGTTTTATCTCAACCAAGAGTGCCTTTGCCTCTAGGGGACATTTGGCAAAGTCTGGAGACATTTGTGATTGTCACAGCTGGGGAGGGGGACGGCACATGCCTCCCGATCTTTGGTGGGTACAGGCCAGGTAAGCTGCTTCAATATCTTACCATGTTCATCCAGTCCCCGTGACAGAGAACCCCCTCACTGTGAATGCCAACCCTGCTGTATGGTATTCTGTGGCAAAACTAAAAGATTCTTAAGGCTCTTTCTACTCTGACATGACGCATGGATGTATCCTCAAGGCCCATCTTTACCTCTTGAACCCAGCTCTCACCACTGAGTTCTGGTTTAATCACTTCCTGCTAGGCACCTACTTACCCATCAACTTTCCTCACGGGGTGCAGGGCCTCTAAAACCCAGACTCTGTGACCACTCTTAGGTCACTCACTTCACTTGAAATTATTTTGTGTTTTCTGGACTGAGTTTTGAGCCCCTGAAGGGCAACGATGTGTTTGATTTCTGTTTCCTCATCAGGGCCCCATGTGCTATGCATGTGGGTGAGATCAGAAAAGAGCAACTCCAGTTCTTTTTTCTTTTTCTTTCCCTTTCTTTTTCTCTTTCTCTTTCCCTTCTTTCCTTCCTTCCTTCCTTCCTTCCTTCCTTCCTTCCTTCCTTCCTTCCTTCCTTCCTTCCTTTCTTTCTTCCTTCCCTCCTTCCTTCCTTCCTTCCTTCCTTCCTTCCTTCCTTCCTTCCTTCCTTCCTTCCTTCCTTTCTTTCTTTCTCTTTCTCTCTTTTTTGAGGCAGGATCTCCCTCTAGCCCAGAGTGACTTGGAACTCACTCTTTAGTTCCAGGCTGGCCTCAGACTCATGGCAATCCTCCTACCTCCACCTCCTGAGCACTGGGATTAAAGGTGTGCGCCACCACACCTGACTGCAAATCCAGGTCCTCAGGAAGTCTGATCGTACCGTGCAGTATGTTAGCCTAGATCCCCTCAGCCATGGCTGCCCAGCAGAATCGCCTGGGGAGCTCTGAGCCAATATAACTGTCTCAGCTCCTTCCAGAAGCTCGTTGAGTCACAGCCTTTCGGGTGAAGTCTGCCTTTCACAGTCTGTCTGTGTGCGTGTGTGTGTGTGTGTGTCTGTGTGTGTGTGTCTGTTGAGGTCAGAGGACAATCCTGGGTGTCAGCCCCTGCCTTCCACCTTGCTTGTTCCAAAGTCACTTGCCTGCTTCTGTATTCACCAGGCTAACTGGCCCTCGAGCTCCCAGAGATTCTCGTGTCTCCTTCTTTCTCGCTGTAGGAGGGTCGGGAGTAAAGACACATGCTCCCACATCTACCACACCCGGCTTTACACGGGTTCTGGGGATCTCCATTCAGGTTGTCACACTGGTATAGCAAATAACTTTTCACCACTTAACCATGTCTCCAACCCCTGCATGTCAATATCCTAAAAAAAAAAGTTTCCTTGGTGATTCTAATGCCCAGCTAGGCAGGAGAGCCTCTGAGTTAGCCACAGTTATCCTGAACATCTAAACCAAATTCCTTGCAGCTCTTAAAACAGCGCTCATGCTAGGAGAGATGGCTTAGCAGTTAAGGTGCTTGCCTGCGAAGCCTAAGGACCCGGGTTCGACTCCCCAGAACCTACGTAAGCCTGATGCACATGGTAGTGCATGTGTTTGGAATTCATTTTCAGTTAGTAGCTAGATGCTCTGGTGCACCCATTCTCTCTCTCTGTAATAAATAATAAAATAGGATATTTAAAATACTGTCTGGGGATACATTTATATCAGTGAATGGGTCACGCCAAGGTCTGGTCTGTTATCCAGGGGCTTTCACACTAGAATGCACACAGGAGCATCTGGGAGCCAGGTTACAATGCAGCTGTGGATGTGAGAGTCTAGGGGGATCCTGCATTTCCGGAAGATTTCTGGGGGATGCTGAGGAGACTGGTCCCCTGATCATTCTCTGAGCAGAAGACTTGAAAGGCTCTCAGTGGCTGTGCGCCTTCAGGCTCATTCCCAAACCTGGGCTCTGATAGCTTATTCCTTAGCCAAGAGCCCAGTCAGCAGACAGCTTCTTGGAAAACTAGGCGCAAATACAGCTGAAATGAAACAAGAGCTTTAAGCGAGATGGCAAAATGTTTACTGGGCGTTTGAATGCAAACAGGCAAAACGTCTGAGGAGTGCTGTGGAGATGGCTCACTTGGTCAAATGCTGGCAGGAGGACGTAAGCTTGAATCCCTGGCACCATGTGAATGCCAGGCTCGGAGGACCACCTGCAATCGCGGGGCTCAGGAGGGTCCCTGGGGCTCGGTGGGTAACGCACTGGACTCGCTGAATCATGAGCTTTGGGCTCATTGAGACATCCTGTCTCAGTAAATAAGGAAGACATTGAAGGAGGAAGATACCCAATGGTGCATCTCTGGCCTCTACATGCATGTGCATGCGCACACACACACACACACACACACACACCCTCCAAGGACCAAGACAGAGGAATGTGAAAACCCCTACAGCTTAAAAACAGAGCCCCCGGCCCCCCGCCACCGCCAGGAACTCCACGGCCCCCTCTTGTTTTATACTCTTGTCTGGATGCTCATTAGCTTGTCAGGCAAGATCCATCAAGGGGTCATTTCCTCCCACAAACTGGGGGCCTCACTGCTCCAGCCATTCTCTGTTCTCCATCAGTGGGATTTACGCACATGGAACCGTGTGTGGAATTGGGCCTATTACATTTGACTTCCTATACCTGACATATTTAATACTTGCTTTTCAAATAAATGAAATCCCTGTTTCGTGTTGGCTTGCGAAGGTGCTGTTGGTTAGAGTGCTTTCAATAGGCGGTTCTGTCTGTGCAAGGAGGCTCTGTCAAACAGCAGCTTCCTGCAGAGAGTTAGTGACCAGGCTCTCCCAGGATCTGGGGTAGCCACGCAATATAATAATAGAACAGCTTTTATTAAAAAAAAAAAAAGGTGTTACTCTTCTTACTACTATGACAGATTACCTGTCTAAGCCAACTTAAGGAAGGAGAGGTTTGTTTTGGCCCACACTTTGAGAGGATGCAGTCTGCCATCGAGGAAAGGCACTGTAGCAAGAGCATGAAGGAGTCAATCATGCTACATTCTCACTCAGGAAACAGAGAGATGAATGCCCTCTCAGGCTCTCCATTTTAAAAAATACTTTGTTTTTATTCATTTATTTCACAGAGGAGGGAGGGAGGGAAAGAGAGAGAATGGGCACGCCAGGGCCTCCAGCCACTGCAAACAAACTCCAGATGCATGACCCCCTGTGCATCTGGCTAACGTGGGTCCTGGGGAATCGAACCTGGGTCTAGCTTTGCAGGCAAACGCCTTTACCCCTAAGCCATCCCTCCAGCCCTCAGGTTCTCCTTTTTATTCAGTCCAGGAGCCCAGCTCATGGGATAGTGCTGTCTACTTTCAGGGTAGGGTCTCTCTCCTCCATTCAGCCTTTCTGCAAACACCCTCATCTATATACCCAGAGCTGCGTTTTCATAGCGATTCTAAATCCAATGAAGATGAACCATCGCCTGACGAACAAATGAATTTTAAAAGGCTTATTAAAAGAAGAATGGCTTCATGTGCAAAATTATCATGACTCATCATTAGAAATATGTCTCCAAAGCCAGGCGTGGTGGCGCATGCCTTTAATCCCAGCACTCGGGAGGCAGAGGTAGGAGGATTGCCGTGAGTTCAAGGCCACCCTGAGACTTCATAGTGAATTCCAGGTCAGCCCCTGGACTAGAGTGAGACCCTACCTCAAAAAAAAAAAAAAAAAAAAAAGAAAGAAAGAAAGAAATATGTCTCAAATTTGAGGTCAGAGACACTTCCAGAAGCCATTGGATTGAGTGGTTAATTTCGTTATGTGCCACTCTGGGAGGCTCCATGGGTGGTGAGTGTGTCAGGTATTGTTGTGATGTGAGTGGCTGAGGCTAAGATGCAATGTTCCCACACGCTCCAACTTCACCAACCTTGACCATGTGTCGAGGCAGACACACCCCAGGGCTCCTGAGCTAGGCCAGAGTTGAAGCTCCTGGTGAGGAGACTGAGCAACCCCACGCCCCGTCCCCACCTCGGAGACCCCATGCATAGGGTCTCTTGGATGGAGCTGAGGCGGAAGTGGATGAGTGTGAGTTCAAGAGCACCTAGGAAACTAGAAAAAAATGATGATGATGGAGTGGATCGTGGAAACGTCCTCATCTCAATGAAGACATGACAAGCAGCTCTTTTCAAGACTCACTCTGTGACCTCCTGGGGCCGGGCACTGTCTTGGTGCACCTGGTGACTGGGGACAGCGGCAGAGACCAGCTATTCTCCCACAGTCGTTTGAGTCCAAGTGCCACTCCTAGCCTTATGGGTCTGTGACCAAGCCTCAGACCTCATCCCCATCTGGAGCTTTTTGGGAGGTGGAACCTGGTTGGAGAAAGTGTGTCACTGTGAGGTGTCCAGCACCACTTGGGTGCTCATAACTCACTCTTGCTGCCTCCTTCCTCCCTGCTGATGTGACCAAGACGTGACACCCGCCTCTCTGCCTGTGCTGGGCTTTCCCTGCCATGACGGAACTTCCCCTTGCAACCACGACCCAGAAATAAACCCTTTCCTTCCCTAAGCTGCCTCTGGTTGCGTGTGTTGTCCCAGCAACAAGGAGGTAACTGCACAGAACACTGGAACCAGGAGTTGCTGTGATAAACCTGAACATGTTGTTCTTGGTCCTTTGCAATTGGTTCGTGGGAGAATAAACCTGACCATGTGGCACATGCATTCCTGCACACATGCATGCACGCGTGCACTCGAGCGTGCACACACACGCAGGTTTAAATTAGGCAATGCACAATTTACCCAAAAGCTTGTGACTCAAGTGGCATCTGTGAAATCTGTGAAGGAGCGAGGACATTTATGTCAGCTCCTGTTTATAGAAATGAGGTGTGCTGCCTTGTCGCTGTTAGAGTGAGTGTCTGTCACTGTGATTTTGGTCCCTGAATTGGCTCAGTGTCATGGAGGGGAAGGTGAGGGTATTACTGAAGAGTGCAGGACTTGGGATGGAGTGTGAAAACTTTTGTTCTCTGCTTCATAGTACTTCCCCTTTAATACCCGTCTCAGCCAGCATCCACCAGAGCTCCAAAGAGGAGAATACTTAGGAAGGTAAACAAGGGAGGCTGGAGAGATTGCTTAGTCGTTAAGGCACTTGCCTGTGACGCCCAAGGACCCAGGTACAATTCCCCTGTACCCACATAAGCCAAATGCACAAGGTGGCACATGCATCTGGAGTTTGCTTGCAGTGATTGGAGGCCCTAGCATGCCCATTCTCTCTTTCTGTTAGTCTCTCTTTCTCAAATAAGTAAATACATAAATAAAATCTTTTTTAAAAAATTAAACAAGGGGTGCTGGAAAGATGCTTTCTGAATTTGCTCCCCAGAGCCCATGTAAAAATGGCAGGCAAGGGCTGGAGAGATGACTCAGTGGTTAAGACACTTGCCTGCAAAACCTAATGACCAGGGTTCAATTCCCTAGTACCCATGTAAAGCCCGATGCACAAAGGGGCACGTGTATCTGGAGTTTGTTTGCGGTGGCAGGAGGCCCAGGCGTGCCCATTCTCATTCTCAATCTCTTTCTCCCTCTCTCTCCTTGGACATAAATACCAGAGAAACATTTTAAAAAATGTCAGGCAAGGTGGCGCATGTTGTAACCTCAGAGCTGGGGAGTCGGCCTGGAACCCAGCCAGTCTAGCCTAATCAGTGAACGCTGGGCCACTGGCAGACCTTGTCTCAAATGCAAGTAGACCGCATCTGAGGCTGTCCTGTGGCCCTCACATGCACCTGCACACATGGTACAGGTGTGCACACACATCACACATGTAAACAAGAGAACCTGGAGTTTTCAGAAATGCCTTCCACACTTCAGTTCAACGTCAGAACTCAGCTCACCTGCCACTTGAGGCTCTGTTCTGCAGTGACCACCGTGATGTCCGAATTTGACTTGGCCTGGCTCGTCACCGTCCCCTGTACAGTTGCAGCCGGGTGAGTGGCTGCTGACCAGAGGACAGAGTGCCTACAGTGTTTCCCTGTGTCCCTGCTCCCCCCCCTCAGTAGACACAATAACAAACAGTCCTGTGAAAAGCACTTACATTTATGAACTGTTTATAAATTTCCTGACATTGATTTATGACCCTTGGCTAGATCCAATGTTAGTCTCTTCAGGAGTATTTCTTTCTTTCATTTTGGACTTTAAAAAAAAAAAAAAACGTGTTAATGTTATGGCTCACATTCTTAATATAGCCACACACCAGGAGCTACCCGGAAGACAGCTGGGAACCCGACCGATGACCCATGGGCAGGAACTCAGGTTTGATTTATGCCAGGGCTGGGCCTGGTGTGAAAAGTTGACTCTGCCTGGCTCAGGGACAGGCCATTGCTCTAACAGAAGACGCCCCCCGCCAAGTAATCGCCAACCCTGAGGGATGATTGAGAGAGGCATGATTGGGGTCTACACAGCCCTCACTGCTTCCCGAGCTTGTGATCTATGACATGCCAGCCTGTCCCTCCTCAAGGCACAGGGACCTCGCTAGTGCCCTAGAGTGTGTGTGGCAAGCAGCTGGGGAGATGGCTCAGTAGATAAAGCGTTCACCTCACAAACACGGGTACCCGGGTTTGGATTGCAAAAGCTGCCCTGTGGCAGATGTGTGTAATCTCAGGGTGTTCATGGGAAAAAAAAAAAAAAAGAAAGGAAGATGAGACAGGAAGATCTCCTGGAGACTTGTGAGTCAGCTACAGTGTGGTGGACAATGAGAGAGCCTGTCTCAAACAAGGGGGGAGGTGAGGACGTCATCCTCTGATCTCCACACACACTCCATGGTGCACGTGTGTACACACACGAGCATGCGCATGCACACACACAAAACACATTCACACACAAAATTCACGAGAGACTCTTCCTGAGACTCCTGACTGAGCTTCCACCATGGTGGGTACCTGGCACCTAGAGATGTGTCCTGTGGTCTGAGTGCTGCCCCATGCTGAAGCTAGAGAATGTTCCAGAAGGCACTCAGCCAGCTGGATTATCAGCCGGTTTTGTACAAGGCTGGGGATGGAAATGTGTCACTGGCCCCTTCCATAAAGGTGGCGGCAGAGACCGCGAGACGTTCAGACTCTTCCTAGACATACAGACCGTGAAGTGGGGAGGGGGGTGAGGGGGGGTCTCTCCTGCCACCCTGCCTGTCTCTGCACATTCTAATGAAAGCAAATGCTACATTCACGGTGTCCCAAGTTTCCATTGTTCCCTGTAATCCTATCTGTCATGTGTCAGCTGCAAAGGAACGGACATGTATCGGACACTCGTAGTGGTCTGGAGGTTGGCAGGACTTAACTCATTTCGGGTCTCCGAAGTCAGCTCTGGCATTCCCATTTTATAGACAAAGAAACCGAGATTCAGAGATGAAAGGAACTTGCCCACGCTCACGGAGCTAATAAATAACATGAGATATGAGATGAAACAAGACAGAAACCTAGCCCAACTCCTAACCAGTCTCTTCTTCTCAAATCTCCCATTCATCAGTCAACCATCAATCATCAATCAATCATCTATCATATATCTGCCATCTATTCATCCACCCATCCACCCACCCAACCATTTTGCATCGATTCACCCATCATCCATCACTTACGTATCCATCTGCCTAGCACCCCTCACCTATCTCACACACCCACATATCATCCATCCATCTGTCCATCTGCCCATCCATCCCTCCCTCCCTCCCTCCCTCCCTCCCTCCCTCCCTCCCTCCCTCCCTCCCTCCCTCCCTCCCTCCGTCCATCCAAATTACAGTCCTGACTTGTGGGTTCTCAGAGCTCTTCCCAGGCACATACAACACAGCAGGACCTTTGTCGGGAATGTCAGGGAACATCCAGGCCACCTCAGGCCTCAGTGTCCTAAGGGAGACAGACCCTACCTTTCATACACAGTCATGCTTGGCATAGAGAAGGGCAGGATCAAGCCCAAGCAAGCCCCCACCCGAGGGGCGGCTCTGTCATGGGCGGGAATCTGCCTGCAGTGACCCCTGCGGGCAGCAGGTGGCGCCCGTGTCGGGCCAAAGACGGACCGGCTCTGGGCCTGATTTCCCCGCCTCAGTATCGGGCGGGTTAAAGAGCGTGGGTTTGCTGATCGCCAGGGCACAAGGGGGTGACCTCGCGGTCGGTTGGCATTAGGGTGGGAGATGACACGTGAGGGTGCCGGGTCAGCGCGACCAGGGCAGACAGGACACGGAGGGCGCGGGGCAGGCCACCCCCTAGCTCCTTTCTCAGGCCCGCCTCGCGGGGGACACTGGCCCCCGTGGGAAAGGCGAAGACGGATGCAGGCGCCGGGTCCTTCCGTCCAGGAGTCTGGTGTAAATACCCTGGGTCCTACCGTGGTCCACTGAGGCCCCAGTCTTCATTTGCATGCGGTAGAATCTTCCAGACGGACACGGACGTGCCACGGTATACTGGAGCCTAGCTCGTGTGCAAAAGGCATGACTCGAATGTCAGCTCCTCCTTCCCCCTCCTCCAGATAACTAGGGCACCCCACGTTTCCTGAGGCGTCATTGCAGAGAGCGACATTCCCCTGATCAACATGGCCTCTTCAAATCGGTCCTCCCAGCCTCAGGTGGGATGGGGGCTCTTGGGGTAACTGCTCCGGGGTCTGCTTGGGATTGGAAGGACAGCCAGGACCCACTCCGTCTACCACACACGTTCACCCGCCAGCCTGAGCCCTGGGTCCCAGAGCCCCCTTCACGCAGAAGCTCAGTGATTACTGGGCTAGGAAAGGAAGGGGAGAATGTCATGAAAATGTTCATTTACAGTTATTTCCTGCCTGTGCTCTTACTAACTGAAGACGCTCCCTCGCTTAGTTACGTGTGTGTGTGTGTGTGTGTGTGTGTGTGTGTGTGTGTATTTAAAATGGGATACTGCACAATGTAAACGAAGCCACATCACTACCTAATGGCCTGGAAAATCTCAGTTTAATAAACAAACCTGGCTTTACATTATACAGGGAATATTTGTTCATATGCACATGCTTGCACGTACACACACACACACACACACACACACACCCATGACCAAAGCTCCGGAGCCTCAGCTCTCTCGTTCATGTCTTTCCATCCATAGTTCAGATGAAAGCAATCTCACTCTCTTCCTCTCTCTTTATTAAATTTACTTTTAATAGCACCTTAAAAAAAATAAACACACCACCCCTCTGGGCCACTCCTATACCAGGTGCAGCCAGGGGGCAAATTTTGACAGCTGAATTACATGACCTGAAAAAATTCGGAGTGCAGAATGAGGACATTGGGAGACTCCGATGTCCAGTGCCTGGCCAGTGCTGGGATTAGATGATTCCTAGAGAGAGCAGAGGCCCTATAGCAGGGGCTTGGCCTGAGCCTTTCGTCAGCATGAGGGGTTATATATTTGCAGATGTATGTTTTTGAGTTCTTTCCTGAACTGAAGCATTATTGCTAAGAGAGGGATGACAGTGCGAGGGGTCGTTGCTGGGCCTTCCAGCCTTGCTCACTGCTAGGAAAGGTTCTTTTCTTCCCCCAAGATACAGGGAACGTTCCAGATCCTACTCTGCCTAGGGTGCCCTGGTGACGTGGCACTCAGGTTAGAGTCCCCCAATGTCAGCTGCCTGCATCGAAAGCAGGGGACAGAAGGGCAGGCAAAGCTGTTGACCTGCAGGGGCCACAGCAGCAGAGATGGTTCTGGAAGGATAGCCCATCCTAGATGGTGAGTTTTGTAGACAAAATCCATATCACATAAAATATCAGTAAGCAAGGCAGGTGTGGTGGTGCATGCCTTTCATTCCAGCCCTTTGGAGGCAGGGGTAGGAGGATTTCCCTGAGTTCAAGGCCACCCTGAGACCACATAGTGAATTCCAGGTCAGCCTGAGCTAGAGCGAGACTCTACCTTGAAAAACAAAAAAAAAAAAACAAAAAACATTTTTTTAAATTAATAAACATGGGCTGGAGAAATAGCTTAGCTGTTAAGCGCTTGCCTGTGAAGCCTAAGGACCCTGGTTCCAGGCTCGATTCCCTAGGACCCACGTTAGCCAGATGCACAAGGGGGCGCAGGCGGGAGTTCATTTGCAGTGATTGGAGGGCCTGGCGCGCCCATTTTCTCTATTTCTCTCTATCTCTCTGTCTCACTCTCAAATAAATAAATAAAAATTAAAAAAATAATAAACATAACATTAATACTATTTAAAAATAATTAATATTAACAACATATTAAATGATATTAAAATAATGAAATTATTTAGCCAGTTTCTTTTACTTAAAAATATTTTTATTTATTAATGAAAGAGAGAGAGAAAGAGGGAAGAATGGGTGCATCAGGGCCTCTTGCCACTGCAAACCAGTTGCTTGTGCCACTTTTTGTATTTGACTTATGTGGGTGGCTTGGGCATTGGACCCACACTGGCAAGCTTTACAAGAAATCACCTTTAACTGCTGAACCATCTTCTCAGTGCCCCTCCAGACTAGTATGTTCTTCTTCTTTTTTTTTTTTTTTTTTTTTTTTTTTTTTTTGATTTTTGAGGTAGGATCTCACTCTAGCTCAGGCTGACCTCGAATTCACTATGGAGTCTCAGGGTGGCCTTGAACTCACAGCTATCCTCCTACCTCTACCTCCTGAGTGCTGGGATTAAAGGTGTGCGCCACCACACCCAGCTGCTGCCACCACTTCCGCCACCTCGGCCTCCTCTTCCCCTTCTCCTCCTCTTCTTCTTCTTTTTGAAGCAGGGTCTCATCCTTTCCCAGGCTGAACTGGAACTCATTCTGGATCCAGGCTGGCCTTGAAGTTATAGCAACCTTCCTACCTCAGCCTCCATGTAAGCCACAGTGCTTGGCTTCGATTAAACCACTTTAAAGTGAGCAACTCAGTAATGCTAAGCAACCACTACCACTGTCTGGTTGCAAAACAATTTTTAATGCCCCAAGTGAGGAACCTAATAATTGCAAGCTGTTCACCCCCCGACCCCCATCGCCTCCTTCCTTCTGCTGTTGGCAACCTCCAGTCTGCTTTCTGCCTCTGTGGGTCCCTGTTCTGGGTGTTTCATACAAATAGAGTTCCTCCTGATATATGTATGAGATTAAAAGAAAACACCTTTTTTAAAATTCTTTTTTTTGTTCATTTTTTATTTATTTATTTGAGAGCGACAGACACAGAGAGAAAGACAGATAGAGGGAGAGAGAGAGAGAATGGGCACGCCAGGGCTTCCAGCCACTGCAAACGAACTCCAGATGCGTGCGCCCCCTTGTGCATCTGGCTAACGTGGGACTTGGGGAACCGAGCCTCGAACCGGGGTCCTTAGGCTTCACAGGCAAGCGCTTAACCGCTAAGCCATCTCTCCAGCCCGAAAACACCTTTTTTAAATTGATGTACATAGAGTACACAAATCCTAACTGAACAGATTGACACATTTGCACAAACATCCCCCAACTAACCCCCATATTTATCAAGAAACAGAGCATTATTAGTACCCATAACCCCTCTAACTGTCTTCCAGACCTGTTCCTCAAAGAAAGCCATCTCTTGACTTTGGTATCCTGGATCACTTTTATTTGTTTTGCTACCAGTATGTTCTATAGTGTGACTGTAGACCACAGTTTAAATACCCATTCACCTAAGGATGGATGGTTGATTAGGGCATTTTCTGGCTTCCATACATACAAATCCAGCCAACCTGTTAAGTAGATTTCTCACATAAGTAGAGAAATAGGCTTATAGAGGGCAGGTTCTCACGGGATATTGGTGGTCCAGGAGCTGCTAGAAGGTTCACAGCTTGTGCTAAAAACTCAGCCACTATGAAAAGCACACACACTTGAAGGCTGTTGTCTCATAAGCTATGGTCAGACCCAAGAGAGACATGCCAAGGCTCCTGCTCAAGTCATTCGTTGGTGGTGGTCACTTCAAGCTCAAGTACGGTTTCTTTTTACACACAGAGGACATCGTCTTCCTTTCTTCATCTCCCGCACTGCCAAAGCAGACATATTTTCCTCTGCATGTTCTGTCACTCATTTCTAGAATAAAGGCTTGGAGTAGATTGCTTTGCAAACCAAAGATCCAGGTCACAGAGACACAGCATGCAGATGCCCAGACTTCCTGCCTTCTGTGTCAATGTGGCTCAGAGATGGGACATGCCCACCCTCTTGTTTCCTCTGTGTGGGGACATTGATAACGTCCCTGTTCTCTAACACAGGCGCATTTCTGCCAGTGATTTCCTTTGTGGGGAGAGAAGCTTTCCCAAGCTTCATCTCCTCTCCTAGCATTGGATGCGGGTAGGATGGCCTTCCCTCTGGCACCTCATGGACATTGATTGTGTCACTGGGAAAACGGAGCCCAGGCAAGGAAGACAGAGAAGGAGGGGCTGGCTCCCGGCTTCGAAAGAGTGGGAGAATGCTGAGCCAAGCGAGATACCCTTCACCCCCATTGCTCCTGTGGCTGCTCTGTCTGCTCTGCTTTTCCTTCAAGGCCGTAGTGAAGAAAGTGCTCTGTTTGCCTTGGGGAACCTGTCCTGACTACCCCTTAACCTCTCTCTCCTAACATCTGCAGTCTGCTGTCTGTGTCTCCCACGGGCCATTAGTCAGCACTGGGCTCTTCCTCCCCTTTCCTCTAGAATTCCTTTCTCCCTGTCCAAATCATGAGGGCCCAAGAAGCAGGGAGGGCAGCATGTCCATGATGAACAGTGGTGTGAAATAAGTTTGTTCTTGGGTTTGTTTTCCTTTGTGATTATTATTTTTATTATTACAGTGTCTTGCCATGAAGCCAAGGCTGGCCTCAAACTTGAGACCCTCCTACCTTTGCCTCTTGAGTCTGGGATTAGAGGTATGCCTCACCATGCCTAGCTTTGTGCATTGTGTGTGTGTGTTTTGTGTGTGCATGCATGCATGTATGTGTGTTCATATGTGTGTGGGTACACGTGTGTTGGCTGATACACGTGAAGGCTAGAGGTCAACATCAGGCATCTTCCTCAGTCAGTCTTCCATGTAAGGTTTTGAGAATAGGTAGGTCTCTCACTGAGTCTTGAGTTGACTAGACAAGCAAGCCAGAAAGTCCCAGGGATGGAGTTACGGGCACATGCCACCACACCCAGACTTTTACATGGCACCAGGGATCCAAAATCAGGTCCTCATGCTTGTGTGGCAAACATTTTACCACTGAGCCATTGCCTCAGCCTCAGCTCATGTGTATTCTTTTTTTCTTTGTTTAGCTTTTTTTTTTTTGGTTTTTTTTTTTGGAGGTAGGGTCTCACTCTAACTCAGGCTGGCCTGGAATTCACTATGGAGTCTCAGGGAGGCCTCAAACTCATGGCAATCCTCCTACCTCTGCCTCCCGAGTGCTGGGATTAAAGGTGTTCACCATCATTGCCAGCCAAGATATATGCTTTTTAAAAAAATGTATTTTATTTATTTATTTGAGAGAGAGAGAATGGACACTCTAGGGCCTCCAGCCACTGCAAATGAACTCCAGATGCATGTGCCCCTTTGTGATTCTGGGTTATGTGGGAACTAGGGAATCAAACCGATGTCCTTTAGCTTTGCAGGCAAATGCCTTAACTGCTAAATCATCTCTCCAGACCCCACATATATTCTTAATCCGAGTTTTTTGTTGTTGTTGTTGTTGTTGTTGTTTTGAGATAGGGTCTCACTCTAGTCCTTCAACATCCCAGAATTCTATGTGTGTATTAACCAGAGCTTTTTAATGCACACACTGAATTCTGGGATGTTGAAGGGCAGGAATGAGGTTCTGGTTCCCTTCATGGAATCCTTGGGATGCTGTGAGGAAAGGTGCTCAGATCAATTAGCAATGTCTGCCGTGGACAGGGAGTGACCAAAAGTAGCAATTGGGCCATGGATTTGCCATACTTGATCTCCTCCAACTGCTTCCTCCTACAGTGGGAGAGATGGAGGTGCAGAGAGGGGAAGTGACTTGATCCAAGGAAAATCAATTTCCTAAAAGGACTTTGCACTCGGGGCGATGAGCTAAGCCGTTGGCACTGTACGCATGTGGCTGCCTTGAGCAGGGTCTCCGTAAAGACCATCTTCCGCTTCTCTTTGAGGTGGTGGATTTTGACATTGGGACGACATTAGGAAAAGGCATGACTCACATCTTCTGAAGCCACTAAAGAGCATATTAAGCCATTGACAGCTTTTTCTGATTTTTGGTTTTCTTGCAGTAGTTTAATTTAAAAAATAAAAAAAACACAGACTTTTCCCCTTTTGAAAGGAGCCATGTCCCCCGCCTCCCCAGTGTATCTGCTAAAGTATAGTGGTTTTTATTTTTATTTTTTTTATGATTTCACAAGTGGAAGAATCGAGCAAAGCAACTGGATGTCATAAGAATTTGCGCCGCTGGTTCTGAGATCAATCCCCAAGGTTTTTCGCTGGGACTCTGCCCTCCTCATTCTTCGAAATTGGCCATGCCCTGTCACACTGCTTCGAGTTTCCTGAGCCTCAAGTTCATCCTGAATTATTTTGGCATTAGTTGTTTCAACCTCTCTAGCCCCCAGTAGACAGCCAAGTCCTCTGGGCAGGGACCATGACTTCTTTGTGACAACCTTGAACTCTGCCCATCCTCTAGTCCACTCGTTCACGTATGCCTGCATACCAAAGCCATGTGTGACCAACCTACCTCTCCCTGCCAGAGAGGCAGGAGGGACCGTGCAGAGGACATTATAATTAGAATTCTCACACAGTGACAACTGAGCCAGCTTAGCTGAATGGGACGTTTCTTTGTCCAGCTTGAGCTCTTTTAAAGAGACAAATGTCATCAATATAGCATTCTGCAGAGATGCAATTAAAGGGCAGATTTGGAAAAGGTGATGAAATGATGGCTGAGCAGAAAAATGCCATCAGCTCCAAAATCCTATCACTTCCTTCCCTTTGTTCCTTTTTGGTTAACTGTTTTTAAAAATATTTTTTATTTATTTATTGGCAAGCAGAATGTGTGTGTGTGTGTGAGAGAGAGAAAGAGAGAAAAGAGAGACAGAGAGAATGGGTGCACCAGGGCTTCCAGCCACTGCAAACAAAACTCCAGAAGCATGTGCTACTCTGTGCATCTGGTTTGACATGGGCACTGGGGATTTGAACCTGGGTTGTCAGGCTTTACAGGCAAGCACCGTAATTGCTAAGCCATCTCTCCAACTCAGTTTACATATTTTATGTGGAACATTTCAGATGCATATAAAGTAGAAGCTATTGGTTCCCACCTATCACATACTATTTTCCTTAACTTGGGGCCTCTCTTGTTTCATCTGGTTTTTTGTTTGTTTGTTATGTTTTGTTTTTTTTGAGGTAGTGACTTACTCTAGCCCAGGCTGACCTGGAATTCACTATGTAGTCTCAGGGTGGCCTTGAACTCATGGTGATCCTCCTACCTCTTCCTCCCAAGAGCTGGGATTAAAGGTGTGAGCCACCACACCTGGCCTCAACTTTGTTTTGTTTTCTGCCCACATTATGGATTATCTGGAAGCCAAGCTCAGATGCTATATCCTTTGATCTACATATTTCAATAGATATTTCTTTAAGACTAGGGATGTTAAAAAGATACTCATAATTCATTGGATCTAAAAACATACAGCCTTTAATAGTATCTGATATATAGCGAGGTGGTGTCTTCTGAATGTTTTTTATTTTTATATTTTTTTATTTTTATTTATTTACTTGAGAACAACAGACAGAGAGAGAAAGAGGGAGAGAGAGAGAGAGAGAGAGAGAGAATGGGTGTGCCAGGGCCTCCAGCCACTGCAAACGTACTCCAGACATGTGCGCCCCCTTGTGCATTTGGCTAATGTGGGTCCTGGGGAATCGAGCCTCAAACTGGGGTCCTTAGGCTTCACAGGCAAGTGCTTAACTGCTAAGTCATCTCCAGCCCTGTTTTTTTAGTGTATTTTTATTTTTTAATAAATTTATTATTTGTTTGAGAAGAGAGAAATAAAGCCAGATATACATAGAGAGAGAATGGACATGCCAGGGCCTCCAGCCACTGCAGACGAACTCCAGACGTATGTGCCACTTTGTACATATAACTTTATGTGGGTACTGGGGAATCAAGCCTGGGTCCTTTGGCTTTGCAGGAAGTACAGTAACTTCTAAGCCATTTCTCCATCCCTGCTTTTATTTTTAAATACTTGTTTCAGTATTAGGTAAAGGGATCTCTCCAGTCATGTTTATATTTTAAATAATTGTTTCAGGCAAGATTGGGTGTGTTCAGGGTGGTACGGCTATAGACAAATAATTGTTTCAGTATCCAGGTAAAGAGTTTATATTGTGATTGACTGTGTTTTTTTTCCCAGTTTCTTTTAATTGATAACCGGAATTTTTATTTTTATTTTTATTTTTTTAAAGGAGTTTCATGAAACTCAGGGTGGCCTTAAGTTTGCTATGTTGTCTTGGATGGTCTTAAATTTCTGATCCTTCTCTCTCTGTCTCCCTGATCTGAAGTTATAAGTGTGTATCACTGGACCTGGGCTTGGGGGCACTGAGGATGGAACCCCATGCATGCTAGGTAGGCAAGCATTCTGCCGACTGAAATACCTCACCAACACTAAGAATTCCTAACGAGGGACAGTTTGGCTCCCATGGGGACAGTAAACAATGTCTAGAGACATTTGGGGCTGTGATCCCCAAGTGGAGGTGCTAGAGGTATGTATAGACAGAGGCCAGGGTTGCACTTAAATCACCACTGATGACTAGGATAGTCTCCCCAGCCTTTAAAGGCAAAGATGTACCAAGCCCCAAAGCCAAGAACACTAGGCCTGAAAACTCTGGCCCACACCTGTTGTCCCCTCTCGGTTCTTGCAGACAGTCAGAAGGGATGGCAGACTTTGGGCAGGGACACCCAGACTTGCTCCTTTCAGCATTTTGCTCCCTACACACAGCCTGGGCACAACTTGTCCTCTGAATGGGGCTTTCCTGGGACTTGGTGGTTGGATCGATCATTCTTTATCAACACAGAGCCTGGGCTTGGGTGTCTCCATCAAAGGCATTTTTCCTGAGGGGGTTAGCCACTCACTGCCTGCAAGCTGGGAGCTGGTGTTGACGGGATATGATTGCATGAAACTGTCGCATGACCTTAATGCCCTTTGTCCTCCCTGAGTGTACAGCCTTTTTGCAAGTGGGCTAATTGTCCTTCAGGGCCACAAAGTACCTATCCCTCTGTGGTTTGAATGAAACATGAAGACACTGGACCTTTGAAAACGATATAAGTGCTGCTCTTGCTGCTAGCCAGAGAGCCATTCTCTATGGAAACGGTAGTAGACGCTGAGACATTCAAAAGTCATCAAGGCTGACAATAAGAGGCTGTGGAGGGCAACCCTAGCTGAGACATCACTGGCACGCCCTCCAAGGTTCACGGAACTATGTGGAAGAGGGGCCAGGAAGAATGCTATGGTCACAGGGTGGGAACGAGTACTTTGGGCACTATCTTATTGTGATCTGCTTCTTGTAGGCATTTGAGTTTGATTAGTTGATTCTTCTGTGTGGAGAATTTCTGGAAATACTCTCTGTAGGTTTGGTTTTGTGTTCATATAATTGTGAAGCTAAGTTTTGTCATGGAAAGTTTTTCTTTCACCACCTATTATAAGGGATACTTTTGCTGGGTAGAGTAGTTTGGGTTGGAAGCAATAAGTTCTTAGACTTTGCAGCGTTTCATTCCAGGCCCTTCTGGCTTTCAGGCTTTCCATTGAGAAGCTTTGGGCACCATCTTCCTGACAAGAACCAAGCGGTACATTCATGATCCCATAGTGGTTGCTGGTACCACCAAAAGACCTGCACTGTTCTGAGCCCAACAACATTTTGACATGGCGGAAGAAGGACAAAAGGAATGAGACGACAAAATAAAGGGAAGACTACTTAGAAAGAGGAGGGTTCTCAGTGGCATGGGGATGGGAGAGGAAAGAGAGCAGTGGGATGGGAATCAAATTGCAGTATGTTTATGTAGCAAAGTCCTCAATAAAAATTGCACAAAAAAAGAAACTTGACATTTATACAGATGCAAACTTTCAAAGCAAGATGCAGGATGAAAATGAATCAAATTAGCTCTCGGAGCACTCTGGAAGGCTCACTGGTCTCTGTGGTTGGCATGCTGTCTGACCACCCACCTCCCCATGTTTTCATGAGTACTTCCCACACACCCACACACAGGGCTCCCCAACTTGCTCAAAAGACAGAATCCTGCCTGTAGCGGTTTTATTCAGGCATCCCCCATAAACTTAGGTGTTCTGAATGCGAGGTTCCCAGCTGATGGAGATTTGGGAATTAATGCCTCCTGGAGGCGGTGTATTATTGGGGGGGGGGCGCTTATGGGTGTTATAGCTAGTTTCCCCTTGCCAGTGTTTGGCATACTCTTCTGTTGCTATTGTCCACTTTATGTTGGCCAGGGGGTAATGTTCACCCTCTGCTCATGCCATCATTTTCCCCTGGCATCGTGGAGCTTCCCCCTGAATCTGTAAGCCAAAATAAACTTCTTTTTCCCAAAAGCTGTTCTTGGTTGGGTGATTTCTGCGGCCATCTGAACCTGACCACATCACTGCACTCTAATGTTTGAGGACGAAGCCATGAAGGCCAAGGTAGGGGACAAGACTCTTGCTTGGTAAGGAATGCAGTACAGAGCCCTGCAGTGCAGAATTAAGGCAGTGAGGCCCTCGCCCAGTAATGATCCACGGCAAGATGTGAGATGTCCCACAGAACAGAAGGACCATTAGAACACCCAGTGGCCTGGGTCTACTTAGGGCCAAAGCAAATAGCCTTCCTTACTCAGCCCTGCAGCACTTGGGGTTGTCATTACGGTCATCATCATCATCAGTGTTGGGGACACTGCCTAGATGGTCCAGAGAGAGAAGGAGGGATGATGGAACAGTACTGATGAGAGCCAACTTCCCATCGCCCTGCTCTGGGTCCTCAGGGTACGGGGGAGAACAGACAAGCTTGTCTTTGAGAGGTTGGCATGGGCAAATGGGTGACATGGCATCCACGAATGAGGAAGTATGGTGTAGGTGGGAAAGCTTGTGAGAGAAGCCCACGGCTGCATGGAGCACGAGAGTTGCAGGAGCAAGCCAAGTACGAGGGAGGCAGAAGGACCTGGCACTTACGACCTGCCAGGGCATGGCCTGGTACAGAGTGGAAGGGAGGCGCAGGTGGCAGGGGAGGTGAAGGGGTGGAGTTGGGAGGAGCTCTGAGCCACAAATCAAACACTCAACACATTCTCTAAGCTTCAGGAAATTCTGTAGGTTTTTGGCAGGGGAGATGCACAACTGGAAAGGTTATTTTGGCTAAAAGCTTCAGAGAAGGGCTGGAGAGATGGCTTAATGCTTAAGGCGCTTGCCTGTAAAGCCTAAGGACCCAGGTTTGATTCTGCAGGTCCCATGGAAGCCAAATGCACAAGGTGGCACATGCATCTGGAGCTCGTTTGCGATGGTTAGAGATCCTGGCATGCCTCTTTTCTCTCTCTCTCTGTCTCCCTCTCTCCTTCTCTCTCTCTCCCTCAAATAAATAAATAAATAAATAAATAAATAAATAAATAAATAAATAAATAAATAAATAAAATCTATGTTTAAAAAGTTTCCAAGGAGCCAGGCATGGTGGCACACACCTTTAATCCCAGCACTAGGGAGGCAGAGGTAGGAGGATCACCATGAGTTTGAGGCCACCCTGAGACTACATAGTGAATTCCAGGTCAGCCTGGACTAGAGTGAGACCCTACCTCGGAAAAAAAAAAAAAAAAAGTTTCCGAGGAGAAGGGGGAGGGGAGGAGCAAAGCGAAGCTTCCCTAGAAGTTGGCAGAGCACCATACGGGCATGTGGGCAGTGGAGACAAGGAAGCAGGACAAGGGTCTGCAGACTTATGTTGTCCTTCCTCACCCCTAGAAGAACAAGGCCATCTCTCTGAGGCCACAGTTCAGACAGCAGGTAACATCCTTGCACACGTCACCCGCGTGCGTTCACCTCTGAGCACTGGCTTTCCTGGGACTTGGTAGTTGGACTGACCACGCTTTCTCAACATGGCCCCCGGGGACCTGGACGTCGCAGTCAGGGAACACACCCACTGGACTTCATCTGGGAGCTGGCGCTGACCAGCCTTGAAAGCAGGACATTCCTCAAGGAAAGAAATTATTCCCCGTGGCTCTGCTACCCAAAGCGAAGCTCACTCCCGGCTCCCAGGGCTAACCCTGAGTTTGACTCTTAACAACCTTCAGCGATAATATGCCCAGTGACATGTGATATTTATTAATCCAAAGACAAGAGAGTACAATACGTTTTAGGATAAAACAAACAGAGGAAGGTGGGCATGGTGGTGCACGCCTCGAATCCCAGCACTGGGGAGGCAGAGGTAGGAGGATCACCATAAGTTCAAGGCCACCCACATAGTGAATTCCAGGTCAGCCTGATCTAGAGTGATACTCTACCTCAAAAATAAAATAAAATAAAATAAAACAACCAGAGGCTAGAGAGCTGGCTCAGTAATTAAAGGAGCTTGCTTGCAAAGCCTGACAACCTGGGTTCAATTCCCTAGTACCCATGTAAAGCCACATGCACAAAGTGGCACATGCATTTGGAGTTTATTTAAAGTGGCTGGAGGCCCTGATGCACTCATTCACTCTCTCTTCTTCTGGCTCAAATAGACAAATAATAATAATAATAAAAACATTCAGGGCTGGAGAGATGGCTTAGCGGTTAAGCGCTTGCCTGTGAAGCCTAAGGACCCTGGTTCGAGGCTCGGTTCCCCAGGTCCCACGTTAGCCAGATGCACAAGGGGCTGCATGCATCTGGAGTTCGTTTGCAGTGGCTGGAAGCCCTGGTGCGCCCATTCTCTCTCTCTCCCTCTATCTGTCTTTCGCTCTGTGTCTGTCGCTCTCAAATAAATAAAAAATTAAAAAAACATTCAAATAGCTGGAGTCTAGCTCCATGATAGAGTGCTTGCCTAGCATGCATGAGGTTCCATCCTCAGCACCCCCAAAAATAAAAGCAATTAAAATATCAAAGGGAGGGCTGGAGAGATTGCTTAGTGGTTAAGGCCTGTGAAGACTAAGAACCCAGGTTCAGTTCTCCAGTTCCCATGTAAGCCAGATGCACAAGGTGGCACATGTATCCGGAGTTCGTTTGTAGTGGCTAGAAGCCCTGGTGCGCCCATTCTCTCCCTTTCTCCCTTTCTCTCTGTCTCAAAAAATAAAATAAATAAATAAAAATTTTAAAAAAATATATCAGAGAGTGTATTCTCTGAGGAGAACCCAGTACTATGAAGCCAGTGCCCTGATGCTAAGTAGGATCCATATAGCTTACATTCCAGCCATTGGACTTACGGGTTCCCAGAGAGACAGTATCATTCCTCAGGGAATGCTGCAGAGTGGGAGGGGGTTCCCTAAAAGGGCAGTGTCTGACCCGGAGACCCGTGCGAATGTGACAAGGCTTCGAGAAAGGACAGTGCCGGTGGCCTTGGTGGAGAGCTCAGATCTAGTCCCTACTGCCATGGGCAAGGAGGGGGGTTCACTGGGCTAAATCCGGTTCTAGCAGACCCTCCACCCAGCAGCTCTTACTGGTCAGTGTGGTGTCTCCGCTGGGAGGGAAGAGTGGCATATTTCAGCTTCTGTCTTTCTTTAAATGTAGAGAGCGGGGGGGGGGGGGAGAATGTCTATTTGCACATCTGGCTTGTTCTTTAAATAGCTCATTCCAAGAAAGAAATATATTCTCCTTGCTTTAATTTATGTTTCTACCTTTTTCTTCCAATAGGCCTGTAGGAGGAAGGAGGGAGGGGGCTGAGGCCTCGCAGGGATTCGGCAATGGCCTTGGTAGGCCGCTGCCGACACAGCAGTATTTAACACAATTACAGGATAATAAGGGCTCAGACAAATTGTCTGCAAGCAGATATGCCTATGTGTAAAGGCTCGCGTTTAAACACGCATCTGCAGCCAAAGAAAGAGGAAGTGCTGAGCGGGCGAGGGCTCAAGGGCACAGCCCCCCATCCCGCCTGGTGTGTGCACAGACTTGAGTTCCAGGCAGGAGTGGTCCCAGCCATGAGCCACATGGTCTGCCCAGATGTTATCACAATGAGCATTTAGGCAAGAGGGCAGAGGAACTACGTCACAGTGAGCATGGGTGGTGTCTGGCACCTGGAATTCACTACATAGTCTCAGGGTGGCCTTGAACTCACAGCAATCCTCCTACCTCTGCCTCCCACTAACTACATATATGTATATATATATATATATTTATTTTTATTGATTTATTTGTCAGAGACAGAGGAAGAGAGAGAGAGAGAGGGAGGGAGAAAATGGGTGCACCAGGGCCTCCAGCCACTGCAAAAGAACTCCAGATGCATGTGCCATCATGTGCATCTGGCTTACATAGGGCCTGGAGAATTGAACCTGGATCCTTGGGCTTGGCAGGCATGCACCTTAACTGCTAAGCCATCTCTCCAGCTCTTCTAATTATATTTTTAAGTGATGTCAGAGAGTAGAAACCTCTTCCCTAAGTCCAAGCAAGCACCTGGGGAGGTGAGATGCAGGGAAACTGAGGGACAGAAGGAGGAAGATGTTGGTTCGTTGTTTATTTATTTATTTATTTATTTATTCATTTTAATGTTATAAAAAAGACAGAAAGAGGCAGACAGAGAGAATGAGTATGGACGTGCCAGGGCCTCTTGTCACTGCAAACCAACTCCAGATGCATGTGCCACTTTGTTCATCGGGGTTTACATGGGCACTGGGGAATTGAACCCATGCCATCAGGCTTTGCCAGTAAGCATCTTTAACTGCTGAGCCACGTCTCCAGCCCTGAAAGACACTGGTCTGAAAAGGATAAAGCAGAGCAATGCTCCCTCACAAAGCGCTCCAGGCTGCCTGTTTCTTTTTAAAGTAATTGGTTAGGCTACAAACCAGGTAAGCTTGCTCTGCTTTGTAAAGAGGCGGCCACAGGCTGGTCACTCGGCACATGTTAGAGCTTTGTGAGCCGGACTTTGGTGGGACAAGGAATGGTGCTATGTCCTGGTGACCTGGGATGACCAGTTCTTTAAGAGAACCCCAGAGAAAGAGAAGAGAGTACAAGGAAGGTAAGAAAGACAGAGACAGGGTGAAAAGAGAGAGAGAGAGTGAAGGAAGAGATGGAGGACTGGAAGGGGGTGGTGGGCACGAGAAGGGGAGATGAGGGCAGGAAAGCAGAACTGGGCAAGTCTCCTCTTAACATCAGAGTCTCGGGTCTCTCACCCAAATGAGGGGCCAGGCTGGCAGAACTTGGGGACCCCAGCTGGCATTTTTCCTGGGCATGCCTCAGTGCCCCAGTCCTTAAGTAACTGTTGCCTATTGCCTGCACGGTAGAGTTCAGCATTCTTCTCTTTAATCACTCATGAAAGCATAAAATTAAGACATTCTGGGAAGCCAAAGGAATCTAGTGTAAAATGTGTGTTTGGGGAATGGAAGGCATTAAAAGAATGCGTGTGTCTGGACTATTCTGTTGTTTTCGTCCTGTTTTCTTTTTTTTCTTCTCTTCAATTTAATGAATGAGTCACGGTCATCTTTAGGCCTATAAAATTCCTCGCTAAGGTATGAGGGGAGGATGGGGGTCTCTGGCAGACTCGTTTTCTCTGTTTTCTTCTCTTCTTTCTGTGCCCAGAGAAAAGATCTCTTCCATCAATAAGCAATTAACTTGGATATCTGTCCCCTCTGTCCTCTGCCCCCCGGGGCTGGACAGCTTGCTACCTAAAGCCAAACTCAGCTCTGTGGCTGGCTGTGCAGGCCAGCGCCGGGGGCCCCGAGGCGTGCAGAAATTACAGGGTATAGCCAACTCCCACATCATAAATTTGAGCCACAACTTTCCTCCGTACCCTGGTGTCTGTCTTTGGCCAATCCCTACCCCCACCCCGCAACACACAAACCAGGGTACCCGCTTGGATGAGCAGAAATAGTTCATCTTTCAAAGGGTTGGTGAACAACCTGCCACTATGGAAAGCCCAAAAGACTACCATCTTCATACAGGTGCCTTTTCTCTTGTGCCCCTCTCTTCACTTCCGTGACCTGGTTGCATGTTCAGAGTCCTGTTCTGCCACACTTGTCACTTGTCCACTGGGGACTACACACAGGGGCCACCGTCCATTATTATTTCCCGTGTGTGTGTGTTTGTGTGTGTGTGTGTGTGTGTGTGTGTTGTAGGGACATGTTTGTATGCGTAGGTGCACACATGTGCAGGTGCATGTGGAGGCCAGAGGCTGATATCGAGTGTCTCCCACAATATCTTTCTACTTTACGGATTTATTTAATTTACTATGAGGCAGGGTTTCTCAATGAAGCTGAAGCTCACGGATTCGAGATCAGCTAACAAAGTCCAGAGAGCGTCGCGTCCCTGCCTCCCCGATGCTGGGGTCCAGGTGCATGTGGTGGTGCCTGCATTTTACATGGGTGCTGGAGATCCGAAGTCCCATCCCCATGCTTGCAAAACAAGCTCTTTACCGAACAAGCCACCCCTCCAGCCCTAGGAAACCCTCTTTTTTTTTCTGCCATAATAAAAGCAATGGTTGCCTGGCATTGAGAATCATTCTAGTGGGAGGGGAGATGGAAGAGAAATGGCAGAATTTCTCATTTGAACAGCTCCACACAGGGCAGCTCAGCTAAGACTCCCATGGCCCTGGAGCCTCCCCAGTGTCCTGTCCTCAGCTGGCAAAGTGACATCTTGGCCTTACTCCTTACCCCTACCCAGCGTCCTTGGGTTTCTGTGATCTTGCAGCTTCTCTGGGGACAGAGGGGAGAAGGGACCACCACTAAACACTTACCACACACCCAGAGTGATCCACTGCGCCCTACAGAACCTTGCAGATGGAGCACCTCACAGGAGTGCTGAGGCTCCCAAAAGTTAATCAGCTGGAAAAGGTAGGGAACGCTGGACCATCTGAGTTGGCCAGCCTGCCAAGCAGAAGCCAAACACCTCCCGGGCCCCAAAGCATCTTGCCAAACCATAAGTTATTTTTCTTCTTCCAGAACACAGAATGGGCAGCTTCTAGAGCCTGCTGTTCAGAGAGCTTTGGCCCATGGGCTATATATTAGGAGAGCATTGTAGCTTGAGCCATGGGCAGTGCGGGGTTCCAGGAGGGAACCTGCTGGGATGGAGAGCCAGCCCTCCTTCCATTCCACTTTCCCAGGCCCAGCCAAGGTCTGAAATACTCCAATTAGTGTGCCAAAATGAGAGACCATTTATGCCTTATTACCAAGCCACATAGCAGCAACTATGCAAGTGATTAAATATGCCGCCGACGAACTTCCCTGTGAGTTTGATTTAATTACAACACCCAAAACTGTACATCCATATATCCCATCTTTATAGGTTCTTGCTTGTTGAGTGTGGCCATTTGCTCAAAATAAATTGAGGGAACACTGTTTATATATGCCAGTTTCAAAGCCAGGAGAGAAAAGCTGATGTTTATGCAAGATGTGATTCTAAAATAATGACTGTGTTTTTTCAACAAACAGACGCGGACTCCAAACACATTCCACTGGAAGGCTCCGTCCTCGCCCAGTGAAGTTGCCAGAACTCAAGTACCTTGTGGCATCTCTTTTGGAATGGCCTCAGAGTCCATTTGTGTGGGCCACATGGAAAAAAATAATAATCAACCACTCCAACCCACCTCATTATTGACCAAAAAAATTCTGTTACCCAGTTCAATTACTCACCTAATTCATGGGGATTGGCTTCTAATGGTTTTCAGTTGCTTCTATCAGACCCTCCCTTTGGTGATGAGAACTAGCCAGCCATCCTTGAAGACCATTTCCAAGAACATGGAGCAGACTCGGAGAACACTTCCAAGTGAGTTGAAATCCCAGCAGGGTTGCCCCGCGAGGTCCCTGGGGGTACTGAGCCTTGCAGAATAGAAGAGCTCTGAGTGATCACCCATGCACTTTTTTAAAAAATTTTTTTTGTTTATTTTATTTATTTATTTGAGAACGACAGTCAGAGAGGGAAAGAGGCAGAGAGAGAGACAAAAGAGAGAGAATGGGTACGCCAGGGCTTTCAGCCACTGCAAACGAACTTCAGATGCGTGCACCCCCTTGTGCATCTGGCTAACGTGGGTCCTGAGGAATTGAGCCTCGAACTGGGGTCCTTAGGCTTCACAGGCAAGCACTTAACCGCTAAGCCATCTCTCCAGCCTCCCATGCACTTTTTTTTTCTTCTTTTGGTTTTTCAAGGTAGGGTCTCACTCTAGCTCAGGCTGACCTGGAATTCACTCTGTAGTCTCAGGGTGGCCTCGAACTCATGGCTGTCCTCCTACCTCTGCCTCTCACCCATGCACTTTTAATAACATTCTTCTTCCTGGTCCTTGTCAGTGATGGGAGTGGGTGGGTGGGTGGGTGGGTGTCTTAATGATCTCCCAGTTGTGTGGAGGTTTGGAGCTCACAGGGACGTTCCGTGTCCCTCCCACCAACCACCTTTCCAAGATGTCCCTGATACTACCATGGAGATAAAGGGACACAGGTTTGTTTGGGAAGTTGTTACCTGCAAACTGTGATAGATTTTGTTCTTAGAATGGACCATATTTCTGTGAATTGAGACTCCTTTTAAAGATGTTTGTGGCTGGGCATGGTGGCACATACCTTTAATCCCAGCACTTGGGAGGCTGAGGTAGGAGGATTGCCATGAGTTCGAGGCCACCCTGAGACTAATTTCAGGTCAGCCTGGCCTAGAGCAAGACCTTACCCCAAAAAGCTAATAATGACGATGATGATGATGATAATAATAATAATAATAATAATAATAATGGGCAGAAAACAAAACAAAGTTGAGGCCAGGTGTGGTGGCACATACCATTAATCCCAGCACTCGGGAGGCAGAGGTAGGAGGATTGTCATGAGTTCAAGGCCCCCCTGAGACTACAGAGTGAATTCCAGGTCAGCCTGGGCTAGAGTGAGACTAGAAATGAAGAAAACAGACCCAGGCCAACCTCATATAGACTCTGGGCATGATCGTTTCTACTGCCATGGTGGAAAGCCCAGCTCAAAAGTGACTTGAACGCAAAGGAAACAAAATATGGGAAACTCTACTTAGAGTTGGGGGAGATGGCTCAGTGGCTAACGTGCTTGCTGTACATGCACAAGTGTCTGAGTTCGGATCCCAAGCACCCATGAAAAAGCTGGATGGTGTGGGCTTTTGTAATCTCAGCATGCCTTTGTCAAAACACAAGGCAGAGACAGGAGAGCCTCCTGGAAGCTCATGGGCAAGCTCGCATGGCAAACGTGGCGGTGAACATCAATGAGAGACCTTGCTTCAAACAAGGTAGAAAGCCAGGCGTGGTGGCGCACACCTTTCTTCCCAGCACTCGGGAGGCAGAGATAGGAGGATTGCCGAAAGTTCGAGGCCACCCTGAGACTACATAGTGAATTCTAGGTCTGCCTGAGCTAGACTGAGACTGTACCTGAAAAAACCAATAATAATAATAATAATAATGAAAGAGCAGAAGATAAGAGCTAGTACCCAAAGTCATCCTCTGACCTCCACACGTGTGTCATGGCATCTACACGCCCATAAACATGCGTGCATGCACACACACACTCAGATACACACGCAACCCCTCCCTCCCAAGGACAGAGGATGCAGTGCTAAGGAGTGGCTCAACCTTCAGGAGCGCTTTGATCTGCCTATGTGTCCATTTCCCTGCAACGTGCCGAGCTCTGCTCTCTGAGTGTGGTGGAGAAGCTGGCCGCTATGCAGTGGGAGTCTTTCAGAGCCAGCCGTCTGCAATGGCCACTCGGCTAGGGGAAGGCAGAGCACTGATTGGCTGAGGCCTCGCTTCCTACCCATTGCTAGGGGAAGGCAGAGCACTGATTGGCTGAGGCCTTGCTTCCTACCCATTGCTAGGGGAAGGCAGAGCACTGATTGGCTGAGGCCTCGCTTCCTACCCGTTGCTAGGGGAAGGCAGAGCACTGATTGGCTGAGGCCTCGCTTCCTACCCGTTGCTAGGGGAAGGCAGAGCACTGATTGGCTGAGGCCTCGCTTCCTACCCATTCCTCAACAAGATCCGTGACAGTAGTGACAGTAGCAAGAGTGCGACATTACGTTGATGGCTTATGGGGCCGAGAGAGGCCGCCGGGGAGCTGGGAAGCCTCCCCAGAGAATTAGTCTTCACTCGTCAGTAACATGAAAGAGACAGAGTACCTGGCGAGAGGCCAGACTTTGCATGCTGACGGGCTGGATGTGAACTCCACTCCCACATCCAGCTCTCTTCGCTTACTCAACGCCAATATCAGTGAGCCTCAGTTTTCAGGGAAGCCTGGGTCCCAACCTACCTGCCCTGTGTGACACCTGCACATGTGTCTGCAAGTTGTCTGGACACAGAGGCCTTGAAAGTGGTGACCAGCATTGTGACAGGAGAGTTTTAAGCCCCAGAGCTGAAAGCAAACTCTGTTTGATTTTTACAGACTCCTAGTGTCTCCTGCTAAGAGGAAAAGTCCTCAGAGTGGCTCACTCTCCTCTCCCCTCCTCTCTCCTCTCCTCTTTTCTCCTCTCTTCTCCTTTCCTCTCTCTTCTCTTTTCCTTTCTTATCTCCTTTTCTATCCTGTTTCCTTTCCTTTCCTTTCCTTTCCTTTCCTGTCCTGTCCTGTCCTGTCCTGTCCTGTCCTGTCCTGTCCTGTCCTGTCCTGTCCTGCCCTGCCCTTCCCTTTCTTCTCTCCTTCCCTTCCCTTTCCTCCCCTCCCATTCCCTTCCTCTTTCTTTCTTCCTTTCTTTCTTTCTCCCTTTCTCCCTTTCTTTCTTTCTTTCTTTCTTTCTTTCTTTCTTTCTTTCTTTCTTTCTTTCTTTCTTTCTTTCTTTCTTTTTATTTGCAAGCAAAAGGAGACAGAGTGGAGAGAGAGAGAATGGGTGCACTAGGGCCTCTAGCTGCTGCAAACAAACTCCACATGCATGTGTCACACTGTGGTGTGGGATTTACTGGGGAACCAGGGTTGTTAGGGTTTGTGGGTAAGGGTCTTCACCTCTGAGCCATCTCTCTAGCCCTTGGCGTCTCCTTGGGCATCTGGTGGAGGCTGTTCCAGGTGACACTCAGTCAGGCAGTAGGTTTTGAAGAATCGTGTTTACTTTCAACTTACCAAGAAAGATTGGGGGGTGAAAGAAAGGAATGGATTTGACCCTTAATTGATATTGATTTAGGCGTTGGAGTCAGGGCGGGTCCAGTGTTGTGTGGGACCCATGTGGTTTTGCTCCTGAGGAAGGATCTCTGTAATGAAGTCATAAAACTTGGGCTCATGTCACAGGTTTGTTGTAAAGCTTAAAGGACCCAGAACTGTGTTGAGGTTAAAAGTGTAAAAAGTAGGCTGGAGAGATTGCTTAGTGGTTAAAGCACTTGCCTGCAAAGCCAAAGGTCCTTGGTTCGATTCCCCAGGACTCACATAAGCCAGATGCACAAGGTGGCACATGCATCTGGAGTTTGTTTGCAGTGGCTGGAGGCCCTGGTGCACCCATTCTCTCTCCCTGCCTATTTCTCCCTCTCTCTCAGATAATAAATAAATACAAACCATTTTTAAAAAGTACAAAAAGTGTGATTGTTATTAGTTTATTATGCTAAAAGGTCAATAAGGATACATGCATAGGAAGGATCTTTCTTCATTAATTTTTTGTATTTTAGGAGATTTTAAATGTCTTTAAAATTGTGTGTGCGTATGAATGTTTGCTTTCATGTATGTGCATGTATATATGTACATGTATGTGTGTTGGGGGTATAGGGAGGTCAAAGGGCAGCCTTATGGTGTGGGTTCTCTCCTTCTACCTAAATGTTATTTATTTATTTGCACCAAAAGTAGAGAGACAGAAAGAAGGAGAGAGAATAGGCATACCAGGGCCCCCAGCCACTGCAAGTGAACTCCAGACACATGTACCACTTTGTGTATCTCGCTTTACATGGGTCCTAGGGAATAGAACCCGGGTCGTTAAGCTTTGTAGGCAAATGCCTTAACCACTGAGCCATCTCTCCAGCCCCTAGGGTCTATCCTGTTGCCTTTGGGAAGGCCACTGTAGCTGTCCCATGAGTTTGTGGGTACTCTTGGCTCTGCTCTCATTGCTGTAGGCCCACGTGACACTTTGCATCCAAGGTAGATGCTGGGGCTCAAACTGGAATGGGCGGTCTGTCAGAGCGAGTATCGACTGCTGAGCCGTTTCTCCAGCCTTATCCTAGGATCTCTAAGTCTTACCCGGAGCTCGGCCAACGATGATTTGTAGGATGCACATATTATTCCCCGAGCTTAAGTCACATCAACATGTGATCATTCCACAAATATTTACTGAGCACTTGCCAAGGGCCAGGGACTTTCTTGGGAGCTTAAAACACAGTGAGGTGCAATGAATGGCTGTTCGGATTGTGTGCTGCATACTTCCAAGTGTCCAGTCACATTCTAATCTTTTAAAAATATGTTTATTTACTTATTTGCCAGCAGTGAGAGATAGAGAGAAGAGAGACAGAGGGAATGGGTGTGCCAGGACCTCCAGCCACTGAAAACAAACTCCAGAAACATGTGCTATTGTGCATCTGGCTTCACGTGCCTAGTGGGGAATCAAACGCAGGTCCTTAGGCTTTGCAGGCAAGTGTCCCAACCACTAAGCCATCTCCCCAGCCCCCACATTCTAATCTGCCCTGGCGTAGTGCAATGTCCCACCTGCATCTCCACACCTCCTGTGCATACAAGCCCTCCGTCATGATAGAACCCAAAGCTCAGATGTGTTTAATGGAGAACAGCAAGGGAGGGCGACACATGATCTTCCAGAGACCCTTGTCCTCAGAAGGCCCTGCTCCACGCTGGGTGATATCTCTGGGGTGGAAGTAGCTTTGAAAGCTGGGAAGAGTGGATGACTTAGGGTGCAGAGGTCTCGGCTGGAGAAGAGATTCACATAGAAGCAAGTGTGGCTGGACAAAGGCCGTTTTAAGTCTGTTCACTTCAGACAGGGGCATTTCTGAGACCACAGTGATCCTCCTGCTGCCCGGGATTGACTCATCTTCCCCAGGCCTCAGGCCTAATTCCAGAGGAGCCTTCCTGCAGGGTTTCAACCGCCAGGTTTGCTGTCCACTGAGCTCAGAACAAAGGGGTGGTCTTTCCTTGTGGAGACCATAGCATCCTCTGCCTGAGGCCTGAGGAGCCAGACCTCTGTCCTCTGCCTTTTCTTCCAGTCCACCTCTCTTTTTTCCCCTTAGTTTTATATTTTATTTATTTATTTGAGAGATGAGAGAAAGAAAGAGAAACAGAATGGGTGCTTCAGGGCTTCCAGTCACTGCAAATGAACTCTAGATGCATGTGCCTCCTTGTACCGCTAGTTTACATGGGTACTGGAGAATCGAACCTAGATCCTTAGGCTTTGCAGGAGAAGCATCTTAACTGCCCCTCGCAAGCTCCTCCCCCACCCACCTCTCTATCCACAGCTGCCTCTAACTGTGCATAGACAAGGAAATGTCATACACAGCATAAGTATTAAACTCAGGCTACCGGGCTGTGCTCTGCCCTAAGCTATTCTATATTGTGTAAAACAATGGTTCCAGGTGGTTCCTTGCCCTGAGAGACCCCCAAAGCAGACCTTTGTCTCTAGCGTGGGGGACAGAGCTGGGCTGAAGCCCTGGGGACAGTTTGGAATTCTTCACCTGTGGATCCCACTGTGCGTGCACCAGGTTGTCTGATGGTGAGTCAGTGGGCACTGCCACACTCCTTTCATCTAATCCTGGCGACATGGTCACATCCTTTGAGTTGTCTGGGATGTTTTCATTTTATTTTATTATTTATTTATTTTTACTAGAGAGAGAAGGGGGGGGAGAATTGGCATGCCAGGGCCTCCAGCCAGTGCAATCAAACTCCAGGCGTGTGTGCCACCTCGCATCCATGTGTGACCTTGCACGTTTGTGTCGCCTTCTGCGCCTGGCTCACATGGGACCTGGAGCACCGAACATGAGTCCTTAGGCTTTGCAGGCAAGCGTCTTAACCGCTAAGCCATCTTTCCAGCCCTGTCTGGCATGTTTGACAAACCCATAGGTCTGGTTTTCCTGAAATGATCTTGATATACTCTTGTATATGTATTGTAGAACATATGGACCTATGTTCCCGATCAACTTCAGTAAGTTCCAGACGCGGGCCCGGTGAGGACTATGGAAAGGGTTGCTGAGGCAAAGGGCTTCCCATACCGAGAGAAGCAAGTAAGATCGGGCGTAGCTGACCTTGAGGTGGACATGTGTAACCGTGCTGTGCCGCCTCACAACCCTGGTCCCATAGGTGGCTCCTATACTGCATGTGATGAGATTGGGATGGTGTCATTCAACGGTGACCCCAGGACCACACAGGCAGCAAGGGGCAGAGCCAGGGTTCCGGCAGAGGGCCCAGCACCTGACCCCTGCACCACCCTGCATCATGGGTAAGCACGGAGGGTCTTATGGGATATAAAGTCTATGAAGAGCATGAGCTCTTCATGGGAGACAGCGTGTCCCCAAGGAAGTGTGTTCTTCATGTGCCACACCAGCTCCAAGGAGGAGGTAGGAGAGATTGAATCTCTTGAAGCAACCCAAATGCTGCCCACCTGGGTCCAGGAGTTGCTGTTTGAACAGCTGAGTATATTGGGAAGGGGATAGATAGGTGGGGGATGGGTCCGACCCCAGCACACTTTCAGACATCCCCACCATCTGACGATCTGTTCTTCAGTCAGTGACCTGGATGCAACCTGGGTTCAGGCAGGGCAAATGAGGCTACCCTAAGGCTCCCTCTTCAGAGTTGGGCGCTCCCTAAAGGAGAGGCAGGGTGATGAGAAGCCTGGTTGAGACAGATGTCTAGCAGGAGACAAAAGCCACTATTCCCCAGCAGAGGAAGCTTCCAGCTCAGGTGAGACACCAGGAGGCAGCTTTGCGGTCTCCTGTCATATAGCCCTAGACTCTCTGGAGCCTGGGTATCCAATCCCATAAGACCCCCGGGGCTGAGTCAGGCCCAGAGGTAGCTCTCAGCCTGCAGGCTATTTCCTGTGACTGAATCCTTGTGAAATGATGTCAGAGGTATTGGTAAACTGGAGGTGGGGGGGGGGTGGAAGTCAGTGTTGCCAGCTCACTTGGGATTGATTCTTGTCATCCCAACCCCGTCCCCTCCCCAACCACTGGGAGTGGCCTGTAAAATCCACTGCAAAGCTTAGACCACTCCGTTGGCACAGCACTAGGAAGTGGTTCAGGTGCTCAAGTCAAGACCTAAGAAGTACAGAAGTGACAGCGAACAACCTTGCTCCCAAAAGGGAGAGGGCAGGGCGTGTGCTGCCATCCAGAGGCTCTGCAAAGCCAGGTAGCCTCAAGGACATGTTAGCTCATATTGCTGTGGTGACAAATGGCCACAAACTGTTGCTCAGCTGGGCACCCAGTCATTATCTCACAGTCCTCTAGGTCAGAAGCTTGGCACAGCGGGCACCACTCAGGGTCCCCGAGGCCACGGTTCACACACCCACCAGACGTCACGGGAGCATTTCCTGGAGACCCTGGGAAACGTGTGTTCCAAGGATCCTCTGGTCTCGGCAGAACCTGGCTCTTGTCTGTAGGTCAGCAGGGAGCCACTCAGCCCTTGGACAGCCTGCCATCTTCTTTAGGGCTCCCTCTGCTTTATAGGGGTCAAGATTGGCCACCCCAGGAGCTCTCTGTCTCCTTGTTCGCTGAATCTCTCTTCCTCTTGGGTTCAAAGTTCTCTGCTTTTCCGAACTGCTGTGACTAGCATGGGCCCATTCCTACTCCAGAAACGTCTCTGTTCAGTTCCCTTACCCCATCACACCTGCAGCGTCTTTTGCCATGCGGTGAGGGTGCCATACTCATATGTGTGGCACTTCTCCTACCCAGAGGGAGGTTCTACCCAGTGCCAGCTCCTGATTGTCCACCATGACTATGCAACGGCAATCAGTCACGGGGAGGAAGGCTCACATCAGTTCCTAAAGTCTGAGTCCATCTGGTAAGATATGTCAGCTGAGAACAGTTTGTGCTATACAAACCCAAAATTTTAAAAGATCAATCCAGGCCTGGAGAGACAGCTTAGCAGTTAAAGCACTTGCCTGTGAAACCTAAGGACCCAGGTTCAATTCCCCAGTAACTCATGTAAGCCAGGTACACATAGTGGTGCATGTGGAGTTCGTTTGCAGTGGTTAGAAGCCCTGGAACACCCGTTCTCTTTCTCTCTCCCCTCTCTCTGCCTCTTTCTCTCAAATAAATAAATAGATAAACTAAAAACTTATTTTATTTTTACTTGAGAGAGAGAAAGAGGCAGAGAGAGAATGGGCCTGCCAAGGCCTCTAGCCATTGCAAACGAACTCCAGATGCATGCACCCCTTGTGCATCTGGCTAATGTGGGTCCTGGGGAATCAAACCTGGGTCCTTTGGTTTTGCAGGCAAATGCCTTAACTGCTAAGCTATCTCTCCAGCCCCCAAATAAAATTTTTTAATTAAGAAAAAAGATTAATCCACAAATTCCATTCTATCACAGAATAAGGGTTCCAGGCTCTCGTGACCTAGCGTGAATCCAGGCTTCTCTTAGCATCTTACTCTGCCATCCACAGCCTGATGACTTGGAATATGGCACCTCACCCAGAAGCAGATGGAATGATGCATATGGTTGCTGTTTTCAAATAGAAAACAGCTTCAAAGTTCCCATTGAGCTGAAACAACCATGAGTGGTCATCATGGTCCATAATGGGATATTCCAGGAACTGTTTTGTTTTCCTATAGAGACTCTGGAGTCATGGTCAGCTAAACTCAACTCATTGCCCAGTCTTCAATTTTATTTTTTGGTGTGTGTGTGTGTGTGTGTGTGTGTGTGTGTGTGTGTGGAGTATATGGCATGCATGCAGACACATGTGCACAGTGCAGAGGTTGGAAAGAATTCTGGATGCCTTTCCTCTCCTCACTCACCTACCTGACCCCCCCCACCCCAATCACCATATCTTGGTATCCCTGGTCTCTACCCCTCCAGGATGAGGGTTACAGATGTGTGAGGCTATGCCCAGCTGTTTACATGGATGCTGGGAATCAAACTGAGGTGGTCTCAGGCCCTCTTAGGACCCTCATGTTTGCTTAGCAAGCACTAGGAACTGCTGAGCCATCTCCCCAGGCCCTCATTGCCTGCCAGCCATGGTGCCTTTCCTTGCTTCTCTCTCTCTCTCTCTTTTTTTTTTGTTTTCCAAGGTAGGGTCTCACTGTATCCCAGGCTGACCTGGAATTCACTCTGTAGTCTCAGGGTGGCCTCGAACTCACAGCGATCCTCCTACCTCTGCCTCCCGAGTGCTGGGATTAAAGGCATGTGCCACCACGCCCGGCTTCCTTGCTTCTCTTGTTCCAAATTATTTTTTTTTTTAATATTTTTTGTTTACTTTTATTTATTTATTTGACAGCAACAGAGAGAAGAAGGGAGAGAGAGAGAGAGAGGAAGAGAGAATGGGCACGCCAGGGCTTCCAGCCGCTGCAAACAAACTCCAGACGCGTGCGCTCCTTTGTGCATCTGGCTAACGTGGATCCTGGGGAATTGAGCCTTGAACCGGGGTCCTTAGGCTTCACAGGCAAGCACTTAACCACTAAGCCATCTCTCCAATCCTGTTCCAATTTCTTGAGAGCTTGTTTGAGGCTCTAGGAGGGGAGCGCAGCTACTCTCATACCCTTGACTGAAGACCCGTCCTCCCCTATTCCAGGGAAGGTCTTGCTCTTCAGCCTAGCACCCAGCGTCAACAGGGACATGGCCAGATCAGTCAGATCAACACTAGCAATCAATGAGGCCAGATCGCTCTCACATCCTCCGGTTTCTACGGTCCCTCTTGGCTCACATGTCTTAGTGGTGCCCTTGAGAGTTAGAGAATTGTTATTCCAGGGATCAGAGGTGGGAGTCAAAATGGTCCTGCTAAGCAAACTTCTTGCTAAGTATTCAAAGACTGTTTCTTCCTTCATTTAACAATTACATGTCAAGCTCGTATCGATGCTGGACACAGCTTGGGCCAGAGCCCTGTCCTCACGTAGTCTGTGATTCCCGAGAGAGGAGAACAAGTCCGGGGCAGCATGTGCAAGAGTGCTCCTCACATGATGCTCTGGGGCTGGTGGGGTTGGGGATGGGGAGAAAGGCCAGAATTGAGAGTGTGGGCGCGAACCAGAGGGGTCAGGCAGTGTGGGCTGTCAGTGCCAGCTCGCCAGAGGCCACAGATACAAAACAATGGGCCCAGTGGCTTCTCATGGGTGGGGAGGTACTAAGTGAACCACAGAAACCAGCCACTGCTACCGACACTGGCCAGAGGGGGACAGCTGAGCAGGTGCAAAGCCAGGACACGTGGTCATTGTCCAGTCACTTGGGCACAAGGTTCTACATGGAATCTTGCTCAGATGCACCAAGAAGGAGTCGGTCTGTCTCTCTGCAGAGGGCTGCGGGGAAGAGCAAGTGCACCAAGGTCTGCTGGGAAAGAACCACCTCACCCCAAGGGCGTGAAGGCTGCAGCTGTTGCCTGGGAGGCTGACAGCATGCAGGGAATTCTCCTGCCTCCACCAGCTCTCCAAGCTGTCCTTCAGCTTAACCCGCTGCCAAGCCCAGAGCAGCTGCTCTCAACAAGAGCCAATCCAACGCCTCTCCTCAGTGACTTACCATTTCGCAAGATGCTTGCTTGCCTCGAGCCCAGGCTCCTTGCGTCCTCAGCAATAGTGAGTATGCTACTTGCGCCCCAGCTCACCTCCCCCAAGAAGCTCTTCTAACTTCCACCAAGTCCATAGGCACTTTTTTTTTTTTCCCCTTCAACACTACTAGGTTGATCTACCCACAGGTGTGCAATTAGACTTGCCCCTTAGGCTTAGAGAGCACACTTCAATTCTACCAATATCATCATGATTATTTTTTCACTTTTTTTTTTCAAGGTAGGGTCTTACTCTAGCCCAGGCTGACCTGGAACTCACTCTGTAGCCCCAGGATGGCCTCGAACTCACAGTAATCCCCCTACCTCAGCCTCCCAAATGCTGAGATTAAAGGCTTGGGCCACCACACCCTGCCTGTTAGTATTATTTTTAACTCCTAGAATAAACCAAGGTGAGGCTGGGCTCTTGCAGACATGACCCACGTGCCAAGCTGGTTATTGTCAAGAAATAACAAGGTGGGACTGGAGAGATGGCTCAGTGGTTAAAGATGCTTGCTTGCTCTGCAAGCCTTTCAACCAGGTTGGATCCCTAGCACCCACATAAACAAGACAGACACAAAAATGGCACACGCAAGCTGGGCGTGGTGGCAAACGCCTTTAATCCCAGCACTCTGTGCACTAAATGGAAAAGGCCTTAGGGGACCCAACAGCTGTCACGGGACAGTTTCTTATTTTTGTGTTAAGGAACAGTGGGTTCCCCCAGTAGCAGCTCGCTACCTCCCTCCTTGGGCAGCAGGGGTTTGCCCATCTGGGTTCTATTATTTATCCTCTGACTCCTGCTAGTTCCCCCCTCACACCCTCATAGAGCTCCTCTGGGCGTCCTCAGCTGTGATTTACAATTTACACCCCAGCACCCGACCCTCTGGTCTGACCTCTCTCCCGTGGAGTCCCCTGTGTGACAAGCTGCCCTTTCAAGTCCATGCAAATGCTCTGATCCAGCTTGTCCCTGTGCCCCCTTTCCAGACCTGCGGTTACTGGGTCACCCTATGTGGTTTGCTGAAGGTCAAGGCCAGCTGACTACATTTTCTCAAGTGTAATCCAATCCTTCAGCTGGGGCGGGAGAGGGAGAGGGTTCCAAGCAAAGTGCAGGAGGCAAGTCCTATCGCCTTTGGCTCTTTCTGCGATGGGAACCCCTAACCTCCTCCCTCCCCAAGGAGGACCCCACCTGGGAGAAGCCCCTCTCCTTTTGCTTGTCCACCTCCACTCTTTATCAACGATCTAAATTTGAGAGAGGCCACCTGGGTACAGCGTCCATGGATGGACAGTCCCTGTGTTTCCTGAAGAGGCCTAAGGAAGCCCTGCCTTCCTCCCGTGTCCCCAGAAAGACAAGGTAGTCCTTGCCTCACAGAGTTCATGGTGAAGTCCACAGAAGCCCATGACCACCAGTGGGGTATGGAGATGCTGTGACCCTGGACCCTCAAGACAGGAGCTCTCCAGGGCCTGGAGATTCCCAAGCCTTGTCTAGGTTCCTGGGTGTCATGCCCAGCCCCGTGTCTCTCTCTTTCTTTCTTTCTTCCTTCCTTCCTTCCTTCCTTCCTTCCTTCCTTCCTTCCTTCCTTCCTTCCCTTCCCTTCCCTTCCCTTCCCTTCCCCTTCCTTCCTTCCCTTCCCTTCCCTTCCCTTCCCCTTCCTTCCTTCCCTTCCCTTCCCTTCCCTTCCCTTCCCTTCCCTTCCCTTCCCTTCCCTTCCCTTCCCTTCCCTTCCCTTCCCTTCCCTTCCCTTCCCTTCCCTTCCCTTCCCTCTTCCCTCTTCCCTCTTCCCTTCCCTTCCCTTCCCTTCCCTTCCCTTCCCTCTTCCCTCTTCCCTCTTCCCTTCCCTTCCCTTCCCTTCCCTTCCCTTCCCTTCCCTTCCCTTCCCTTCCCTTCCCTTTCCTTCCTTCCTTCCTTCTTTCTTTCTTTCTATCTTTCTTTCTTATAAAAACATATGGGGCTGGAGAGATGGCTTAGCCATTAAGCGCTTACCTGTGAAGCCTAAGGACCCCCATTCGAGGCTTGATTCCCCAGGACCCACGTTAGCCAGATGTACAAGGGGGCGCACGCGTCTGGAGTTCATTTGTGGTGGCTAAAGGCCCTGGAGCACCCATTCTCTATCTATCTGCCTCTTTCTCTCTCTGTCTCTCTCAAATAAATAAATAAAAATTTTTAAAAATATGGGGCTAGAGAGAGATGGCTAAGTGGTTAAGGTGCTTACCTGCAAAGCCTAATGACCAGGGTTCGGTTCTCCAGAACCCAGGTGAAGGCCAGATGCACAAAGTGGCACATGCATCTGGAGTTGGTTTGCAACGGCTGGAGGCCCTGATGCACCCATTCTCTCTGTCTCTCTGTCTTCTCTCTCTCTCGCTCTCTGCTTACAAATAAATTTAAAAATATATATTTTAAAAACATGTGTGTGCATTATGTGCACGGGTGGGTGAATGTGTGCAAGCCCAAGTACTTGTATGGAGGTCACGTTCAGGTGTCACGCCTGGCCTTCCACCTTGTTTTAGGCAGGGTCTCTTGTTGCATGGGGGGATTCCTTTAATCTCCACCTCCCTCTCACCTTGGGGCGGCTGGGATTACAGATGCCTGCTATGCCTGGCTTCCTGTGCGTTCTAGTCTGAATTCAGGTTCTCACAGCTGCGCAAGCACTGTACCGACTGAACCATCTCCTCAGCCCTAGCCTTCTTTTCTGTTCCCCCTCTCTCTCTCTCTCTCTCTCTCTGACACCAGGTCCAACTCCTAGCTGTGACCAGATGACCATGGTGCAGAGCTTAGCGGCAACGCATCATGCCGTCACCTAGGGGAGACCCTCTACGTCGCTTCTGTTGGAAGGTTTGCAGACACTTTTAAGTTTTGGCTGCAAAGTCACTGGCCTGACTTGCTCCGTGTCACCTCAGAGGAGCTCCTGATGCATGTAGCCTTGAGAAAGGCCACCTGGGCTCAGTTCCCATCCATACGAGATGCCTGCAGCTCCACCCCAGCTCAGAGGCCAGCTGCAGCCCACACAGCCCGGGAGTTCCGGCGGCAAAGGCCTGGGATGCTTTTGGCTCATCGGCACGCTTCTGTGGAAATCCCTGCAACCACTGAGTGAGTGTTTTTCAAATCCCCTTTAAATATGTTCAAGGTTTCAAAACACGGGCAGGCGGCAGCTCAGCCCAGCCTCTCTCTGGAGGCTGTTTCGAGGGAGGGCGCTGCTGCTTGCGTCTTTCCCCAGCCCGGGAGCTCAGGTCTCTGCCAAAAAAAGCCCAGCTTCTGTAATGAGGCTCACACAAGTCAGCTTGCTGGGATGTGGTCCTCATCTTCCAGAAAGGGGTCAGAAAGATCAAACTAACATTGTCACATGGTACTGCACCCACCATTTTGGTAACTCATGACGGCCTCACCCAGATCCATTCCCAAACTCCTTTTCCAGCACGTGGACCCTTGGTGATGTCCTGCACTTCCCTGACCACACGGAGTCTCTGGCTCAGAGGCCAAAACTTTGGGTGAAGGATGTTGTGGCATGTGGCTCTTACCAGTTCTTCTTCCGTCCTGACATCATCCAGGTATTCTTCTAGATTTTGTCACAGTCGCAGACCTGTCCCTGCTCTGAGTGCTGATGGCCAGGAAGGAGCATGTCCTTGCTCCTCGACAGAACAGCGGCTTTGGTGGTACCTTTGCCATCCGGCCTCCTTCTCTGAGGATGCTGGTTCAGGTCCAGGTCACTTGTGTTTATAAACATTGGGTTGCTAGGCCTTCTGGGCAAGTGCTTCATTGTTGATCTGTCACTCCAGCCCTAAATCTTATTTTTTATTTTAAAAAATATTTTTATTTTTATATATTTATGAGAGGGAGGGGGGAATGGACATGCCATTCTCTAGGCTTCTAGCTGTTGCAAAAGAATTCCAGACACCGCCTTGTACCACCTTGTGCATCTGGCCTATGTGGGTCCTGGGGAATTTAACGTAGGTCCTTTAGCTTTGCAGGAAAGCACCTTAACCACTAAGCCATCTTTCCAGCCCTTAAATAAAAAAAAATTATTTATTTGAGAGAGAGAGGAAGAGGGAGAGAGAGAGAGAGAAAGAGAGAGAGAGAGAGAGAGAGAGAGAGAGAGAGAGAGAGAGAGAATGGGTGTGCCAGGGCCTCCAGCCACTGCAAAAGCACTGCAAATGCATGTGCCACCTTGTACATCTGGGTCCTGGGGAATAGAACTGATATCCTTTGGCTTTGCAGGCAAATGCCTTAACCGCTAAGCCATCTCTGCAGTCCCCAGCCCCTAAATTTTTATATTTATATTGTACTTATTTGTATATTCTTTTTTTTTTTTTTTTAAATTTAAAAAGTTTTTTTAATTGAGTTCCTAAAGTTACTACTCCATGTTTTTCTTAAGTTTTTAATCATTATTTGACCAAAAATTTTAAAACAGCATCTCATAAATGTGTCACAGACACATGGAACAAAACCCTACGTTTTGTAGAGGACTTGATTCTGTAAAAACAAACCCATCACTGTCCAGGGGAAATGGACTAGATGGATAGATGTTCTTTCAGTTTTTCCATGATTTCATTCATCTTTTCGCCTGGAATTAGCATCACGGTCCGCAAGGGCTTCATTGGGACGTCATCAAAAGACCATCGGCCTCCCAGACACGTGTCACTCTCCTCCTGCACTGAGTAGCTGAACTTCAGGACGGCCTTCTCATAGAAAAACTCTTCCTCGGCATTTGCGAACATCAGCACACCCTGCTTTGGGCTGTTGTGCCCCTTCTTGGCACTGGATTTTCCTGCTTCCACAAATGTCTTACTAATCAGCAGGTAGGAGTGGCACTTCCCACAAGGCTTGTTCGTTCTGTGTGCCTCTGCTAGTTCTTTCACATTCCACTTCATCACATTTCTGATGCAACTTGGCAAACATTACTGTTTGAAGGCTTCGCTTCCAAAGGCTTACTGGAGTTGCTGGTGCATGGGCAGAGCAATCTGCGGAGGGACGTTAATGAATCTTTCGCTAAGGAGAAAGCCCACAGGTTTGACAGTGTCGTTTAAAAGCTTGTCCAGCTGCTCAACCGTGCTCTTGTCACAGTTCTTCTCACAGAAGCTTAGAACCAACTCTTTAATTTGTTCAGCACACGGGGTACCCTTTCTTTCAGTTAAGTTTAAAAGGCTTATGAAGCCAAAAATCTCATCTTCATCCACATCATCATCACTGTCTTCTGAAACATTTGATTGCTTGATCACACTCCCAATATGGTTCTGTTGAATCAAGAGATCTGTTAGTTCTGCTGTGTTCACAGGACTCTTTAGGAAAAGCTGCTGCAATAACTTCTTAATTCCATCATGATCTTGATCTGAGATGGAATAAGCTTCAAATTCAATATTCACTTCCTCGTCAATGACCTCGTCGTCCTCGTCCTCGTCACTGTCTTCCTCGTCACTGTCCTCGTCCTCGACGTCATCCTCCTCCTCCTCCTCCTCCTCCTCGCGCGCCGTCCGCGCTGCCGGCGGCCGCGGGACCCCGCTGCCCACCGCTCGCCTTTTGGCCCTGGACCATTTGTATATTCTTTTATCCCCTCTCCCCTGCCCCCATTTCACCAATGCCCCTCCTCAGTGGTGGTTTTTGGTGTTTGCTGTGGGGTCCTGAGGGCCTCTGTCAGTCTCTGTTGGGCAGGACCATGCCTCATAGGTCCTGCCTTCTAAGGCTTTCCAAAAGCCCTTCTGGCTGGAGAGATGGCTTAGCGGTTAAGGCACTTGCCTGCGAAGCCTAAGGACCCAGGTTTGATTCTCCAGGTCCCATGTAAGCCAGATGCACAAGGTGGTGCATGTGTCTGGAGTTCATTTGCAGTGGCTGAAGGCCCTGTTGTGCCCATTCTCAATCTCTCTTTTAAAAAAAAAAAAAAAAACCCTCAACAGGGTACCAGCTGGGGGGGCGGGGAGAGCAGGTATTTGAACATATATTTTGCCTTCAAATCCTAACACCAAATAGTCACGAGTTGAGTTTGAAAAACACTGATCATGAGAAACAGGAAGAAGGCTCCCACTGAACACCAAGACAATGATAGCAGCATGAGCACTTTATTATAATCTAGATTTTGGGGGGGGCTACAAAATATTTATCTGCTAGGATGTGGTGTTGCTTTTTAGAAAACTTAAATATCAAGGCTGTATAATAAAATGGCCATTATTCATAAGATGACTATTTCACATCAAGGTCTAATAATTTGCTTTCACATGAAATTTAAGACTTTGAAGACAGTTAAATGGATTGCTATCAGTTGTCAACATTTGAAGTAATATTGTAAGATGTATCGATGCTTAGAAAACTGATTTTCTACAGCTACATGGAAATTTCATTGAATTTTGTACAAAATTTGCCAATGTAATCTTCACCCTATGAAGGAAATCTAAGAAGTCAACTCAAAATTTCAAAAAAAAAATTCCTGATCAGTTCCAGTTTAATAAACTTTCACTGTGTTCAGTGATTTAAAAATATTCAACAATTAACATTGAGTTTATCACTTTAAAATCTTCCCTGGGTTGGAGAGATGGCTTATTAGTTAAGCCATTTGCCTGTGAAGCCTTAGGACCCAGGTTTGATTCTCCAGGTCCCACGTAAGCCAGATGTACATAATGGTGCATGCGTCTGGAGTTCGTTTGCAGTGGCTAGAGGCCCTGGCATGCCCATTCTCATTCTCACTTTCTCTCTTCCTCTGAATATAATAAATAAATAAAAATAAAATCTTTCCCACAACTTTTCTATTACTACCCTTCTCCAAATAAAAGATTATGAAGGATTCAATAATGTATTTGAAGAGCTTCAAATTTAAATTATGAAAAGTGGTAGACTAGCTAGGTTCCAAAGCCATCCTGTGAAGAGATGGCTTAGCAGTTAAGGTGCTTGCCTGCAAAGCCTAACAACCCCAGTTTGATTCACCAGTGCCCATGTCAAGCTATGTAAAATGGTACATAATCCTTTGTAGTGGCTACAGGCCCCAGTACACCCATTCTGTCTCTTTCTCTTTCTCTATGTCTTTCCCTCTCTGTTTATAAATAAATAATATTTTTTTAAAGCCAGCCTGTAGCCCAAGAGCTATGGAAGCAGGTGGGAATCATGCCAAGCAATGGATGATAAAATGGCAGCTGAACATTTTGAAAGTAAAGGTGTGTGAGGTCACAGCCATTTCTGCCGGATCCTCCAATTGCAGCCAGTAGCCTCTAACACAGGCCCACTGACGCCCACTGGCTCTGGCTCTGCAAATGTTAGGCCTGGCTCACTAGCTCTCTGCTGTGACAAGCCCTGGGGTGCTACATTGACCTTGATAGTTTCCTACTCCCTGCTCGTCCCTAGTAAAGGGTCCCTTTGTCACTGTCCAAGTTCTCCACATTAAACCTGTAGCTCTCTGCTGGGACTCTAGCTGATATTTATTGTCTTTTGAAATACCAAAAAAGGGGTACTGGTTCCAAGAAAAAAAAAAAAACTATTTCAAAAAGAAAGAAAATATATTTATTATTATGAATAATAATAACTTTAAAATATAATTGATATTTATGATCTTCTCATGTGCTAAATCTGGAAGCATGGCTAAATGACTTTTTTTTTTTTGAAGTAGGGTCTCACTTTAGCCCAGGCTCACCTGGAATTTACTATGGAGTGTCAAGGTGGTCTTGAACTCACGGTGATCCTCCTACCTCTGCTTCCCGAATGCTGGGATTAAAGTTGTGTGCCACCACGCCCGGCCCCTAAATGACATTATTAAGAAAAATTTATTTATTTATTTGAGAGAGGGAAAGAGGCAGAGAGAGAAAGAGCGGAGGGGAGGGAGAGAGAATGGGAGCACCAGAGCCTCCAGCCACTGCAAATGAACCCCAGACGCATGTGCCCCCTTGTGCATCTGGCTAATGTGGGTCCTGGGGAATCGAGCCTTGAACCGGGGTCCTTAGGCTTCACAGGCAAGCGCTGAACTGCTTAGCCATCTCTACAGCCTTTTAATTTTATTTCAAAAAATCTTTTTATTTATTTATTTACAAGCAGAGAGAGTCAGACTGAGAAAGAGAGAGGGAATGGGTGTACCAGGGTCTCCAGCCTTAGCAAGTGAACTCCAGACACATGTGCCATTTTGTGTATCTGGCCTTATGTGGTACTGGAGAATCAAATCTTGGTTGTTAGGCTTTGTAGGCAAGCACCTTAAGTGCTGAGCCATCTCTCCAGCCCAAATGCCAGTAATATCTAAAACTTATGACTGGAAGTTATGGATGGTTTGATGATTGAGTTGCATCACTGTCTCTATAACTTAGTAAGCAAATTCTTATTACTCATAGTTTATGTAGGAATAAAAGACAATATGGTTTCAAATGTGCAGTTCATACATTGCTCTATGTTTTAATTTGTTGCCAACATTGTAAATTTGCAAAATTTATAAATTTTTTTTGAGGTAGGGTCTAGCTCTAGTCTGGGCTGACCTGGAATTCACTATGTAGTCTCAGGCTGGCCTTTCACTCATAGCAGCCCTCCTACCTCTGCCTCTTGAGTGCTGGGGTTAAAGGCATCTGCCACCACACCAGACCCAAAATTTGTAAAAGATAGTGGCCAGGTCATATACTGTAAGACTAGGGTTACCTTCATAAATTACACTGCAAATTTGAGTAAGGTAGAATTTAAATAACAAGGACACAGTCCATCCTTTCTTATGTAGTTTCTTGGGCAAAGCAATATTACAACTTCTTTGTCATTGTCTGGGGTTGAGTTATAACCACAGATGTTTTTTTTTTAATTTTATTTATTTATTTAAGAGAGAGAGAGACAGAGAGAGAGAATGTGTGCACCAGGTCCTCCAACCACTACAAACAAACTCCAGATGCATCACCACCTTGTGCATCTGGCTTATGTGGGTCCTGGGGAATGGAACCAAGGTCCTTTGACTTTGCAGGCAAATGCCTTAACCACTAAATCATTTCTTCAGCTCACTACAGAGGTTCTTATACAAGTTATCAGACAGTCCAGAGAACAGTGGCTCTTCCTGGCTACTTTTTTTTCCTTCCAGACTAGGATCCACGAAGAGAGGTACTGAGTTTACACATCACAATTGGAAAGGGAGACAGGGCCCAGGTTGGACACCATAGTGCTGGGCTGTGCTCTAGCATGGCTTCAAATGCTGGTGTGCCTTTACCTTTTGACTCTGGAGACACCCAGGCTGCAAGAATGAGAGACCTAGGCTCTTTTGTAGGACCTCCATCTCTCATGCACGTGCAAAGTGGGAAGGAACTTGCCACCTCACCACAGGGACAGTGCCTGGCTTCCTTTAGATGGGAATCATCCTCTAGCCTTTAGATCTCTAGCTAGGTGGTGGTCCAGCCAGACTCACAGGCAATCCCATGATCCTGCAGTGAGACCCCTATTGAAATGGAACCCACACTCTGATACATGCAACACTCAGATACATGCCTGGGGTGGTTGTCCTGTCAGGTCTGGTGATGTCCCTGAGCCAGGGTGGTCCTTCTACCTTGTGAAAGCTACTAACACATTCAGCGAGAGAAGGGTGAGTGGTTAGAGGCATGAACCCAGGAAGGGCAGTGTTCTGGGGTGCAGGGACAAGACCGTGGCTGGTGTATCACAGCCGGCTGGGCTCTGCTGTACCATCTGCAGGTCTGGGCAGACTTGCTGGCTAGCTGTTCTCCAGATGTGATTTTTCCCTCCACCATCCCAGCATCCCAGATTGCTGGTGGATTGGAAGCAGGGGGTTTTGAGAGAGAAAAAGTTTACTACTGCCAGGCCCAAGGGTTTTCACAGGTCCTTAAGGAGGTTTCATTGTTGCTTCAACCCCCCTGAGACACCATCCTGAGAGGCTGGAGGCATAGGCTTGATATATATATATATCCATGGCTTGAAGGCACAGACATGGTCTCTCTCTCCCTCTCTGACTCACAGCATTTATTCAGTTTTTCATGTGGTGGTGACGATGACATCTGTGCACAGTGGAGGGGATCCTTGAGGAACAGGCAGCTGGAAGGCTAATGAGAAGAGGCAGACAGGCCTTAAGCCTCCCGTGGCTCCCTGTGAGCAGGCAGGATAATCCACCAGCCATTTAGGAACCACAGCGTTGGCCATGGCTGCCCCTGGAGGAGGCTCCGAGACAGTTCACGCAGAGGCAGCTGAAGCGGGTGGTTTGGAGATGCCTTTCCACTAAGCCGGCTGTCAGCGCCCCATCCCGACTGTCCCACCCCACCGGAAGGTGGGACCAGAGCCACTCGGCCCCCGCCTTCCCACTTACTGATCTTAATGTCTCCTGTGAAAAGGAACAGAGGGTATAGTAATCAAGACATGTACCATATTGGGCCCATTGACATTCGGTTTTGGACGGTAGAGGCGGGCCCCATCCCTCCCTGATCAGCAGTTAATGATTTCTGGGGAAAGGAAAGACGTTTTCTGCAGGGGTACAGCCACAGGACAGTTGCACATGTCCTGGTAAATTCAATCCTCCACACACATGCTTATGCTTGCAACCCTAGTTAAAGCCACCACGTCACATGTGCACATGCACACAAGAAAAAAAGACATTAACATACAAGAGAGACTATTCAGGAGGCAGAATTGTGTAGGAAGATGGGCAGAGGACAAGAGAAGGTGAGGAGAGGGGATTAGGATCAAAACACATTATCTACAGGTATAAAACTGTGAATAACATTTTTAACTTTTTTTTTTTTGTTTGTTTTTTTGTTTTTCGAGGTAGGGTCTCATTCTGGTCCAGACTGACCTGGAATTAACTTTGTCATCTCAGGGTGGCCTTGAACTCATGGCAATCCTCCTACCTCTGCCTCCCGAGTGCTGGGATTAAAGGTGTGCGCCACCAAGCCCGGCAACATTTTTTTTTTAATTTTTTTGTTCATTTTTATTTATTTATTTGAGAGTGACAGAGAGAGAAAGAGGCACATAGAGAGAGAGAATGGGCGTGCCAGGGCCTCCAGCCTCTGCAAACGAACCCCAGATGCATGCGCTCCCTTGTGCATCTGGCTAACATGGGTCCTGGAGAATTGAGCCTCAAACCGGGGTCCTCAGGCTTCACAGGCAAGCGTTTAACCACTAAGCCATCTCTCCAGCCCCCAGCAACATTTTTTAACATCAAAAATATTTTTATTTATTTATTTTCAAGGAGACAGAGAAAGAGAGAGAGAGAGAAAGAACGGGCATGCCAGGATCTCCTGACACTGCAAACCACCTCCAGACACATTTGTCACCCTGTGCGTCTGGCTTTCTGAACATGGATGGGTACTGGGGAATCAAACCCAGGGTATCAGGCTTTGCAAGCAAGCACTTTAATCACTGAACAATCTCTGCAGCATAATAATATGTTTTTTTTCAATGTAGGTCTTACTCTAGACCAGGCTGACCTGGAATTTACTATGTAGTCTCAGGGTGGCTTTGAATTCACAGAGATCCACCTGCCTCTGCTTCCTGAGTGCTGGGATTAAAAGCATGCGCCACCATACCCGGAATGACTTTTTTTTTTAAGAGCCACCTACCTACTTGTTGCAGTCAGGTTCGTATTACTAGCAAAAATCACCCAACCAAGAGCAGATTTGGGGAGAAAAGGGGTTTATTTTGGCCTACAGACTTGAGGGGAAGCTCCATGATGGCAGGGGAAAATGATGGCATGAACCGAGGGTGGACATCACCCTCTGGCCAACATAAGGTGGACAATAGCAACAGCAGAGTGTGCCAAACACTGGCATGGGGAAACTAGCTATAATACCCATAAGCCATCCCGCAATAGTACCCTGCCTCTAGGAAGCATTAATTCCCAAATCTCCATCAGCTGGGAACCTAGCATTCAGAACACCTAAGTTTATGGAGGACACCTGACTCAAACCATGACATTCCACCCCTAGCCCCCATAAACTGATAAGCATTCATCTAGTTTTAAAAGTCCCAACATTTTTTTCATTAATCTTAATGATGTTCAAACATCCCCATAATCAAAGGTCTGTTAACGGAGTTATGATATCAACAACAACAAAAAAATCCCCTCAAAGCCCATAATGGCACGCTGCAAAAGATTGCAATGGGTATAGCAAAGAAATACTCAACCAATACAAGATTTGAAACAGGGCGAACATCAAACTCTGTAGCTCCAAATCCAACATCGCTAGCCAGCGAAATATCTCCAAGTCTAATTTTAACCAGCAACAAGTCTCTGGAGTTCCAATTCTGCCCCTCCAGCTAGGCTACCCACAGTCAGGAAAACTTCACCCGGAGCCGACAGCTTTCCTTAGCAGCCATCTCATTATCATAGCATCTCCACTGGGTCTCCACTGCAACCCACAGTCCATCCTCTCAGCTTCATTGGGTCTCCATGCAGGCATCCAGCAAACCTGCTTCACACTGCCCATGGCCATTTCCAAAACACAAGACCATGTTGCACATTCAATGACCCCCTCTTTCCTGCATTTATTATACTCCATAATACCAGGTAGAGTGCCAATTTGTTAATCCAGGGGGTAATGAAGCAGACTTTGAAGAACAGGAGGGTCCTTGAGCACTCAGGTCCCTTCAAAAGAGTCTATATTCTTCCTATTGCCACAGTGCAGGTCAACTGGCCCAATCTCAATGGTTGTAATCTCTCAATTGCAGCTGAATGGGCAGCAGTTTCACCCAAAGATTTCAATTTTTTTCCCTCTATGCCATATCCCTCTTCTCACACCAGTCCATTTCTGTGTAATGCAACCCTGCACAAGTTCTCAGGACACAGCCATAACAGCAAGCCTCTCACACAAACTGATTCTAGTCCAATCCAGGCAAAGCTCTTTCTCACCCTCTCAAGCCAAACTTCACAGTCCATGCTTCTTACTGCATTTAGGTCTTTCAACTCTGACCTGAATAGGTCATCAAGCTGTACTTACAGCACTGCAAGGTGTCTCTTAGGCTGAGGTTTCAAGTGCTTCCATATTCCTCTTGAAAAGCAGCTGTGTGATCAAATGTGTGAGCATTGGGTGAGAGCTCTATCTAGATGTCCCCTGGTAACAAGTTGGACACTGGAATCACATGCCTTAAGCAGAGAGCATCTCACTAAACCTTCCAGTCTAGGTGAAGAGATGTGGGAAGATTGCAAATGTCTTTGGAGACACATCACTATTCCACCTGGCTTTATTTTTTCCCCTCCTTAGGTTAGCAAAAGATGAAACCAAGACTAGAATGGGTGGCAACTGACCAAATGAGAGGCTGAGCAGTGTGTGATGGTTTGGATCAGGTGTCCTCTGTGAACTTCTGTTCTGACTGCTTGATTTCCCACTGGTGGTAATTTGGGAGGTGGAGACGCGCAGGAGGAGGTCTGCCATTGGGAACAGTTCGGGGGCTGGGATAGCCTTGTCATAATGTGGCTTACTTTCCTACTATTGTTTGCCACCTGCTGTGGCAGAGATGATGCCCAGCCTCTGCTCATGCCATCCTTTCCCCTGCCAACATGGAGCTTCCCCTTGAGATTATAAGTCCAAATAAACCTTTTCCTTTCATCAGTCACTTTTGTTTGGGTGTGTTGTACCAGCAACAAGAAGGTAACTACAACAGAAAATTGGTACTGACAAGTGGGGTGGTTATCAATTAAAAACCTTTAGTCATTTGGAGCTGATTTGTGGGAGGAATGTGGAAGGATTTGAAACCTTGGTCTAAGAGATGCCTTGAAGTGCTAAGGTTGATGAACCATTATGGTCAGAGTTGAAAGCCCTAAAGCAGTGAGAACTGTGGACTTTGAGATTGGGCTTATGAGGGGAGAAATTTTTCTGGACAAGGTTAGAGGTAGTTTGTATGAGAGGCTTACTGAATTCTGTGTCCTGAGAATTTGTTCAGGGTGGTATCATGCAAAACTGGACTGGTATGAACAGAAGGACATGACACAGAAGTAAATGAAAGTTTCAGGCTGACACTGGCACCTGTTTAGCTGCAGTTGTTTGGAAGACTACAAAAATTGAGATTGGACCAGCTTCTGCATTGAGACAGCAGAAAGCATGGTGACTCTTGAAAGTAAGGGACCTGAATGCTGAAGGAGTGTCCTGCTCTTCAAAATTGGCTTTATTTTCCCCCATCCCCCAAATTAACAATTTGGTCATGAAGCCCACCTGATACTATGCAGTATGTAACAAATTCAGGAAAGATGGGGCCATTGGATACACAACATGTAATTTTTGGTGGTGTAAAGCTGGCTTATAGTCCCTGAAAGGAGACCCAGTTAAGTCATGGCATGGGTTTCAGTAGAAACCCTAGCCTTTTTGAACTGCCATATCTGAGGGACAACCACCAAGGAGAGCTTCTGGCTCCAGATGGGTTATTTCCCAGACTGAGAGCAGCCTGGCTAGAGGGATGGAATTGGAATCCCAGAGACTGTGCCACTGGCTAAAGATGTTGGACTTGAAGTTTCAGGATTTGATGTTTTCCCTGTTTATTTGGTGTCTTATATTATTGGTTCAATATTTCTTTGCTATACCCAGTGCATCTTTTGCAGTGTGAATGTTTATTCTGTGCCATTATGCTATTTTGTTTTTGCAGAATAATAATGAAGGGACTTTGCTCTGGGGATGTTTGAACAGTGTTGGGATTGATAAAAAAAAAAAAACTATGGGGGCTGTTAAAGTTGGACTGGATGCATTGCATCGTGCATCATGTATGGCGATCAGTTTATGGAGACCAGGGGTGGTATGTGATGGTTTGGATCAGGTGTCCCCCATGGACTCATGTTTTCTGAATGCTAGGCCCCCAGCTGATGGCAGTTTGGGAGGACACTTGCTGAGGAAGTATGTCACTGGGGACAGGCTTTTGGGTGTTATGGCCAGCTTCCCCTTGCCAGTTTTTGGGAACACTGTCTTCTCCTACTGCTATTTGCCACCTGCTGTGGCAGAGGTGATGTCTAGCCTCTGCCCTTGCCATCAGGGAGCTTTCCCTTGTGTCTGTAAGCCAAAATAAAACCTTTCCTTCTATGAGCTGCTTTCGGTCCATGTGTTCTGTGCCAACAATGAGTAGGCAGCCTATGGGCCCTGGCTAAAAACATAGAGGGAATCTTCAGACTCTTACTCAGGGTCTGGGCATCAAACTTGGATATGTCAGCTCAAGTGGCATGGTCTTTATACACTAAGCCACCTTCCCAGCCCAGGTGATTCTATTTTGATGGGTCACAAAGCTGACAATTCAGATTTAAAGTGATAGTAATATGAATTCAGTTTCTATCTTCCTTTTTTTGGTGCATGCTAGTAAGAGGATAAGCAGCTACAAATTGTAACCATTAATTTGCTTATGATCTTAGGATGTCTTCAAGTAAAACACAGGCAGCTAGAAACACTGTTTGAGGTCTGTCTAAACACAAGTCCCCCCCCCCCCATTTCTTTCTCTCCCTCTCTGGATTGACACATTTAGAAACCACAGCTTACTCAGTCATACAACATGCTTCCTTGACTGCAACTGTGTGCTGCCTGGCTCAGCACCTGGTCATTGTAGAAACTTGATATATGTAAATATTTGTTGAATGAGTAAGCAGTCAGTCCATTTGATATTACAAACATGCATATATCTTCTCACCAAGCTTCCTGTGACCTTCTCAGTGAACATAGACATATGGCAAATGGATAGATGGCAGATAGGTACATGAGAGATTGGTAGACAGATGATAGAAAAGCAGATAATGGGAAGCCAGCTAAAGCCTCCCTTGTACTTAGGGGTAGCCAGGCAACACAGTTCTCCCTGGTGGACTGTGGGCAGCCCTGGAGCTATTAAACTTCTGCAAGTCTTGCTTAAGTGAAAATAGGTTCATTAATTCTCTTCTTCCTCCATCCCTGTGAGCAGACATTGAACCGGTGGTGATCTAGTTTTCACTCTGTATAGGACGAGGTGAAAAGAACATGGGTGCTGAATGGCCTGGGGACAGAGCGTCCCTGACCTGAGCCACTTACCTCTGGACTGCAAGTCAGAAGGGAATCCATGTCAGTTTGATGACGGTGTCTGTCACAGGAGTTTGCACAGCCCCAGCTCTTACGTGGGGCATACTCCTTCATCATGATCACCCTCAGCAGTGGGTACACTCCGCTAAAACTAGGAACCCCTTTTGGTCAGGGTTAGGGTGCGCTATGTGGAAGCCAGGAAGGAGCATTGGCACTGTCTCCTATAGGAATAGGGTGAGGTAGCGATTCTCAGGGATGCTAAGGAAGAACATTAAGGGTCTTCTATAACCCAAGGCCCCGAGTCATTAGTTCTCCAGTCCAACGCCTTGCTTCATTCAGACCAAGACCTTACAAGTCTTCCTTCTTCACTCAGAGCACGTGTACTAATGTGTTGATGTGCATGTACGTGTGCAGAAGCATATGTGCATGCACAGGCATGTGCTGTACCTGTGTGCTCTGGTGGTGAGAGAGAGAGAGAGAGAGAGAGAGAGAGAGAGAGATGGTTGAGGTTGAGAACGTCAACAAGGCTCTCATCTTGACGGCAGGCATCAATTTCCATTCATTTCCTATGGCACTGTGACAGTCATAGGCTGGTACCCCAAAATCAGTCTTTGTTTTGATGAGGCCCTCACTGGGTCGCATCTCCTGGGGGTTGGCAGTTTCCTCGCAATTGAGCAGCTCCTTCAGGGCCTAGGCCTCCCGTGTGTTGCTGCGGCCGGGAGTATCAGCAGCAAGTCACCGCGTTGGCCTGTGGCTCCTCCGGGCTTGTTCACTTCCAAGGGCCTTTTGATCTTACTGACGCTGACATGAAACCCTAGGATTCTGCTACAGGCCTTTGATCCACGTAATAGAATCAGGCACAGGGAGACACTAGCATATGTGGAAAAGCATTTTTTGGCTGGCTTGGGCTCAGCTAAAGGGAGGCATGGAGTTGGATGTTTAATGAGGAAAAAAAAAAAAAACTCTAGGAAATCGGGAAAATAAAAACTGAAAGATGTAAACTAGGGAGAGATTATTGCCGAATTCTTGTAATCGTCTTACAAGCGCCTCTGGAGGGACAGACAGTGACCAAGAAAGGGACTCCACCACAGGATGACGACCTGGACAGAGGTGCGGTTTCTAGTAGTCGGTCCTGAATGACGCTAAATGTTCCAATCTGGGTTTGTTTCTTTCCCCCTATCACTTCTTTTGTCCATTTTCTTCCTCTGGCCCCCTCCCCATATCTTGTTAGCATATGTCAGTCACAGTCGCTCAGGATGCAGGGAAGTGTGCTGGTTCCCACTGCTGTATCCACGACACTTGAGAGGGCTGAGCCGGCTCCAGCTCTGAGCTAAGCTGATCATGCTTTAGCTTTCCAGGCTTTACTTACCGAGCCATCTCCCTAGTCCACTTTTTAAATCTATAAATGAACGCTGCAAAGATCATGTGGAATATGCGTGGGGCGTGGTGGCGCACACCTTTGATCCCAGCACTCAGGAGGCTGAGGGAGGAGGATCGATGTGAGTTTGAGGCCAGTTTGAGACTACAGAGTGAGTTCCAGGTCGGCTTGGGCTAGGGGGAGACCCAACCTCGAAAACAAACAAACAAACAAACAAGCAAACAAAGAGATCATATGGAATGCATCCTGCAAAGGACTTAGTGGGAGCTGTACTTATATTTACTGACCTGTTCTTTCTCTGTTTCTTCTCAGGCCAAGACTTAACGCTGGAAAATAGTTTAGACCTATGTGTTCCTCAGCTTAAGATCCTGAAGCTAAAAGTGTCAACCTCTTTTGAGGTGGGGCAGCAGCTGTGGGGAGAGAAACTGATCTTCAAGGGTTCTTTGCTGTAAACAGTCAGCAGGTACTACAATAAGCATCGTGCCTACCTCACTTCCAATTCTTCAACATTTTCACAGGCAAGGTGGACGTTCTTCATTTCCCATAAAGGAAGTGAGAGGAGCTGAAAGAACTAAGTCATCTACTTGACCAAGGAGTCAGGGTTTGAGTCAGGTGTGCCTTGTGCTGACGCCCTTGATATGTTGTGTGTCTTGTTCCCATCCTGTGGGAGCCAACTCAGCCTCCCAACTTCACCTGCCTGCTGAGACCACATGCCTGGTTTGGGTCAACCATAAAGAATTGGGCCTCTGAGCCAAGCACATGACTCTGGCTATATCTGCACCATACCCCATGGGTTAGATCCTGAAGCTGAGGTCATCTTTGGAACAAGGAATGAAAACCAGGTTGGAAATATTCTTCCATAGGTTCACTAAGTGCATTAAGGTGGAATTTTATATTTGGAAAGGGAGTGAAAATTGACGTCTATTTTACTGCAAGCTAGAAGTTAAGAATGTTACAAGAGGGGCTGGAGGGATGGCTTAGCAGTTAAGGTGTTTGCCTACAAAGCCAAAGGACCCTGGTTCGATTCCCCAGGACCCATGTTAGCCAGATGCACAAGGGGGTGCACATGTCTGGAGTTCTTTTACAGTGGCTGGAAGCCCTAGCATGCCCATTCTCTCTCTCTCTCCCTCCCTCTTTCTCTGTCAAATAAAGACAGAATGTTACAAGGAGCTGGAGATATAGTTCAGAGATCAAAAGCACTTGTTTGCAAAGCCTGATGGCCTGTGTTCAATTCCCCAGTACCCATGTAAAGCCAGATGCACAAAAAAAGCACATGCATCTGGAGTTCGTTTCAGTGGCTAGAGGCCCTGGTGTACCTATTCTTGCTCTCTCTCTCTTTGCAAATAAAGAAAGAAAGAAAATATTTTAAAAGAATGTGACAGGGCTAGAGAGATGGCTTAGCAGTTAAGGCACTTGCCTGCAAAGCCTAAGGACCTCAGAACCCAGGTAAGCCAGATGCACATGGTGGCACATGTGTCTGGACTTCATTTGCAGTGACTAGAGGCCCTGGTGTGCCCATTCTTTTTCCCGCATTTCAAGTAAATAAAATATCAAAAAAGAATGTGACAAGAAAATTAATAAGGTAAACAAGATTTCCCATAAGGATCTTTAATTTATGCAATCTTGTCCAATTCAATAAAAAATTTTTTTGAGGTAGGGTCTCACTCTAGCCCAGGCTGACCTGGAATTCACTATGAAGTCTCAGGGTGGCCTCGAACTCATGGCAATCCTCCTACCTCTGCCTCCTGAGTGCTGGGATTAAAGGCATAAGCCACCACGACCCGGCTTCAATAAACACTTTATAAGCACTTACTGAATGCTGTATAAGGAGAACTGAGTGATCTGTCACTTTCAAAGGGAGCTCTCAGGCCAGCCTAGCCATAAGCATGCATGCATGCACTTGTATATGTGTGCACATACACACACCCACAACACACACGTACACACAATCCATATAGAAATCTAGCTCTGTACAAGTAGCATGAAGAGAGAGATGAACTGTGTTTGGCAAGACCTAGGAGAGCTTAAGTTTCAACCAGTTGTCTTCAGACATGCATTCTTTTCAAAATGCTTGCTATTTAAAAGATTAATCCACTGATTGAAATTATTCCCAATAAGTCATTAACATGAAATCTCAAAGGCTTAGAATTGCTCAACTTTTTTTTTTTTTCTGAGGCAGGGTCTCATTGTGTAGTCAAGCCCTATCCTCAAATTCATTGTCCCCGTGCCTCAGTCTCCCAAGTGCTGGAATCACGGTCCTTCATCACCATGTCCACCTCTATTTTGTGTGTGTATGCATGTACACATGCACATATGTACGTATATATGTATGTATGTATGCTTTTTTGAGACAGGGTCATATGTAGCCAAGGCTGCCCTTGAGCTTGCTATGCAGATGAGGATGACCATGAACTGATCTTCCTACTTCATCCTCCCAAGTCCTGAGATTACCAGCATGTTCCACTGTGTCTTCACACCACCTCCATTTTTGTTAGTGTCTGTGAGGCAATTTTATGAACATTGAGATGGGAAGATTTTTCTCCCTCTGGAGAGATTATAGAACTTAGGTATGAACTTCGTTTAAGTGCATCTTTTCTTAGTCTAAGTTAGTGTAGCTTTTCCACCTGTGGGTGGGAAGAACACATTTCCCATATTTTTTTGGGAGGGATGTTTGTGCAAGAAACACAATAAACATTTACCAGAAGTCTGTAGAAAAGATGGTGTAGGATGACTCATGGTTCTGGGCAGGTGGAGAGTACATGCACTCAAGGGAAGAGAATCGTAAACTTGGCATTTCACCAGCTTCCTACAAGGACAGGGGAGGAAGAATGTGGGGTGAAAGTGTTCGTTGGGAAACAGCAAAATACAGCATCAGCAAGAGTCTGGGCAGATGGAGCCAGGAAGAGACTTGTTCCTGAGGGGTCTACTTTGATCACAGGATGTTGCGTCCATGGGAGGCTGGGAACCAGTGGGCGCTCTCCGTGGTAACCTCCCCTGGCCACTGAGCCCATGCCACTAGCTGCTCATGCCCCCTTTCTCAAAGCTAACAGCTTCCTCCAGAACACTCTCAAACCCAAGGACACTGACTCAGCAGGGCTGGGAAGCACTAAGAAACCTTTCTGGGGGAAATCCAAAACCCAGATCTTCTTATTCTGAGAACCTCCCACCACCGCCGGAAGGAAGAGACGATCCTGAAAGTCAGCACTTTCCAGCTGGTCATTCCTGTCCACCGTGGTGGCACTGGCCAGAGGTTGGCGGGTTTACAGCTATTTTTACTCTTAGATTTCCGGAATGGCCAACTGATCCTGGTTATGTGACACCGCAGTCAAGTCAACTCCGTGTGTCGCAATCACAAGCCACAGTCCACATCTACATGAGGGCAGCCACCCTCACCGAAACCCTGCACACGCGGAGTCCCAGCAACAGGGCCGAGGCCTCCCCAGAAAGTGCCTACCTGGGCCTTTGCAGGTCCAGGCAAGATGCCCAGCAGTGTCTTCCTGGTGGAAGACCCCAGATTTTAGGATTCTCATTTCAGTCCTTCCAGGGACCTTGGCTTTTCCGTGTATGTTCCTGTGGTCTGTGGTAGATTCAATCCAGAACAGTACTTTTTACAGCCACAAAGAGCTACGTTGTTGAAGGCTGTCTTGGGAGATCCTGTTTCAGTGGTTACATGCTCAACAATGGCTTCCTTCCCTTTCTAAACCTCTACCTGGGAGCCTCCAAGGGTTATTTCCATTGCTTTTGTTTTTATTTTTATTTTATTTTTTAGCTTTTAATTGATAGCTTCCATAATTTCAGACAATAGACCATGATAATTCCCTCCTCTCCCCCGCTTTCCCCTTCACAAATCCGCTCTCCATCATATCCCCTCCACCTCTTAATTAGCCTCTGGTTTATATTGATGACATCAACTTTTCCTCCTGTTATGAGGGTCTTGTGTACGAAGTGCCAGGCACTGTGAGGTTATGGATACCCAGGACATTTCGTGTCTGGCAGAGTGCTTTGTAAGGAGCCCTACCCTTCCTTTAGCTCTTACGTTCTTTGGACCACCTCTTCCGCAATGGACTCTGAGCCGTGGTAGGTGACGGAGATGTGTTTTCATCTCTTCCATCTGTCTTCCATGTTCTTTCAGAGGTTCCAGATGTTGGATGTGTTGGGGGAAATCTGTGTGATAGGTAACTACTGCTAGTATCAGAGCAAAGTCAGACCCAAGATAGAATTTTTAGGGCTGGAGGGATGGCTTAGCGGTTAAGGCATTTGCCTGCACAGCCGAAGGACCCAGGTTCGATTCCCCAGGACCCACGTTAGCCAGATGCACAAGGGGGCGCATGTTTCTGGAGTTTGTTTGCAGTGACTGGAGGCCCTGGTGCACCCATTCTCTCTCCCTCCCTCTTTTTCTGTCAAATAAATAAATAATAAAAATCTTCTTTAAAAAAAGATTGAATTTTTCTTTTGCCTGAGATGAAAATCTAAGAATCCTGTGAACTCCAAGGTCCTAGTCAAGGCTTGCCTGGGAGGCTGAGGAGGTGGCTCAGCGGGTGATCCACGGGCATGAGGACCTGCGCTCTGTTCCTCACGACCCCAGTCAAATGACAGCTGTGGCGCCAGTGCTTCCAGCGCTGGGAGGCGGAGACAGGGAATTCCTGGGGCTCACTAACTAGCTTGTGTAGGTGAATTGAGATCTAGGTTCAATGAGGAACCATGTCTCAAACAATAAAGTGCAGAAAAGTTGAGGAAGACACCTGACATTGACCCCCCCACACCACACACATATCAACACTAACATGCATACACACACTTGCTTACATGACATGCTTACAAGCCTGCACACCATACACACACACAGGAAAAAAAAAAAAACATAAAATTTGGGTTGGAGGGATGGCTTAGTGGTTAAGTGCCTGCTTGTGAAGTCTAAGGACCCTGGTTTGAGGTTCAATTCCCCAGGACCCACCTTAGCCAGAGGCACAAGGGGGCGCATGCATCTGAAGTTCATTTACAGCGGCTGGAGGCCCTGGCGCACCCATTCGCTCTCTCTTTATCTGCCTCTTTCTTTCTCTGTCTGTTGCTCTCAAATAAATAAATAAAAATAAACAAAAAAAAAAAAAGAAAAAAGAAAAGAGTGCTTGCTTGCAAACTCCAATGGCCCAGGTTCCATTCCTCATTGCGAATAAATATTTAAAAAAAAAAGAGACCGGGCTGGAGAGATGGCTTAGTAGTTAAGCGCTTGCCTGTGAAGCCTAAGGACCCTGGTTCGAGGCTCGGTTCCCCAGGTCCCATGCTAGCCAGATGCACAAGGGGGCGCACGCTTCTGGAGTTCGTTTGCAGAGGCTGGAAGCCTTGGCGCGCCCATTCTCTCTCTCTCCCTCTGTCTTTCTCTCTGTGTCTGTCGTTCTCAAATAAATAAATAAATAAATAAAATTTTTTAAAAACCCATAAAATGTAAAGTATTTAAAAATGATGAGGGGTTGGAGAGATGGCTCAATGGTTAAAGGCACTTCGTTGCAAAACCTGGTGGTCTAGGTTCAGTTCCCCAGTACCCACATAAAGCCAGATGCCCAACGTGGCACATGCATGTGGAGTTCATTTGCAATGGCAGGAGGCTCTGTCTGCCTCTTTCTCTCTGTCTCAAATAAATAAATTAATTAATTAAGAAAATGAAAATTGAGGCTGGGGAGATAATTCAACTGGTGCTTGCAAACATGAGGATCTGAGTTTGATCCCCAGAACTCACATTTAAAAACAAACAAACAAAAAAACCACAAAGCTAGGTGTGGCAGTATGAGTTTGTAATCCCAGCAACAGGGAGGCCCAGGTAGATGGATCCTTGTAGCTCATTGGCTGGCCCATCTATGCTGTTTCAGAGCTCCAAGCCAAAGACACCCTGTTTGGGGAAAGAAAAAAAAAAAAAAGAAGTAAAAACAGGTTAAAATCTGACCCTGCTGGGCGAAGGTTGGTCTCCTGGGCGTTCACCATTGTCCAAGAGAGGAGGGCCTCACTTGAATGGAATGTTGCTATTCCCCCTTGGCCAACGTGTCCTCAATTGAAAGCAAACAGGCCACCATTTTCTTTCTCTCTCACTCTTTTTTTTTTTAAAGCTAATGGAAGCTGGGTGTGGTGCTCACATCTTTTTAAAAAAATATTTTTTTGTTCATTTTTATGTATTTATTTGAGAGTGACAGAGAAAGAGGTGGTATGGGGGGAGTGGGGGAGAGAATGGGCGCGCCAGGGCTTCCAGCCTCTGCAAACGAACTCCAGACGCGTGCGCCCCCTTGTGCATCTGGCTAACGTGGGTCCTGGGGAACCGAGCCTCGAACCAGGGTCCTTAGGCTTCACAGGCAAGCGCTTAACCGCTAAGCCATCTCTCCAGTCCTTTCTTTCTCTTTTATGGATGAATGCTTTTTTTTTTTTTTTTTTTTCCTCCCCAAACCTCAAACTAGCACTAAACCTTAAGGCCTTTCTCCCATTAGATTTCCCGCAGAAAAATTAACTTGGATCAAGAAGGATTCGGTGCGAGTCGGAAGTTAAATCTGCTCAGCTCAAGGAGCTCCCAAGTTAGTCCTTCGCAGCTCCTTCCCAGGCAGCCTTTCCGGTGACCGTTCATCCGGGATTTGCAGCGGCAGGTATTTTCCTTTCTGTGACTGAGCCGTGACTCACCCACAAAATGATTGCCACGGCCAGCACCCCCGCCCCCAACGGGAAGGGCAATCGCAGAGCTCACAGAGGCTGGGGTGAGGAAAGGCAGGGAGGTGACGCGAGGCAGGAGGAGGAGACCAGAGAGAGGGAACAGAAAACTGCAAAAATAACCAGCCCCATCAGCCCACGATTTCATCATGCAATACTCAAATACTAGACCCTGGCCCAAAAATAGTCGCTCACTTGCTGCCTTTTTCTCTTAATGCTGGCTCCAGGAGGCGAGAGCAGGCCGAACAAAACGTCTCATTCATGAGGGCCTGGCGGATGCTAGCGGGTTCATGACTCTAATCCCTGACAGCCCTCATTAAATCACGGCGCCGCAGGTGCGAAGGCTGCCGGCAGTGTGGTCCGGGCCCTTCCCAGGCCCCCGGCGCCCTGGCCCCTCGAGTCTCTGCAAAGCAGGGCAGGGCAGCATCCCAAATGCACCAGGGTCCGGCCTGTCCAGAGAGCGATCCCAATTCAGAAGTAGCAGAAACATCCCCCCCCCCCCTTAATCAGATGTATGTGTGTGCCTGCTTGCTTTATTCAATAGGATTGAGTCCCAGGCGCCTTCAAACTAGTAAATCAGGGAGGGGGAGAACCTCCTGATTCTTAAAAAAAAAAAAAAAAATTAAATCTTTATTTTAGAGACAGCAAGGGGGGTGTGGAGAGAGAATTGGCCCACCAGGGCATCAGCCACTACAATCAAACTCCAGATGCTCGATTGCACCACCTAGTGGGCGTGTAAGACCTTGGCTTGCCTCACCTTTGTGAGGCTGGCTAACATGGGATCCGGGGATTCAAACATGGGTCCTTAGGCTTCTCAGGTAAGCACATTAACTGCTAAGCCATCTTTCCAGCCCTTGATTCTTTTTTTTTTTTTTCTTGTTTTTTTGCTTTTTTTACAGGTAGGGTTTCGCTCTACCTCACTCAGGCTGACCTGGAATTCACTATGTAGTGTCAGGGTGGCCTCGAACTCATGGTGATCCTCCTACCTCTGTCTCCTGAGTGCTGGGATTAAAGGCATGCGCCACCACGCCCGGCTCAGCCCCTGATTCCTGAGTCTCCTTTCTTCAGAGTTACCTGCCTCGCAGGGACCAGCACTGATTAGCGATTGGTAGGCACCAGCCGCAGTCAGGGTCCACTGTCCAGTCCCACCAACATGCAGGAAGTGATGGGTTGACTACTAAGAGCATCTCCGACTCCACTGGAGGGCTCCCCTGGAACGTCTCCTCCTACATCCCCCTAGATTCCAGCTCAATTCTGTCAGGGGAGCGAGTGCATCTTGGGGCCTGTGTGATGAAGGAACAAGATCAACCGACCCACTGGTGTGATGTTTGTTGTGTATTTGGGAAAGTCTGAAGTCACAAAAACCTTGCCGTGCTACCTTTATTATTATTATTATCATCATTAATAAAATATTATTTCTTTATTGGAGAGAGAGAGAGAATGGGTGTGGCAGGGCCTCCAGGCACTGCAAATGAATTCCAGACACTTGTGCCCCCTTGTGCATCTGGCTTTTGTGGGCACTGGGGAATTGAACCGGGGTCCTTAGGCTTTGCAGGCAAATGCCTTGCTGTAGTCAGGTTTGCATTGCTGGCAGAAAACACCTGACCAAGAGCAGCTTGTATGAAAAATAAAAAAAAAAAAAAGTTTATTTTGGTTTACAGGCTAGAGGGGGAAGCTCCGCGATGGCAGGGTAAACGATGGCATGAGCAGAAGGTGGACATCACCTCCTGAGCAACATCAGGTGAACAACAGCAACAGGAGAGTGTGCCAAACACTGGCAAGGGGAAGGTATCTATAATACCCAAAAGCCTGCCCCCAACAATACCCTACCCCCAGGAGACGTTAGTTTCCAAATCTCCATCAGCTGGGAACCTAGCATTCAGAACACCTAAGTTTATGGGGTACAGCTGAATGAAACCACCACATGCCTTAACCACTAAGCCATCTCTCCAGCTCTATCATTAATATTTTAAATTCATTGATTGATTTGTTTATAAAAAGGTTGCACACACAGACCCCTTCTCCCCTGCCCTAGTTCTCCTGAGGGTCTTTGGTGGCATTATTGGTATTCATTGTAGGGACCAATAGGCCTCAGTCAGTCTCTCAGGGTTGAGGGAAACATGGTGTCTCAGGCGATTCCCACTCACCCTGAGGTGTTCACAATCTTCCTGCCCGCCTCCCCTTTGCAATGTTCCCTGAGCCTTGATGAGCAGGATCGGGATTGGATTTAGTGTGGCTTTCTCTGCAGCCTCTAGATTTCTGTTCTGATGAGGTCTGGGTGAGCCCAGGGTCTGTTACCATTTTCCTGGAACTGGTTTTCAGGCTAGCCTTGAGAGCGGATTTGTGTTACCACTTCCTCTGTAATGATTTCTGGGTGCAGGCAGATGAGGTGGAGGTGACCCATCTCCTGGTAGATGATTATCTCTCTCTTCTTGATATATTGTTCATCCTTATTCTCCCCAGTATTCTCATCCATCCCACACATGTACAGGGCACATCCTGCACCCTTTTATTTTTTTTTAATTTAATTTAATTTAATTTTATGTATGATAGCAGGTTATACTCTTTTATCCCCTCACCCCTGTTCCCAGTTCTCTGGGGCCCTCCTCAGTGAGATTATGGTATTCACTGTGGGTGGGGTCATGAAGTCCTCAGTTAGTCCCTTGGGGGAGTGGGGGGCCATGCCTCAGTGTATCCTACCTACTGTATGGCTCTTATAATTTACCCACCCTCTCTTCTGTAATGTTCCTTGAGCCATGGCAGGCCTGTTGGCAGTCTGATTTAGTGTTGGGCTCTCTGTAGCCTTTGGATTTCTGCTCTATTGACTGATCGCCATGTCTGTCACCATTGTCCTGGGGCTGGTTGTCAGGCTAGCAGTAGGAGCAGTATTCATATCGCCCTCTTCCTCTGCAATTTCTCCTGGGCCCTGGCAGATGTGGTAGAGGTGGCACATCTCATCGTGGGAAGTCAGCTGTCTTCTTGTCTTATCGATTGATCCTGGTTCTCCTCCATTTTCTCTGCCATCTGCCATCTGCCATATATATGTGTCACTGATCCTTTAAATCTCCCAGCTAAGAATTTCTTTCATTTTGCTTAGTATCTTGGTGTTTTTGTTTTGTTCAGTTTGAGAGATGGTCTCACTATGCAGCCCTGGCTGGCCTGGAACTTGTTCTATAGACTGAGCTTGCCTGAAACTTGCAGTAATCCTCCTCTTCTATCTCCCAGAGTGCTGGGATTACAAGTAGGTAGGGGCCACTACACTCAGAAACATCTTATTAAAGTGCAAGTACTATTAAGAATCAACACAATGGGGGGCCCGCTGGAGAGATGGCTCAGCAGTGAAAGTTGCTTGCTTACAAAGCCTGATGGCCCAGGTTTGGTTCCCTTCTACCCACAAAAAGCCAGGTACACAAAGTGGCACATGCGCCTTGAATTTGTTTGCGGCGGCAGGAGGTCCAGGAATGCCCATACCCCCTCTCTCGCTCTTTTATTTCCTCTCTCCCTCTTTCTCAAATAAATAAAACAAGCACATGCATTTGGAGCATTTATTTATTTAATTTTTTTTATTTACTTGAGAGAGAGAGAATAAGGCAGAGGAAGAGAGAGAGAGAATGGGTTTGCCACTAGCCACTGCAAATGAACTCCAAATGCATGTGCCACCTTGTGCACCTAGCTTACGTGGGTCCTGGGGAATTGAGCCGAGGTCCTTTGGCTTTGCAGGCAAGTGCCTTAACCACTAAACCATCTTTCCAGCGCACATTTTTATTTTAAAAGAATCACAATTGACACTGTTTCTTAGATGGTGAGGCACCAAGAAGGGTCCTAAAGAAGTGAAAAGAGGTTTGGGGAGATGGCTCAGTGGATATGAGTAGCTGAGTTTGGATCTCCAGATCTCACATTAAAGCTGGAAGCTGTGGGAGGCTTCTATAATCCCAGGGCACCTATGTTGAGATAGGAGAATTTTCCAGAAGTTTACAAAGAGAGTGGTGAAAGGCAGTGAGAGACCCTGTCTCAAACAAAGTTGAAGGCTGACCTCCATACACATGCCGTGCCATGTCCACCCCCATGCCCACGGCACTCCCACACATGCCCACTAAGTAATTAAGTGAATAAATAAGTAGTACATTAATAAAGGAAAGAATCTAGGGAGATGGCTCAGTGGATAAGGGCTCTTGCCCCTTAAGCATGAGATCCTTAAAGAGGGCCTGAGACTATTCGAGTTCAATTCCTCAGAAACCACTTAAAAAAGCGCTGGGTATGCCCACCCACTTCTTTATCCCCAGTCTTCCATATGGTAGAGACCAGGGAATCACTCAGGCTTGCTGACTGAAAACAGCAATTCTGGGTTGAGAGAGACTCCATCTCAAGGAAATATAGTGATAATACTGTATTTGCTATTGCATGTTGATACTTATTGTTGAAACATATTTTTAAATAATTTAAATTTTTTTGTTTTATTTTTATTTATTTGAGAGAGACAGGCAGACAGAGAGAAAGACAGAGAGAGAGCAAGAGAGAAAGAGCCACTGCTATTGAACTCCAAATGCTTGTGCCACCTTGTACATCTGGCTTATGTGGATACTGGGAAATTGAGTCTGGAACTGGGGTCCTTAGGCTTCACAGGCAAGTGCTTAACCGCTAAGCCATCTCTCCAACCCTGTTGAAATATATTTTAATGTTATTTTTGTTCTTAAAATAAAATATTAAATATTAAACAAAAGGAAATAGAAGGTGGAAGAGGGTCTCCAAAGTTCTCCGCTGGCCTCCTTGTGCTATGTACACACATGTATACACCATACATGCATCACATCACACACACTACACACACACATGTCACGTCATACCACACACACATGCACACACCACACACACACATCACATTATACCACACACACTCCATACACACATGCATACATACACCACACACATCATATCACATACCATAAATACAACACAAACACATGCATACACCACATACATACATCATCACACACCACACATATACACTCCACACATCACATTAAACACCACACACATACACACACACACACACACACACACACAAGAAATAAAATCGAAGCAAAAGAACCCAAGTGGCTCCACCAGCTAGTTCTTTTTAAAAAATTGTATTGATTTATTTATTTGAGAGAGAGAGAGAGAGAATGAGCATGCCAGGGCCTCTAGCTACTGCAAAGGAACTCTAGACACATGTGCTACCTTGTGTATCTTATGTGGGTCCTGGGAAATCAAACCTGGGTTCTTAGGCTTTACAGGCAAGTGCCTTAACCACTAAGCCTTCTCACAGGTTCTTGATTGGCAAGGCACAGTCACAAAAGAGAGTTGACCCTGTGGGGCAACTTTCAACAACCTCGCTGGCCCTCAGTTTCTTTGTCTATGTAATGGGAATGCCAATAAAAGAAACCACACCTAAGTCCACAGGAAATCTGGTATGAGCATGGCAAAGTTATACTGGAGTGGAAACTTCGACTCCAGTGTTTGCTGCCAGACAGACGGGATCCAAGAGGCAACAGTTAGCCCTTTCCAGGTGGTTTTGGTTACTGACTCAGCAGAGGATGTGGTTCTCTGTGCTGGAGGTCACGGCCTGTGCACTAAGGCCTTGGCTTTGTGAGGTCTTAGAGTCGATGGCTGCGTAGGGAACATTGGTGTCTGAGTCTCTTGGTACACAAGACGCACCTGTATCTACGGGAACATCAGTTATTTGACTTTAATAACATGCACTTATCCAAGTCTTTTCTCACTGGAAGAAAAATGCCATGTTAATAATTTAGCACTTCACCTGGTCACTCAGATAGCAACCAATATTTGAGGAGCCATTCAGAACCATCCAAACCATCGAAATTCAACCACCGTGTTACACTTTGCAAGCAGACTGAAGAAAAATGTAAGACCGAAGCTATTCCTAACGGTTTTAGCTAAACAAAATAAACCTAGAGGGAGAAATAAAATTATTTCTCCCAACTGGAGTTTTCATAAGGGTAGAAAAAAAAATCTAATGCTTTGCTTAAACTTTACAAAGCAAACAAAACACTTCAAAAGTGCATGTGGAACGGCAGGCATTTTAGGTGATTAAATTTGAGTGGACATGTAAGAGATGTTTCTGGAATACTCTAACAGTGCTGGGTAGGATCATCAGGGTTTGATGGGATTAGAGATTCAAGCCTGGAAACCCAGACCTTGGAACCTGAGTCCATTCATATACTCTCCTGCCTTTACCTAGCCACAGAACGCAACGCTAATGTCTTCAGAAAGCTATGGTTTTTGAGCAATAAAATGCAAAGCTTTTGAAGTTATCTGTATTTCCCACGACTTTCCTGCTCTGTTTCCCTAATTGGTCCTCCTGTGTGCTAGTTCGCGCTGGCTGCCATAACAAAATGCCACGGGCTGGGTGGCTTAAGCCACAGAAATTTACTTCCTCACATCTCTGGAGGCCAGAAGTTCAAGTTCAAGGTGTCAGCAGGTCTGGTTTTTCCCACAGCTTTTCTTTCTGGCTTGCTAAGGGATATAGTGTCCTGCTGCGTCAGCACGTGGTAGTCCTTGTTCCTGCACATCCCTGGCGCCTTTCTGAATGATCAGATTTCCTTTTACGTTTTCCTTCCCTTCCCTTCCCTTCCCTTCCCTTCCCTTCCCTTCCCTTCCCTTCCCTTCCCTTCCCTTCCCTTCCCTTCCCTTCCCTTCCCTTCCCTTCCCTTCCCTTCCCTTCTCCTCTCCTCTTCTCTCCCCTCCCCTTCTCTCCTCTCTTCTCCCCTTCTTTCTTTCTTTTTCTCTGTCTCTCTTCTTTCTTTCCTTTTTTTTTTTTTTTTTTGAGGTAGGGCTAGTTCTAGACCAGACTGACCTGGAATTCACCGTGGAGTCTCAGGCTGGCCTTGAATTCACAGTGATCCTTCTACCTCTTCCTCCCAAGTGCTGGGATTAAAGGTGTGTACCATCACATCCAACCAAATTTCCTGTTCTTATCACACTGGTCAAATCACCTTGGGCCTACCCTAACAAACTCTATTTTTGTGTTTGTTTTTGGTTTTATTTGAGAGAGAAAGGCATATAGACAGAGAAAGAATGGGCACACCAGGGCCTCCAGTCACTGCAAACAAACTCCAGATGCATGCACCACCATGTGCATCTCGCTTATGTGGATACTGGGCAATTGAACCTAGGTCCTTGGGCTTTGCAGACAAGCACCTTAACAACTAAGCATTCTCTCCATCCCACAAACTCATTTTGAGGTAATTACTTCTATAAAGTCCTGTCTCCAAATGTAATTCCATCTCAAAGTCCTGGCAGCCAGGACTTCAATACAGAGTGGTGGGAACACAATTCTCCCAGGGTAGAGGGCAAATTCTCTTCTGGGCTCTCTAGCCTGTTTTCCCAGCTAGTTTGTGTCCCTGGGTTTCTCTCTGTAAACTTTAAAAATTATATGTTTTCTTTATTTATTTGAGAGAGAGAGAGAGAGAGAATGGACATTCCAGGACCTCTAGCCACCATAAACGAACTCCAGATGTATTTGCCACCTTGTGAATCTAGCTTACATGGGTACTGTGGAATCAAATTTGGGTCCTTAGGCTTCACAGGCAAATGTCTTAACCAATAAGCCATCTATTCAGCCTTCTGTAATTTGTTTTGTTTTGTTTTGTTTTGGGACTCTCTTTAGTTGTGTGGGTCCATCTCTCTGTTTCTCTTCCATCCTCACTCTGTCTCATTCACCTCATTCTTTGATTTTTCTCTCATATATCTATTAAATAATTATTTTTTACTTACTTACTTATTTGCAAGCAGAGAGTGACAGAGAAAGAGGGAGAGAGAATGTCAGGGTCTCTAACCACTGCAAATGGACTCCAGGTACATGTGCCCCTTTGTGCATTTGGCTTTATGTGGGTACTGGGGAATGGAACTCATATCATTAGGTATTATAGGCAAGAACCTTAACTGCTGAGCCATTTCTTCAGCTCTCCTATTAGGTAATTTCTGTGTGTTTGCTATGTGATTGTAACCAAAACTGTTGTCTCTGTCTTCAGGAAATCTTCATTTTAGAAGGCGAGAAAGATTTAATTTTAAATAACCATAATGCACAGGCAGCTTGTGATCAACACCATCAGAAATTAGAAGACAGGTCGGTACACTCCAGCTTGAAGACCATATTTGGTCCACCACCTGTTTTTATAAATAAAGGTTTTTTGTTGTTGTTGTTGTTGGTTTGTTTTTCAAGGTAGGGTCTCACTCGAGCTCAGGCTGACCTGGAATTCACTCTGCATTCTCAGGGTGGCCTCGAACTCACAGCGATCCTCCTACCTCTGCCTCCCTAGTGCTGGGATTAAAGGCATGTGCCACCATGCCTGGCTCCAATAAAGTTTTATTGGAACATAGTCATATCCATTTGTGTAGGTATTATGTATGGTTGCTTTTGCAGAGTTGTGTAAGTGTGACAAAGACAATATGGTTTACAAAGCTAAGATGTTTTCTATCTGACCCTTTAACCACCCCACCCCCTACCTAAAAAAATTATAATTCTTGGGCTTAAGTCAAATTTTATAGGAGATGAGAGGCAGAAAGTCAGCAAGGAAGCATAATTGAAGGAGCATTTTCAAGGCTACTATATATATATATATATATATATATATATATATAGTATATATATATATATATATATATATATATATATATGTGCACACACACAAATATACATATACATATACATATGCATATACATATACATATACATATACATATACATATACATATACATATACATATACATCATATACATATAACCTCCATATCCATGAGATGGCAGTGGGATGGAGCTGTAAGCAACGCCACAGAAATTCAAGGCACATTTGGAAGCCAGAGAGGATGCTAGACATCAGCCCGCGAGTTGGGGCTTCCTAGAGGCCTGGAGAGCAGTGGCCAACGCGTCATGGACACGTTCTGCATGAGAGGCAGGCGAATCACAGCCGCTTCCTGCTGGCCAGCCAGGAGAGGGCCACTCTAAGGACAGTGCTAAGAGGATTGCAGCATAGCCCTCCGGAAGGGAAACCTAGCCTAAGAAAGAGATCAAAGAGAGACCCAAGCAAGGTGAGAATTGGTGATGCGCTAGAGTCTGGACATTGACGAAGTTGATAACAGCAGCCTACGACTCGCCAAGCCAGTGGCCTGAGGCAGCCCTCCGTACATGCCATGACCCTATAAGAAGATACTCATCTATTACCAACTGACTGATGAGGTGTGCCTATCTAGTCTCTTTACCACTGTGTTAGGGGAGAATGTTGGTTGTTTTTCTATCACCATGACGAACACGAGATGACGATGTGGAGGTTTTATATTCCAGATGGATTGGTCCTGTTGCTCTGCATGGAAAAGCTTACAGTGTCGCAACCACTGGAATCAGGACCAGAAAGAAAGGGAGAGGCCGAGTAGGGGCTGGGGTCTCCCTCACCTCTTCCAGTTACCCAGGAATGTCTCAGTAGGCCCCACCTCCTCCTGCTGGTCCCTAGCTGCGATCAAGCCTGGCACTTTGCAAGAGCATTGCAGATCCAGCCACAACAAGAAGGGGAAGGGGGACTGATTAAAAACCTTTTCAGGGGCTGGAAAGATGGCTCAACAGTTAAAGCTCTTGCCCATAAAGCCTAACAACCTAAGCTTGATTCCCCAGTACCCACATAAAACCAAATGCACAAAGTGGTGCATGTGTCTGAAGTTCATTTGTAACTAGAGGCCCTAGTATACCCATTCTCTCTCTCTCTCTCTCTCTCTTTCTCTTTCTCCCTCTTTTTCTGTCTCCCTCTCTGTCTCTCTCCCTCCCTGGTATGGTAGCACCTACCTTTAATCCCTGACATTCTGGAGGCTGAGGATCACAGTGAGTTTAAGGCCACCCTGAGAGTACATAGTAAGTTGCAGGTTAGCCTTGGCTAAAGAGAGACCATACCTTGAAAAACAAACAAACAAACAAACAAAAATACAGACTTTTTCAAAAATCTTATCATTTGGAGAGAAATGAGCAGGAGGATTTAAGGTTTGTTGTCTATAGTCCTTTGTGTAGGTTTCAATTTTTGAAGAAAAAATGTGCATGTTTACAAGGCTCCCTGATGCCTCAGTTATCCCCATGTGTGACAGAGACTGAACTGTCTTTCTGCTGGATAAAGTACACAACTCTGTCCTTTCAGGAGGGAACATAAGTTCTTTTTTTTAAAATTCATTTACTTTTTATTTTTATTTATTTATTTGAAAGAGATAGAGAGACTAGGCAACACCAGGGCCTCCAGCCACTGCAAGCAGACTTCAAACACGTTACACCACCTTGTGCCTCTGGCTTATGTGGGTCCTGAGGAATTGAACCTCAGTCCTTTGGCTTTGCAGGTAAGCACCTCAACTGCTCAGCCATCATCCCTCCAGCCCAGAGCTGCCGCGCTTAACAGCGTGTGCTCATTCTATCCTAGCCCATGCTTCATAGTTTACTTTTTTTGCATGTGGGTGTGTGTTTGTGTGTATGATAAGTATGCCAGTGTGAATGCATACTTATAGGTGGGGGGTACACATGTGTGTACAAATGTGCAAGCAGATGTGCACAAGTGTGTGTGGAGGCTAGAGGCTTAGTGGCTAAGGCACTTGCCTATAAAGACTAAAGATTCAAGTTCTGCTCTTCAGGTTCCACATAAGCCAGAGATGTAGCGACATAAGCATGCAAGGTTGTACACACACACAAAGTGGCACGTGCATCTAGAGAGTTCAATTGCAGTGGTTGAAGGCCATGGCATGCCAATCCTCTCTCTTGCTCTGTGAATAAAAAAAGCCTGGTCTATTGGGCTTGCCTCAAAAAAATATTTTATTTATTTATTGGGGGGCGGGGAGAGAGAGAGAATGGGCACACCAGGGCTTCCAGCCACTGCAAATGAACTCTAGATGCATGTGCCACTTTGTGCATCTGGTTTTAGGTGGGTACTGGGGAATCGAACCCAGACCATCAGGCTTTTCAAGCAACCACTAAGCAGTCTCCTGCCTACCACATTTTGAGACAGGGTCTCTCGTTAGCAGGAAGCTTACCAATTAGGCTACATCGGCTGGCAAACAGGCTCCAGAGATCCACATGTCTCTGCCTCACACCTCATCTGGCATTTACGTGGGTTCTGAAGAGCAACCTCAGGTTCTCATGTTTGAGAGGCAAGCGCTTTAGAACCGAGCTGCCTCCCCGCTCCCCTGGCCCCGTGTGCATGTCCGTGTATTTTACATTCGAAACACACGAGGCCAGTGGTGTACCAGGAGGCTCATGAGGATGAGGGTGGCTTGTATCTTGATGATAAAGAGGAGGCATCTAGAACAAAAAGGTGCTCTGAGTCCCTTGGGATGCTGACAAGATCCCCAGAGTCGCTCGAGTGGCCTTATTGGGCTAAGAACCGCCAGGACCCCACAGCAAGGCATCCAAGAGACCTGGGCAGTGACTCCTGTGAGGGTTCAAGGAACAGAAGCTGACCCGTCCTGCCGACCAGTAGGGAGTGGCAGCCCCTGGCTCCCCTGAGGTCCTGATGACAACTTGGGGAGCAGCTGCCCAGCATGCCAGTGAAGACAGCAGATTCAATGAAGAACTCAGGAGCTGTTGTACTCCCTGCAAGCCTTCCTCCACCCCCTGCTCCCCATCACTCCTCAAGGTTCCCCACATACCACTAGGTCCTGAATGACAAGCTTCAATTACAGTAAAGTGCTAAAGTTACAAGTTGTTCTAAACACCCTTCAACAAAGCACATTCAGTGCAAAGGAACCCCAGGCGGTTACAAACCTTTCTTTCTTTCTTTCTTTTTTTTCTGTGCTGTGCAGAAACCATAAGGTTTGCATCCAAGAATGTGTTGTCTGCTTGAGACCGGCCTTTATTCCTGCAGACGGATGCCAGTGGCATGCATGCGAAATGAGCAGTTGTCTGTGGCCCCAGCGTCTGTGGCCGAGGCATATCTAATCAGGCTAAGTTGCCGTTCACCCCAGCTGTCGGCTCCCTGGAAATCGGAGCCCCCTCGGAACCACACACGACTCCACTAGAAGGTTGACGCTCAGGCGTCCGAATCACCACCCTCCCCCTGACCTTGTCCTGGTGGCCCCTGGTTCTCCCTTTTCCTACGTGACTACATACAACGATAGCAAAGTGATTTTAGGGATTAAAAGCAGCTAATTACAGCTTTCCATCGTGGCCGGCCACTTCGTGCAGGTTTGGGGAACATGCTGGTGGCTCTTCGTCCCATGGGGATGCGTTTAATCGAGTGCCCTGGGAAGTCACTGTTCCACACCCTGACCCAAACAAAACTGTTAATCGGGGGCTCTTCCATGTGGGTCACTGGGTTCTGGGCATGAGGATCTGGGTGGAACTTAATGTGAAATAGTGTGATGGGTTCTTCTTCTTCTTCTTCTTCTCCTCCTCCTCCTCTCCTCCTTCCTCCTCCTCCTCCTCCTCCTTTCTCCTTCCTCCTCCTCCTCTTCCTCTTCCTCCTCCTCCTCCTTCTTCTTCTTGTCCCAGATGCCAGAAAGAGCATTTAGAGTCATCTATTCTGCCTGCTTTCCTAGAGAGATGAAGAAACTGAATTGGTCAGAGGCAGAGGCAAGAGGAAGCCTCACTTTCCAGGGGCCTCTCTGGGGCTCTGGCTCATGAGATGCCTGCAGACAGCGACTGTGTTGCCCAAGAGCAAAAGGGAGGCCGTGATAGCTTGAGTGAGGCTGGCCCAGAGCCTGTCTTGCTTGCAGGCCTCCATGTGCACCCTGGGGCTTCGACCTTGGCGGGCCATCGAACCTGCTGAGCCCTGGTAGCTCCGCCCATAAATGGGGAATAATCGTAAGGCCTCCCTATCAACCTACCAAGTGGGCCAATGAATGAAATGATAGCATGACTTAAAGCTCTCTGAATGATGGCTGACACTTAGTAAGTGGCCCCGTGACTTACTAAAGGAGCATGGTGTACACCTCAGTGTATTCTGACTTCCATTGCAATATATATATATCACAGACTGGGTGGGTTATCAACAACCGAAACTTATTGCCCACACTTGTGAAGGCTAAGAAGTCCGTGATCGAGTTGCCAATAGACTCAGCATGTGGTTGAGGGCCCCCTTGACGGTGTGTATTCAAGGTCTTCTTTCTGTCCCCAAGTGTTGTCACAGTTGAATGAAGTGTCTGGGTCCTCTTTTATTTTAAACTATTTATTTATTTATCTGCAAGCAAAGAAAGAGAGAAGAGAGACACATGGAGAGAATGGGCCTGCCAGGGCCTCTAGCCACAGTAAACAAACTTCAGATGCATGTGCCACTCTATGCGTCTGGCTTTATGTGGGTGCTGGGGAATCGAACCCTGGTTGTGACTCTTTGCAGGCAAGTACCTTAACTGCTGAGCATTCCAGCCCCGAATTCTTTTATTCCCTGTGGTCCTGGAGACTTGCAGTAGATGGAATGCAAAATGATACCTTTCATGGACTCAAGTGCTTGTATGCCAACCTCATGGACCCCTGGCAGCGCTGTGTAGGTGGTGGAGGCGTTGGGAGGTGGAGCCTCTTTGGGGGAAGCGAGTCACTGGGGGTGGACCACAAGCGTTCACAGTCCACTCCTGTTGCCGTTCCCTCGCCCTCTTCCTCTCTCCCTGCGGATGTGACAATGTCATGCTAGTTTTGTGTTTCAACCATGCTTCTCCTGCCACTGTGACCCTTACCCCTTGGAACTATAACCCCCAGGTAAACCATTTCCTTCCTGAAGTTGCTTCTGGTTGAGCATTTTGTCCCAACACAAGAGTGTAACTAAGAAAATATTGAAAGCCCGGTGTGGTGGCGCACACCTTTAATCCCAGCACTCAGGAGGCACAGGTAGCAGGATCGTCGTGAGTTTGAGGCCAGCCTGAGACTATATAGGGAATTACAGGTCAGCCTGAGCTAGAGTGAGACTCTACTTCAAAAAAACAAAAAACAAAACAAACAAACAAAAAAAATTGAACGTAGGTTCTTGTGAAAGCTAGGCAAGCCCTCTACCAATGAGCTACTTCCATAGACCTCTTATTTTTATTTTTTTTAATTTATGTTTATTTTTATTTCTTTATTTGAGAGTGACAGACAGAGAGAGAAAGTGGTAGATAGAGAATGGGCACGCCAGACGCCTGCGCCCCCTTGTGCATCTGGCTAACGTGGGTCCTGGGGAATCGAACCTTGAATCGGAGTCCTTAGGCTTCACAGGCAAGCACTTAACCGCTAAGCCACCTCTCCAGCCCTTCCACAGACCTCTTTTTACTTTTTATTTTGAGACAAGATCTCACTAAGTTGCCCAGTTTGACTTCAAACTTCTTGTCTTCCTGACTCCCAAATAGCTTGGATTACAGGCCTGAACCCCCAAGGGCCCTCATCATCAGAGAAAGCAGGATAAAAGCATATGTTACTTCCTCCCCACCTCCATGAGAGGTTAAATATCTTCCTCTAATGAAAAAAAAGGGTGGGGGCTAGAGGGATGTTAGGCATTTGCCTGCAAAGTCAAAGGACCCAGGTTTGATTCCCCAGGACCCACGTTAGCCAGATGCACAAGGGGGCGCATGCATCTGGAGTTTGCTTGCAGTGGCTGGAGGCCCTGATGCACCCATTCTCTCTGTCTCTCTCTCTCTCCACCCCTCTTTTCCTGTCAAATAAATAAATAAAAATAAAATAATAAAAAAGGACATCTCCCCATAGTACTCATTCATGTCCACAATACAGCAGGTATGCAAGGAGACGTGCTCACCTATAGCTCAGGGTCCTGGAACCCACCAGAAGGAACAGTGTGCTTGATTCCCGCTGCCTCTGGAGTACATGCTACGTTTGTGGCCCACGGGGCCAGCTAGGACTTATGTCTACAGGCTGTTCTCAGGAATGAGAAAAGGACAGGGTCCTGCTTTCCTGACCTGTGATCATTTTTTTTAATTAAAAAAATTTTTCAAATACATTTAATTTCTTTATTTGAGAAAGTGGTAGAGAGAGAGAGAGAATGGGTGTGCCAGGGCCTCCAGCCACTGCAAACGAATTCCAGACGCATGCGCCCCCTTGTGCATACTGGGTCCTGGAGAATTGAACCTGGATCCTTTGGCTTTGCAGGCAAGCACCTTAACCGCTAAGCCGTCCCTCCAGTCCTAACCTGTGATCTTTGAATGGACAAAATCAACAAGGTCTGGGAGGTAGGAGGAGCCTCGAAGCTGCTGGGACAGCTTGATGGCAGGGTTGGAGACCACCTAGTTGCCTGTGGACGTGGGGCATGAATGTATCCTCTTGCAAAACACGGATCTTCTAGAACATATGGGACAAGTTGGAAGTTCTTAGCAATCTTATCTTAAAGATTTTGTTGTTGTTGTTGTTTTTCAAGGTAGAGTCTCATTCTAGCTCAGGCTGACCTGGAACTCACTATGTAGTCTCAGGGTGGCCTCGAACTCACAGTGAGTGATCCTCCTACCTCTGCCTCCCAAGTGCTAGGATTAAAGGCGTGCGCCACCACACCCTTTGTCTTAACATTTTTTTGCACGTGTACCATGTGTGGTATGGTGTGATGCGTGTGTGTGGAGTGGTGGGGGTTGTGTGCACGTATATGCCGATGTGTGTGCTGTGCACGCATGGAAGCCAGAGGAAAATGTATCCTTCCACTATTACTCACGGGCATATTACCTCGAGACTGAGTCTCCCTCTGAACATGGTGTTGCAGTTTTCATGGGGCCCCAGTGATTCTCCACTCTCTAGAACCCGCAGGACTGGGCTTGTCGACGTGCATGGCCATGCTGAGCTGGCTACAGGGGCCGTGAGGAATTGAATTCTGATAGTCTTGTGACCTCTCAATTCTTATACCTGCTGCAAGCACTCATGACTGCTGAGACACCTTTCCAGTCCCTTAAGGAAGGTTTAAAAAAAACAAAACAAAACAAAACAAAACACTGCTTAAAAAAGAAATAGCCAGGCACGGTGGCACATGCCCTTAATACCAGCGCTCGGGAGGTAGAAGTAGGAAAGGTCACCTTGAGACTCCAGAGTGAGATCCAAGTCAGCCTGGGCTAGAGTGAGACCCTACCTCAAAACACCAGTGTATGTACACACACACACACACACACACACACACACGTATGCCTGGAGATATGGCTCAGCAGTTAAGGTGTTTGTCTGCAAAACCTAACCACCCAAGTTTGATTTCCCATTACCCAAGTAAAGCCACATGCACAAAGTGGTGCATGCATCTGGAGTTTGTTTGCAGGGGCAAGAGGCCCTGGGGCACCCATTCTCCCTGTCTATATCTTCTCTCTCTCTCTCTCTCTCTCTCTCTCTCTCTCTCTCTCTCTCTCTCTCTCTTTGCCTGCACATAAATATTTAAAAAAAAAAAAGAAAGAAAGAAAGAAAGAAGTGCATGTTTAACAACGTCATGAAGGTCACTTAAAGCTAGAAAACAAAATGTAATGATTTTATAGATTTTTCTCTCATTAGTTTTACCCTCTCAAAGATAAGACGAAGTCAGACTATAAAGTAAACAGCTTTACTTTGCATGTTAATATCTTTTCCTATTCTTAAATTCTGCCAGCTTCTTGTCTAGGACTATTTAATGTTGACAAAATCATAATGTGCTTTGTGACTTGAACATCCATTTCTAGTACAGATTCTCAGAGTGTATACTCAGAAAGAAAGTAAAAAAAATCTTATTTTTTATTTTTTTTTTAAATTTATTTATTTATTTGAGAGCGACAGACACAGAGAGAAAGACAGACAGAGGAAGAGAGAGAGAATGGGCGCGCCAGAGCTTCCAGCCTCTGCAAACGAACTCCAGATGCGTGCGCCCCCTTGTGCATCTGGCTAACATGGGACCTGGGGAACCGAGCCTCGAACCGGGGTCCTTAGGCTTCACAGGCAAGCGCTTAACCGCTAAACCATCTCTCCAGCCCTTAATTATTTTTTATGTTTATTTATTTATTTGAAAGTGACAGATGGAGAAAGAGGCAGAGAGAGAGAGAGAGAGAGAGAGAGAGAGAGGGAGAGAGAGAGAGAGAGAATAGGCATGCCAGGGCCTCCAGCCACTGCAAACGAACTCCAGATGGGTGCGCCCCCTTGTGCATCTGGCTAACGTGGGTCCTGGGGAATCAAGCCTCGAACTGGGGTCCTTAGGCTTCACAGGCAAGCACTTAAACACTAAGCCATCTCTCCAGCCCCCTCACAAAATCTTTTAATTCCAAATTAAACATCAGCTGATTGAGTTCAGTGTGGCTAATTAAAGATACAATCCCAATTATACAGGTTTTACCACTGAAAGAAAAAGGATAATTCAAAACTCAAAACATTCATCAGTATATTTTACTGGTTTAATTTTAAATATCTTTATTTATTTATTTGCAGGGAGGAAGGGAAGGAAGGAAGGAGACAAAGAAGGGGAGAGGGAGGGAGAAAGAGATAGAATGGACATACCAGGGACTCTTACTACTACAAACTAACTCTAGATGCACGCACCACTTTATGCATCTGGCGAAATATGTTTTTTTGTTTGTTTGTTTGTTTGCTTTTGTTTGTTTTCAAGTCAGGGTCTTTCTACCTCAGGCTGACATGGAAGTCACTCTTTAGCCCCAGGCTGACCTAAAATCACCATCCTCCTACCTCAGCCTCTCAAGAGCTGCAACTAAGGTCGTGAGCTACCGTGCTTACATCACTATATTTTTCCCCATAGTCATGGATTAAGGGGGTGGGGAGTACATTATCACATTGGTTTTGCATTTGCAACACAAATGATCAAAAATAAAACCTCTTTATCAACTAGAGATAGAGAATCACTTTCTTATTCATATGCTTCAAAAACATTAGAAGTGCCACATTTAGTGGTGACATTTTGGAGAATGTCAATATTCCTTTTAATGATGGGACAAAATAGGCATCTGATTATTGCCGCTCTGATCTAGTAGTTTTAGTCTTGACCTAAATGTTAGGCACCCCTCCACAGTGTACCAAGACAACAGCAAAAAAGGTATAAATACAGGAAGGGAAAAATAGTCCTGGCCTATAATGAAAGACCTAATAATGAAAATAATAGCCGGGTATGGTGGCGCACACCCTTAATCCCAGCACTCAGGAGGCAGAGGTAGGAAGATCACCTTCGAGGCCACCTTGAGACTACACAGAGAATTCCAGGTCGGCCTGAGCTAAAGTGAGACCCTACCTCGTAAAACCAAGAAAAGAAAAGAAAAAGAAAATAATGATGAAAATGATATTGGCCACCAAACTCATGGGACTGGTAAGGATGTTCAGTAAGGTTGAGAGATACAAGTTAAATTAAAAGAAACAGTTGCTTTTATTCCCCCCCCCCCCAGACTTAGGCTGTTAAAACCATAGAAAACAGGGCTGGATAGATGGCTTAGTGGTTAAGCGCTTGCCTGTGAAGCTTAAAGACTCTGGTTCGCAGCTCGATTCCCCAGGACCCACGTTAGCCAGATGCACAAGGGGGCGCACATGTCTAGAGTGCCCTGGCTTGCCTATTCTCTCTCTCTCTGCCTTTCTCTCTGTGTCTGTTGGTCTCAAGTAAATAAATAAAAACTAACAAAAAAAATTAAAAATAAAAACATAGGAAACAAAGCATTGTTAATAACAGAAAAATTGAAGCCTCCAGGGTTTCACTTAAGAAGTCATCATGGAGGCTGGGCATATGGCTGAGTTGGTACCTCGCCAGCCTGAATGCCTGAGTCTTGATCTTTGGTGGGCACCTGTGATGAAACTTGAGCTCCAAGAAGCCATGCCCACACTGTATAGTATATGTTAATTTCAGAAGAGTGACTTCCCATTTGGGGGAGGAGGGCCGACACCTTGCAGGAGAAGCTGGTCTTAAGTTGGGGGTATGGGTTTTAGAGAGAGAATTTGACTAGGTAACAGAAGGGGAAGAGCTCTTCGAGAAGGGGAAGGATGGGGGCGGAACCCAAGGAAGAGGCTTAGAGTTGAGGGCTCTCTAGGCAGTGGGTAAAGGATTCTTGGGGGCCTGGTTTCTAAGAGATGGTCTCCTGGGCCCTGGCAGTTTCCAGAAACTTCTACTGAGTTTGTATGCTTCAGAACTTTTCGAATCGCCCTGTGGAACTGCCAACATTTTCCACATTAAGAACAAATCAAAAGTTGTTTTTTTTTTTTTTTCACGAAGCATGAGTTAGTACACAGGTACGAGAACAAATCAAATTCATGCAAAAATAGAGGAAATTAATTTTTTAAAGGTCCAACCAAACACCCTGTAATTTTCAGTGATTTCCTTTCAGGGAAACTGTGACCACTGTCACTATAAACAGAGCAGAGAATAAATAAATAAAGAGTAAAAGAAGGTTGTGTTTTTCCTCCCTGCCTCTCTGATGGATGATTTACAGAGGCCCCAGGATAAGAGTCTGTCTCTAATGGTTCCCATATGGAGCCTACCGGGCCTCTGTGCTGGTGTTTCGCCACGTGCCTCTGTCCCGCTTGCCAAACGCTCAGATGGTGACAGACACTGGACCCTCTTCCTTGAGCTGTGGCCACAGCCCAATGCACAGGGGCAGTAGAAGGTCGGGCGACAGTGGGAAGGATATTCAGCCACAACCACTCCGTGACCACCATGGAAAGGAGCCCCCTGAGGCAGAGTCCTTTCCCTTCAAAGGATGGCTGAGGTCCTGGTGGCCTGGCTCTAACTCTCACCCTGAGACCACCAAGGTCAATGTACCTCCCTCTCAGAATCGTGTTCCTCGGCAGACCATGGCCCTGAGGTGGCTGAGCCCTGCTTATGAAGGGAGTCTGGTCAGTACAGGTCCTCACTCAACATAAAAAGTTCCAGATCCAGGCAGCCTAAAGACCCAGGTTCAATTCCCCAACGCCCATGTAAGCCAGATGTACAAGGTGGTACATGAGTCCAGAGTTTGTTTGCAGTGGCTGGAGGCTCTGGCGTGCCCATTCTCTCTCTATCTGCCTCTTCCTCTCTCTTTCAGATAAATTATATATTTATATTAAAAGCCCTAGATTCTTTCTAAAATAATGAGGCAGATGTCCACTCTACAAGACGTCATTTCCTCAGCTCATCTCTACTCCCAGGAGGATGGCACTGGGGACTTCCACAACTGGCTCACCTGCCCATGTGCCAGGACTGTCCTCAGTCCCATGTTGCCATCCCAGCACCTCTGAGGCCACACAGTGGACACAGTACATGAGTCCAGGTGACCATCTGCAAAGTGTCACCTTACCCCTGCATCCCTGGAATGATGCCTACAATTGTCACATCAGTGGCTACCCTCTGCATTCCTTGACACCTGGAACTTACCAAAACGGGGTTGAGTTAGCAGATCCCCAACTTAAAAAAAATTTTTTTTGTTTTACTTATTTGAGAGAGAGGGAAAGAGAGAGAAAGAAGAAGAATGAGCATGCCAGGGCCTCTAGCCACTGCAGATGAACGCCAGATGCATGCACCACCTTGTGCATCTGGCTTTGTGTGGGTACTGGGGGACTGAACCCGAGTCCTTAGACTTTGCAGGCAAGCACCTTCACTGCTGAGCCGTCTCTCCAGGCCCCAAATCCCCAACGTCTATTCTTAACATCTTAGCTTCTTTCCTGACTAGTGTTAGAACCCAGGTGTGTCTCCCAATCTGGACCTTCTCTCTGTACATGAAGAGATACAAAAATTTCTCTTCCAAGAACTTGAAAATAACTTTTTGTTGTTACATGTCTCTTGCCAAACAAATATGATGGGGTGGGGGGTGGTGGTGGTAAATGAATCAGAAACAGATGGCTAAACTTTCTCTGAAATACACAGAATTTCAACCCAGAGGGAAAGGGTGGGCACAGAAGCCATTTAGGGTTTCCATAAGCTCAAAAATACGAGGAGAGGCTGAGCCATTTGACTGATGGGAGCGGCTCACGCGGGAGCCTCGAGGCCTGGGTTATCAAGACCATGGGGGCTGCGATCGGGTTTCTAAAACACGACTTCTGAAAATAAACCATTCTAATTGACAGTATACCTTCCCCTCACCACTCCCTTAGAGCCCACAGCCCCATGGAAGATGGAAATTATTTTGGAGATAACCAGTTGCTGGGGTTTGGCATCCATTCTGTAACAGTTAGATGTGTGCTCAGAGGCCCTGATTGGCGGGGCGGGAGTGTGCCTGCCCCGCGGCAGACACATCAGTGGTTTCAGCAAGAATGCAAAACTACTATATACTTTGTGACAAAGTTGCTTCAGGGTAGGCAGATTGCTCACAAATCGGTTACAGATTTCCTTGAAATGTGGTAGGGACTTCCAGGCAAAACGGAGGCAGTTTGGATTCCAAACGCACAGGGGTTTGTGCTAGGCTCAGAACTTGAAACGGAAGAGCTGGAGGTGAAGAAGGGTCCCAGCTCTGGCCCAAGGACAGTGTTTGTCCTTCCTCATCCCAAAGGCACGTGGGCAGGTGGCCGTGGACAGTTGTCCCCGGGAAGTGCCCGCTCCTTGTTGCATAGCCGTCCCTACAGCGTTACTCTGACCCGAGGCCAGGGCTACCGCCATCCAGCAGTTACCTGTCTTTTTCAAAGGAAGCGTTTACTCTGCAGGCGGGATGTGACCTTTTGAAAGTGAAACCAACCTGAAAGTGTTTGGATATTGCCCGGAGTATGACCTGAATTTAATGCCTCGCGGATGCTTTTGTTTTTAAATTTAAATTTAATTTATTCACTTGAGTGGGGCTTGAGAGAAGAGAGAGAGAGAAAGAGAGAAAAAGAGAGAGAATGGGCACACCAGAGCCCCCAGCTACTACAAAGATGCATGAGTCATCTTGTGCATCTGGCTTACATGGGTATTGGAGAATTGAACCTGGGTCCTTATGCTTTGTAAGCAAGTGCCTTAACCACTAAGCCATCTCTCCAGTCCCACATGGATGCTTTTTAGATACTCCGTCCCAGGCTCAACTGTGGTACTCCTTAGCAACTAGTCAGCGTTTGTTAATCAGCTCGCTCATACTAAATGCATCTGAAATGGGATTCTGCTCCAGTTACTGATGAGTGATAAATAAATAACAGTGGGAGAGCTGGTTTGATTAGAGGCACCAGGACAAAATGCTCTTTTAGAATGAAAGCTTTCTTTTTTCTTTGTATTTTGTTTATTTATTTGCAAGCAGAGAGAGATAGAAGAGAGAATGGGCACAGCAGGATCTGCAGTCGCTGCAAATGAACTCCAGACACGTGAGCCATCATGTGCATCTGGCTTTACATGGGTACTGGGGAATCCAACCTGGGTCCTTTGGCTTTGCAGGCAAAGGCCTTAACCACTAAGCAATCAGTCCATCCCCTTTTTAAAATTTTTATCTTTCCTCATTTTTAAAAAAAATTTGAGAGAAAGAGAGAATTGGTGTGTCAGGACCTCAACCACTGAAAAATAACGCCAGATACTTGTGCCACCTAGTGGGCATGTGTGACCTTGTGCTTGCCTCATCTTTGTGCATCTGGCTTACATGGGATCTGGAGAAAGACTGAACATGGGTCCTTAGGCTTCAAAGGCAAGCGCCTTGACCACTAAGGCATCTCTCCATCCCTGTTCTTCCTCTCTTTAAAAACATTTTATTGACAACTTCCATAAGTATAGACAATAGCACCCCTGTTTTGCCCTTCTACCCTCCATTGAATCCCTCCTTTTTTAATCAGATTTTTTTTTTAAATTATGTATTTATTTGAGACAGAGAGAGGCAGACAGAGAGCAAGCGAGCATGGGTGCACCAGCGCCTCTAGCCACTGTAAACGAACTCCAGATCCATGTGTCATTTTGTGCATCTGCCTTTATGTGGGTACTGAGGAATCAAACCTGGGCTGTCAGACTATGCAAGTGAGTGCCTTTAACCACTGACCCAGCTCCCCGGCTCCTTCTATTTAGTTTTAAAGAGAGTTGTGACACCATGCCAAGGCGTCATGGTGGAGTTCTGGAGAGAGACACAGAAAGTGAGGGGAGAAAGAAGGAGGAGGAGAACAGGAAGAGGAGGAGGGGGAGGGAAGGGGAATAGGGGTAGAGAAGAGTAGGAGGAGGGAAAAGGAGGAGAGAAGAGAGGAGAGGCTTTGGAAATACGAAGAACAAAGGAAACTTCTTGCTTTGTGTAAGTTTTTGGGGAGAGGGAAAGTTCTACTCCATGGGACTCAGCCTACATGCTAAGAACCATAGAGGCACTGGAGAGACCCAAGGCAACTTCGGGTTTCCTTGACAACATGGAGCTAGTCTTACTGCCCCATTTGGCCTGCTTTGATCTTAGGCAGCAGGGAGCTTCTAAAGTGACTGCATCTAGGTTCTCACAGTGAGGGTTTCCTGTCTCAGTCAGGGTGATGCATCTCCTGAAGCTGATGTCCCATCCTTCCTCCATGGCTCTCCCTCTGTCTTCAGATCCAGTCCACAGCAGGAAGTCCTATGCGTCTGTGATCCACAGATTGCCATTGCCAGCGCTGGGTGGCACCAACATCTTCAGGCAACTTCCGTTGGCCTCCATCATCTTTACTCACTGCTCTTTTACCTTTTTTTTTAAATTTGTTTGAGAGAGGCAGATATATATATATATATATATATATATATATATATATATATATATATAGAGAGAGAGAGAGAGAGAGAGAGAGAGGCAGATGATAGATAGAGAGATGATAGATAGATAGGTAGGTAGGTAGGTAGGTAGGTAGGTAGATAGATAGATAGATAGATAGATAGATAGATAGATAGACAGACAGACAGTCAGACAGACAGAATGGGCACATCAGGACCTTCAGCCTCTGCAAACAAACTCCAGATATGTGCACCACCTTTGTGTGTCTGGCTTATGTGAGACCTGGAGAGTTGAACATGGGTCCTTAGGCTTCGCAGGCAAGGGAATTAACTGCTAAGCCATCTCTCCGGCCCTGTTTTATTTTATTTTATTTTATTTTTGAGGCAGGGTCTTATTCTAGCCCAGGCTGACCTGGAAGTCACTCTGCAGTTCCAGGCTGGCCTCAAACTTACTGCAATTCTCTTACCTCTGCCTCCCAAAGTGCCGGGATTAAAGGCGTACACTATTATGCCTGGCAGTTTCCAACTGTTTTGTGGCATGAATATGGTATATGTGTATTCATGCTTGTGTGTGTGCACATGTGTACAAATGCACATGCACATGTGTGCACATACATGTGATGAGCAGAAGTCAACATTGAGTTGCTCTCTACCTTATTTATATGTATATATTTTTGAGGCTAGTCCAACAGACTGGCTTTTGTTGTTGTTGTTTTTCAAGGTAGGGTCTCACTCTAGCTCCGGCTGACCTGGAATTCACTGTGTAGTCTCAGGGTGGCCTCGAACTCATGGTGATCCTCCTACCTCTGCCTCCCGAGTGCTGGGATTAAAGGTGTGTGCCACCACGCCCGGCCAAGACTGGCCTTTTTTATGTGAGAGGGCAAAAGAGAGATAATTGGCACACCAGGGCCTCCAGCCAGTGTGATTGAACGCCAGGCACCAGCGCCCCCTTGGGCTCATGTGCAGCTTTGCGCTTGTGTCACCGTGTGCGTCTGGCTTACGTGGAACCTGGAGAGTCAAACATGGATCTTCGGGCTTTGCAGGCAAGTGCCTTAACCGCTAAGCCATCTCTCCAACCCGTCCACCTTATTATTATTATTACTTTTTTTGCGACAAGGTCTCTCGCTGACCCCCCTGCTCACTGGTTTGGTTAGCTAAGTGTGGTGGTTTGGATCGGATGATCCTCATAAACTCGTGTGTTCTGGATGCTTGGTCCCCAGTTGATGGCAATTTTGGAGGTGGAGCCTTGCTGGAGGACACGTGTTGTTAGCACCCCCTTGCTAGAGTTGGGCTCACTCTCCTGCTGCTATTTTCCATCTGCTGTGGCAGAGGCGATGTCTAGCCTCTGCTCATGCCATGCTTGCCCCTACCATCAAGAAGCTTCCCCTCAGGACTGTAAGGCAAAATGGAAACTTTCCTCCCACCTGTCGCTTTTGGTCAGGTGCTTTATTCCAGCAAATAAGGTGACTCCAACAGTAAGGCAGCCAGCAAGCCCCAAGAATGCTTTGTCTTTTCCTCCCAGGGCTGGGGTTACAGGCTTATACTACACCCTGCTTTTTATGTGGGGCCTGGGACATTGACATGTGGTCTCCACATGTGCACACACTCACATCACCTGGATACACACGTATGAGCACACATACACATAACACACATATACAAACAATTTTAAGGGTATTTTTTCAAAAAAATTAATTTTTTTCAGAGAGAGAGAGAATGTGCACACCAGGGCCTTTTAGCCACTATGAACAAACTCCAGACGTGTGCACCCCCTTGTGCACATGTGTGACATTGCATGCTTGCATCACTGACCCTGGCTATGTGGGACCTAGAGATTTGAACATGCATTCTTAGGCTTTGTGGGCAAGTGCCTTATATTTTACATATTTATTTGCAAGGATGGAGAGAGAGAGAGAAAAAAAAAATGAATGGCCATGCCATTCTTCCACTTCAAAGAAACTCCAGATGCATGCACCACTTTAGCATCTGGCTTTACCCGGGTACTGGGGAACCAAACCCAGGCTGTGAGGCTTGGTTGGCAAGAGCTTTTAACTGCTGAGCCAGCCCCACCCCCCTATCCCTTAAAATTTTTTTTTATTTACTAATTGGTAAGGAGAGAGGGCGAGAGAGAATGAAAGTGAGAGGGAATGCTCACTGTGGTGGTTTGAATGTGAGTGTATGTTCTCCCGCGACTCAGGTGTTTTATTGAAGCTTGTAACTTGGTTCTCTAGCTGCCTGGCTGGAGGAGGTGTCACTGGGGGCAGAGATCCAGGAGCCCAGCCCAAAGATGTGCAAAGAGGTGTGAGTCCTGATGGAGTGCTTCCTTGCTGCTTTTTGGTGTTTGCAGGCTGTTTGCTGGTTTCTCTCCGCTTGGGTCTGTGAGAGGAAACCAGCTTCTTCCACTCTTCATGGAATGTCCCGCCCCTCTGGATCAGAAAGCTTGAAATAAATCCCTTCCTGCCATAAAACTGTTTGGTTGGATGTTCATTCCAACATCGTGGAGCTGTCTACCACAGTCGCAAACAATTTTATTTTCTAATAAAAGAGGACTGAGTGAATAAAAGTGAAAAGTCATACAACCTGCTGGACAGATAATCTTAGAAGCACCAGGGCTTTGGGGGTTTAATTCCACAGCTTGGACACAGAGAAGACCTGTATTTACCAGATAACTGAACCAAGTAAAACAGCCTCCTGACATGGACAGTACTATTATGTTTTGTTCCAGTTTAGGTTTTTATTTTCACTTTTAAAAATGTGTACATGTCCAATATTTTTTATATAAAAAAATCTATGTTTGTTAGGCTTTGGGAAAATCTTTGGTTTAGTTAGTGGAAACATTAGAAAAGGAGCATGTGGGTTTGGTTTGGCCCTCATTTGAAGGGAGAAGCTTGGGCTGGGTTGGGGTCCAGCTTGGTTTGGGTCAAAGCCTGGTCATGGCAGGTGATCCTTCTTGCTCATCTAGGTATGAGGACAGGGACGCTAGCTCTTGGTGCACCTGCACCAAGTGGTTGTTTGGTCTATGGGCTCTTGATCAAAGAGTTACTTGAGAACAGTGGCTCCCAAGAGTGTTGAAATATTGATGCACTAGAGACCTTAGAACAGCATGCCTTACATTGCAGGATTATTGCAGAAACCCTTTTGTTGTCACGGCTTGAGCCATTTTGGCTCTTGTGTTTTATAAGCAGTATATAAGAGATTTATCCAAATGACCACGAGGAAAAAAAAAAAAAAAAGATAGAGTCCAGGTGTGGTGGTGCACATCTTTAATCCCAGTATTTGGGAGGCTGAGATAAGGTGATCGTTGTGAGTTCAAGGCCAGCCTGAGACTACATAGTGAATTCCACGTCAGCTTGGGCTAGAGTGAGACCCTACCTTGAAACACTAGAAAAGAAAAAAGGAAGAGGCTAGGAATATAGTTTAGTGGGTAAAGTGTCTCTCACACAAGTATGAGGCTCCAAGTTTAGATCCCCAACTTGCATGTAAAAGCCTGGTGTGATGGTGCGTGCTATAATCCCAGTGCTGGGGAGACAAAGATAGGAGGACCATAGGGTTTGCTGGCTAGGGGGACCAGCTACCTCGGCAGGCTCCAGGCCCAGTGGAAGACCTTGTCTCGCAAACACAGTGAAGCATGACTTAGGAAGGCACCCAACATTAACCTCTGGCCTTAACGTACAAGTGCACCCACACACGTGTGAACATGTATGCAGCACACAGAACACCAACCACAACAGGTATCTAAAGAGACTAATGCAGAACCAAGTCCAAGCTGAAGTGAGGTGGGTACTTGTTCTAAGTTCATGTCAACGGAGGAATTTTCACTTCTGATCTCACGCTATTTTTACTTATTTATTATTTTGCAAACAGAGAGAGTTAGAAGAGAGACTGACAGAGAGAATGGGTGTACCGGGGTCTCCAGCCCCTGCAAACTCCAGACACATGCGCTACTTTGTACATCTGGCCTTACTTGGGTCCTGGGGAATCAAACTCAGGTTGTTAGGCTTGGCGGGCAAGCGCTTTAACCACTGACCCTTCTCCCTCGTGTTATTTTAAATGTTTTATTTGTATATTCACTTATTTATTTGAGAGAAAGAGGCAGTCAGAGAGAATGGGCATGCAAGGGCTGCCAGCCACTGCAAACAAACTCCAGACACATGCTCCACCTTGTGCATATGGCTTACGTGAACACTCGGGAATGGAACCTGGGTCCTTTGGCTTTGCCAGAAAGCACCTTAACTGCTATGCCATCTCTGTGGCCCTCATGGCATTTTGAAAAATCACTAAATTTTTAGAAAATGTTGGAGGCATCCACCATAGCATTCCTTCAGGTATATTTTCCCACCTACTCCCAACTAGACAGAGTATATAAATTACCAAGTCACCCAATGACCCATGACAGCATTAGAGATGTCAGGGACTCTGGACTTTGGGTGTCTCACTCCAATCTACAGAACTTCCTCAACCCCTGCACATATATTATAGCAGTTGCTTCTCTGGTAAACTCATGGAGACCCATCATTCAAACACACAGAAAGTTTTCTTTTTTTCCTTTTTGGCATCTCAAATACTAAACAGGTATTTACTCCATAACCCTGAACACTTAGTAAGTAACTGCCTTATGATCTTTCTCTTGTTGTATGACTTTCCTGGGAATGCGTGAATTCATTCCAGATACTACATCAGTGGCAAACCAAGGAACTGGTTCCACCCAAGTCTAGTTTGTGAACCCGAGATTTTTAAAGGGCTTCCTTATAGAGGAATGGGTGAGCAGTTGTTAACTAGAGTGTGGGAGATTCAAAGACAGCTGCATCACACACTAAAAGCAACACCATCCATCACGAATGATGGCTTGTGAAAGCTGCGCCCCTGGAAAGACCTGGGCTGAAGAGATGGCTCAGTGGTTAAGGCATTTGTCTGCAAGGCCCAAGGACCCCCAGTACCCATATAAAGCCAGATGTACAAGGGGGTGCATGTGTCTGGAGATTTTTTGCAATGGCTAGAGGTCCTGGCATGCCCATTCTCTGTCTCTCCCAAATAAATGAAAATATTAAAAGGAAAGATCTACACAACACTTCTCTAGCCAGTTACTACTGGCAGAGGCCCCCTTAATGACAAGAACTTCATTTTACTATTCTTACTTCCATGGTCCCTGCTAGTTTCCCCCTGAGTGTTCTTAGTGTTGTCCTCATACATCCAGCCTGTAGTCCTGGGGTACTCTCTTTGTTTGGGATTGAAGTCTCCTACTTCTGTGTTCTTCCAGATCTTATTAGGGAAACATCTCTGTTTCCTTCTGCCATGTGAGGCTAGTGTGAACCAGTCAAGAAAACATCTGTCAAGTGAGAAGACAGACAGCCACAATCTGACCTAGAGTTTGAGCTTCACATCTCTCACTTTGTGCATCTGTCTTTCCAGGGCTACTGAGAAGTTAAACTGGGCATGTTGGGGTTAACAAGCAAGTGCCTTTAACCACTGAGTCATCTCTCCAGCCAAAATCTCTCACTTTGGTTTGTCACATTTGAAGTGTTCTTGGTTTCATTCCTGGTACAATGTGCTCCTGTTGCTATACCTTCCCTGCCCCAAAGCTTCCCTTTAGAATTTAAGCCAAAACAAAACCTTTTCCTTCCTTAAGTGGCGTCTGGTCAGGTGTTTTGTTCCAGCAATGAGAAACTAACTGATGCAAGATCCCAACCTCTCTTTCCAGAGATCTCCAGGGGGCATACAGGTAAATCCAAAACCCAGACCTGAGGGTACAGAAAGCCCCCCGAAATAAAGGCAGCACAGCAGCAGAGTCAGAGCGCACGTCTCACAGTGATTCCTGCACCAGGCAGTAGCTGTAAGAAGTAGACCTTGTAATTCTCTATGCGGCCAGGCTCTCCTGAGAACAGCCAGACTGACATACTGGAGTTTTTTCTTCAGCGTATGAGCCAGCCAGGTGTGGTGGCGCACGCCTTTAATCCCAGCACTCAGGAAGCAGAGGTGGGAGGATCGCCTGAGTTCGAGGCTACCCTGAGACTACGTAGTGAATTCCAAGTCAGCCTGAGCTAGAGTGAGACCCTACCTCAAAAAACAGCAAAAAAAAAAAAAAAAAAGAAAGAAAGAAAGAAAGAAAGAGAGACAAAGAAAGCAGAAGTAAAGGATGGATGGGGTTGACAGAAAGACTCCATAGACTGGGGTCTTAAGTAAGCCCTCTGAGACAATCAGGGAGTCACATTTTTCCTCCTAAGATGTAAAGTCAGATATCCCGAGAGCAGGAGTCCATGACTGCTACAACTCTCAGCTTTTCTTTTAAGACATAGATATTTCATCCTGAGGAGGAGAAACAACTGCCAACACATTAACCACTGACAGGACTTGTAAAGAAATACCCTCCTGATCATGAGTGTCACAGTGCCAAGCACATACTGTGTGAAGCAGAATGCAAAGAAATACTTTTTAGCATATGAGGAAAATTGCTTATAATGTCCCCACAACCTAGTGTTTGAAAACAAGCCCTTACCCTTACTGAATATATAAATGGTGAAATGTTGACTTTTCCCCTTAAAACTTAACCCCCCCAAAAGAAAACTGATTTGTTTCCCTCTTTTCAAAAAAAAAAAAAATCCACAAGCCACTCAGAACACAATTCCACCTTGCTGAACTTGAACACCAAATGTGTTCCTAAGGGAAGCAGGGTTGACAGCCCAGAGAGTTGAAGGCCCCATTAGCAGTCACCTACATCCATTACCTTGTCTCTCTGGATTTCCTTCAACGCCACTGTTCCAACACTCTTTGCAAAGAGAATATGACAGACAGATTCTGAAATTTGCATGGAGATACATCTTGAAAGTGAAAATGCTTCAAGATGTGCCCGAGAGGACTGGCTGGTTGATTTCTGGGATACTGGAAGGTCCATGGTATCACCTCTTTTCTTCCTTTCCTTCCTTTTTCTCTCTCTCTTTCTATCTTTCTCCCTCTCTTGTTCCCTCCCTCTTCCTTCCATCTTTCTTTCTCTCTTTCTCTTTCTTCCCTTCTTTCTTCCTTCCTTCCTCTCTCTCTCTCTCTCTCTGTCTCTCTCTCTCTATCTTTCATTCACAAGAACAACAGACTGGCCTTTTTTAATGAGAGAGAGAGAGAGAGAATTGGTGGACCAGGGTCTCCAGCTATTGCGATCAAACTCCAGATATGTGCATCACCTTGTGTGTCTGGCTTGTGTGGGACCTGGAGAGTAGGACCTGTGCCCTTAGGGTTCGCAGGCAAACCCCTTAACTGCTAAGCCATCTCTCCAGCCCTCCTATCCTTCCTTCCTTTCCCTCTTCCTCCCTCCCTCTTTCTTTCTTCCTGCATACATGGGTGTGTGTTATGCATGCATGTGTGCATACATATTTGGATATATGTGTATCTGTGTGCAAGGTGTGCATATATATGTGTACACATGCATACATGAAGGCCAGAGCTTGATGATAGGTGTTTCCCTAGATTGCTCTCCGTTTTTACTTACTGAGGCAGCTTCTCTCATGTGAACCTAGAACGCACTGATTTGGCTAGTCTAACTAGCCAGCTTTCCTTGGGAGTCCCCTGTCTATGGCTCCCACACACTGATATTACAGGCAGGCTTCTATGCCTACCTAGAATTTACTGGGTCCCGGGGCTCCAAACTCCAGCCCTCACATTTGCGTGTCTTTTTCCACAGAGCTGTCTCCTCAGCTCTCAGCCTCACTTCTTACAGTAGTGTGATACCTACAGTCAACCCTAACATCAGTGAGCTTTCCTTTCTCTGCAGCAAAAAGTTCAAAGAAAGGTCCGTGGGAGGTCCTTTACTTTGGGACATTTGTATGTCAAGGAGGCTCTGGGAGGTGGAGACAGGCAGTGGGTGTGCAGAGGACAGAATGTGAAGACTCTGTGGGCTTGCACATCCTGTGCCATGACCACCAGCCTGGTTGGAATTAAGCCACTGACCAAGAAGGGACATGGAATGTGAGAGAGGCATTCCCCCGCTGGGCCATTCTGCCTTGTCATGCCTGAAAAGTGGGATGGGGTCAGCCCATTGTCACCTCACATGAGCCTATAATGGGGGCATCTTTTTGGTGTCCTGTGCAATGTGTGACAGCCACCTCTCAAAGAGGCATTATGGCCTCTAAGAGAAGTATACTTAAGCCTTCATACCTTATAGGCAGCTTTGAGCTCCCCTCTCCTTCCAGGATGCTAAGTGGATATATAGTATCAGAAATCCATACTTTGAATCTGTGTAAATGTTTAACCCTTTTCCAGTTTCAGGGCTTTGCTTAAGGCAACACATTCAGCTCTTTGTGCCAAAGCTTGTGCTGGTAGAGCTTTGTTTTCTATGATACCCAAAGTATTCATGATGACATACCCCTGCTTGTTCAGTCCCCATTCCATAAAGTTTCCTCTGTCTATAAGCCAACAAACACCAGCCTATACATTCTGGGGGCAGGTAATCAGAAAGGTCAATAGCTTAATTATATCAATATATCAGAGTCAACACCATCAATATACCTAAGTATTGTAACACATCTATTGGGAGAAGTGTGGCTCATTTCAAAGATTTACAAATGCTTAGGGTAATTATGAATGTCTAATGTCTGGACCCTCTTGGTGTCTTAAACTTCTGCCAGGCAGCCTCTGACTTTGAGAACAACTTGTACTTGATGAGGGGATTCAGCTTCCAATGGCTGCCCTAAAATAAGTGTCAAGGCATCACTGACCAGCTGTAGTAACTGCCACAGGTGCCCAAAAGAACACACCCATCCATAAACTGCACACATACGCATACTGTAATATACACACACACACGTACCCCCCACATACATGCAAGTCCCTACACATGGAGACATGCATATACACACCACATATGCATGAACATTCAAAGTAAAATAAGGTTTTTTTTTAAAAGGAGGAATTCTTGCTACCTTATTCCTAAAAAAAAAAAAAAAAATCTGGTATTCTCCAGTTGGTTTTTTCACTGAATTTTTTTGTTGTTGTTGTTTCTTTGAGGTGGGGTCTCACTCTAGCTCAGGCTGACCTGGAATTCACTCTATAGTCTCAGAGTGGCCTTAAATTCTTGGTGATCCTCCTACCTCTGCCTCCCAAGTGCTGGGATTAAAGGCGTGTACCACCATGCCCATCTTTTACTGTGCTTTTGAGGCTTTGCACAGAGCAGAGTTTGATAAGCCTGTGCTTCAAAAACTTCTCCAATAGGAGCTAATATTGAAGGAGTATTGTGATTTCAAGGGTACACCAATATAGGTTTGGGATATATTGTAGCAGATGGCATTGACAGCCTAACTCAGTGTGTCAATGCATCAAACTGCTGCCTGCATCTGATACCTAACGCTTGTGAGGATTTGCTGAACTTCCTCACCAAGTTGATCGAGGAGGAGTAGCAAGTAGATTCCCTGTTCTGGTTGTACAACAACTTACCCTGGTCCTCCCTATAGACAGAGGCTCTCAACAGCTGGGTGGTAGCTCTGTGGGAGAAACAAAAGCTCCCAATTTATTAAGGAGGTCTCTGCTTAACATGATTATAGGGTGTTCTGAGATGTACAATGAGGAATGGATGAAAGCAGCACTCCCAACTTCACAACTAAAGGGAAAAGGGGAAGCTCCTTATCTTTGGTTGATTGTCTGTACCTGTTGTTTTGCTTTAGAGAATGGGCCAACCGGTGGGATCAGGAAAGAGTAGTTGGCTCCTGTATCCAACAGGAATTTGGAATTGTTACCTGCCATGCCTAAGGTCACTTGAGGCACTGCAAATGTAATGATGACATTTTTGGTTTCTTTTTTTGGGAGGGGGAGGTTCAAGGTAGGGTCTCACTCTAGCTCAGGCTGACCTGAAATTCACTGTGTAGTCTCAGGGTAGCCTTCCACTCATGGTGATCCTTCTAACTCTGCCTCCCACGTGCTGGAATTAAAGGCATGTGCCACCATACCCAGCATATTTTTAGTTTTTAATAAAATTTGGAGGATCCTCATATCTCTTCAGAAAACTCCTGTCCCTCTCCATGGGGCACATTCAGCTTTGGGTCTCGTTCTGACTGTCAGCCTTTAGGAGATGATTAAGATGGTTTCTCTTCCAGTGGCTCTTCTCCCAACAATATACATGCTAGTTTCTGCCTAAGTACTTTAGTTCCATTGAGGAGGTATCTGTGAGCCTTTTAGATTACCCTGATACAGTGAGTAAATTAAAGCCAAAGGCTGCATCTTTTATTCTGTCCTCTTATCCTTCCTAACCTTCTCTTTCTCTTCCCTATAATTAAAAACTCTGAAGGATTGCTTCACCAAGATTTATAACAGTGTGTGTGTGGTCCTGTCCTGAACTTTGTACTGTCCTAACATCTGGCACAGCTTATGTCACAAGCTATGTGGACCTTAGGGGTTTCTCTTCCACTGGCTCAGGGTCAGTGTCGGTGTGTGTTCAGACTGAAGAACATCACAGGACAGCTGGGGATTTCACTTGCTTCACGAGTATGAAGGCCTGAGAGGAACGGACTCATCTTAAATTCAGTGCCCTAGGACTGATGTAAACAGCTGAGTGTAACCACTCATGCCTGTAACTCCAGTCCTGAGAGGAGACCAGAAAATTGCTGGAGCTCACTAGTAAGTCGACCAAACAGAAAAATGGCAGCTCTGGGTTCACTGAGGTATGTCATCTCAAGGAAAGAAGTGGAGCAATACAGGAGCATTCCTCCAGCTTCCATGTTCACAACTTCACACACACATGCATGTAACACACACACATACTTAATACACACATATAAAATAGAATATATTTTTTGTTTGTTTTTCGAGGTAGGGTCTCACTCTAGTCCACGCTGACCTGGAATTCACTGTGTAATCTCAGGGTGGCCTTGAATTCACAGCGATCCTCCTACCTCTATCTACTGAGTACTGGGATTAAAGGTGTGCGCCACCATGCCCAGCTTAAGAAATGTGTTTTTTAAAAAAAGAACATGGCAGGATTTTCCTCTACTGGTCTCTTGATCTTATTATATTATAGATTTGCTGATTTAGTGATATATGCTTTCATCCCTCTTGTGATACAAGTTATGAATGATTCCTCCTTGCCCTATCAATACAATCCTCAGGACCTCATTTGGAGAATGGAGATTTCCTTCACTGAGCATCATTGTTTGGTATACTGGCTGACAACCTGCCAATTATCTTGGTAGATTTTTAAAAGTATACTCCTTTCTAGGCTGGAAGGGTGGGTCAGAAGCTCCAGACATTTACTTGCAAAGCCTGATGACCCAGGTTTGATTCCCCAGTGTTCACATAAAGCCAGATGCACAAAGTGAAGTGTGCATCCGGAGTTCATTTGCAGTGGCTGGAGGCCCTAGAGCACCCATTTTCTTTCTCTTTCTTCATGTTCCTGAAATAAATAAATAAAACATATTTCTTTTTGTCTACAGTACAATACATCAAGACAGGAGCTATATCTCTCCATGACAGAACAAAAGTTAAACTTAATAACATCTCTAAATTTTTCTGGGTTGTCCAGTAAAACACAAACCCCAACTCTCTTTTTGTACTGAACTGTGTCTATTATTGAAAAAGGATATATACCCTAATGGCTCCCTCATCCCCCACCTGACACCTGCCATAATATTAGCAACTCCCCATTGGCATGGTGTGGTGTCACCCTAGTTCCCAATCCTCAACTTCATTAGCAATGAGAGTTGGGAGGTTTAGCCAGGGTAAAATGACCAGTGCTCCTGTCTCAGATGCAGGAGAAGGAAATGGAAATTTCAAGAGCAAGAAAATCTTCAGTTAAACAAAAGGATACACATGGCTCGTTTGTTACTAGATACTGCAGAATGCTGGCTGAGGACAAGGCACCCTCAAAATATCTAATTCAGATTCTACATGGCCAGGAGTCTTGGGACCTAACCACAAAGATATGGCAAGAATCCCTAAGCCTATGGCCCTGATACCCCTTCCTCAAAACCTGAACATAGACAATATCTCCTTATTCTCCCCTTTTTGCAAAATAAGTATAGCTGGAGAATGGTGTTATAGAGACCCATTCTGACTAGTGTTCCTGGTCCAACAATTTATACTGAAGCCAGTCTATCTTACACAAATTGATCAATTTTCTTTTATTAAATCCTCTTGCTTAAACTTCTCAAATGATCAATTGTACATCTGAGGGGATTGTGTTCTGGAGCCCTGAGAAGATGTGCCACATTCTGGGGGGGTGTGGGGAGACTTGTGAGATATTCAAACAGGGACTGGTAGAAGTCCTGGGACTCCCTTAAGTATGGCTCATTCCTTATCACATACCAACATTTGCTCTCACTGCTGAATCCTTGCAAATGCTCACCAAACCAGTTACTACAAATGCTCAACGATCAACGTGCATGTTAATTTAAAGTCCCTGGAAAACAGCTAAAAAAAAACTATGAAGGTTTCAGAAACCAAGATAAAGACCACTATTTTGGCATAGCAAACAGCCCAAAATGAAGTTTCTTGAAACTAGAACATGGCCACAAAACAAACAAACAAAAAGAAAACTATGCAGGGGGGCCTTTGGTCTGCAGTCCCAGCGTTGTACGACAGAGGCTAACACATCAAATCTCAGACACGGTCATGGAGGCTACGACTGTGGCATGATCAGCAACTCAAAGTGAGGTTCTCAGTACACATAAAACCTGAGAGCCTTGTCAGAAACCAAGAAGAAAAGCACTGTTGTGGTGTAACCAGCCATTCCAAACTGAGTTTCCATGGTACTTAATTCTTACTCCAAACCAGTTTTTGGACCCAAATCTTCAAATGCTATGGAGCTGATACAACAACTCCACAGCTGGGTGAGATTAGGTCAGGGATTGTTCAAGCTCTAAATCAATGATCACACTCAAATGAGCATTATTCCAAAATAAAGAATAAGAGGGGAAGGCTTAATACCATTCAAATGGGGAGAACAATAATGACAGGACAGAACCTGACCAATCGTGGCTGACATGGAGGCAAAGATTCAGGTGACCACTTCTCATCCAAGAGAAAGGCCCACTCTCTCCATTCTCATTGTCACCATTGTCCATCTTCTTCCAAGGGACCCCTTCCCTCTAAGAAGTATCACTTTATGGTCACCAAATGTTACCAATTACCTGACTGCAGTCCCTTAGCTCTATCCAGAGAGAAATAGTGGATAAGCAAGGAGACACTGTTCCACGGAGAGCAACCCTGGACCATTGGGTGCTGGACTTGAAAAACCTAGAAGTCTGTAGTTCTAAACCCTGAAAGCCAGGGGCCTAATGCACCAGGACTTAGAGCCAGAAATGTAGCTCTATGCACTCATGTGGAAGGTTTATAGCTCTGGGATTTCACCACCAGTAGCCATGGCACCTGGCAGCTATTGTAATCTTTGGCTTCTGGCCATAGTGGATATTAGTGACAGACAGCAGCATGAAGTAGCAGGCAATGGCTTCTAGTGGTGGGGCTTTTGTATCTAAGGTCAGAATCCTTACGTCCTGCTCATTAATACCATCAGATCTAATTCTTACAACCTTATAGGATTAATGTGATACCATATTGCTCTCATTTTATAGATGTGGAAACTGGGGCACGGTGCTTTGCTGTTTCCTCTCTCCCCCACCCCCATCACCCTTGTTTCCTTATCAGGAAAACCTCTGTGGTTAAACTAGTCTAGGGAATAAAGGGGACAGCCACCAGGTCCTTCCCAAAGGGTCCTAGATAAGGAAAAGTTACTCCTGGACTCTCAGAGCTGCCTCCAGCCTGTTTTTAAAATATATATATATAATTTATTTGAGAGAGACAGACACAGAGAGAAAGACAGATAGAGGGAGAGAGAGAGAATGGGCACGCCAGGGCTTCCAGCCTCTGCAAACGAACTCCAGACGCGTGCGCCCCCTTGTGCATCTGGCTAACATGGGACCTGGGGAACCGAGCCTCGAACCGGGGTCCTTAGGCTTCACAGGCAAGCGCTTAACCACTAAGCCATCTCTCCAGCCCAAAATATATATTTTTTTTATTTATTTGAGACAAAAAGAGGTAGAGAGCAAGAGAGAGAGAGAGGAAGACAGAAAGAGAATGGGTGTACCAGGGCCTCCAGCCACTGCAAACAAACTCCACACCCGTGCTCCCCCTTGTGCATCTGATTTAGGTAGGTCCTGGAAAAGCAAACCAGGGTCTTTAGACTTCACAGGCAAATGCCTTGACCACTAAGCCATCCCTCTAACCCCAGCCTGTTTTTAAAATGGATCTAAAGTAAAATGAGACCTATGAGAATGTCAGGGCCTCTTGACTCTGTAAACAAACTCCAGATGCATGCATGACTTTGTGCATCTGGCTCTATGTGGATTCTGGGGACTTGAGCCCAGGCTGGCAGACTTTGCCATCTCCCAGCCCCTCAGCCCCACTTCTGCCAAATTCTGTCTTCTGATCTGCCTTCACACCTTGGCTGCCATGGTAGACCGTACCCTCCAAAGAGTGAGCCAAAATACTTCCTCTTTGAAGTTGCTTCTATCAGATATTTTGTCACATTGACAAGAGGGTCACCAATGTACTACTTACTGGCCGGCAAACACCATGTCTCAGAGCACATCCTGCGTCTGAGTTGTGAATGGCACCATGGGCTCTCATTTTCCTCAGTCACCAACCAGGTTGGAAGTGAGAAGACAGATGGGCTGGCATGGGTGGGAAGCTACAGAGAAGCTTAGGGGCCTCTAGCTTGCCCCAGCATCAAGCCTCAATGACTTTGTGTTCTAGGAAACAAGGGTTCTATCTGCCAGTGGGCTTCAGCAGGGGCTTGCCCCAGTGCTCCTGTGGACTTGGTGTCCTCCAAGCTGACTCTACAGGAGAGAGACCTTCACAGGAAAAGTAGAACACGAGACTGAACCAGGCCTTTCTGGCATGCTGACCATGTGGTTTGTCTGCATGTCACAGTCATGCTTGAATCTCCTCCATCTCCTTCCCACCATGCCGTCCATCCCATGAGTCTGCCACTCTGTTGTACTGGCCGATGCCCGGTGCCCTTCCCACTGGGTCTAGACAGCAGCCTTGCACCTACTTTTCTCCTCCCACTCAGCTGACACAGAACTCTCTGTCTTCCTGTGGAATGCAGTAGCAATTCTGAGCATGACGCTGGACAAGAAGTCCAGTCCCCTATAAACTTTTTATAGTTCAGGAAAATAAACATGTGGTTTAAGGTCTTTGCATAGGCGGTACTCACTTGAGTTTGAGCTGGCTTTATAGAACTACGAAAGAAAATATTAGTAGAGCTAACACATTTCAGAGCCAACTGAGGCATAGTAGTCTAGAAATTTAGGGAGGGGGGCTGATGACTTAGGAGATAGCAAGAGGAGTGTCTAATAGCTGTCGTTCACTCCTGCTCAGACTCCATCTGGCTGAGAGATATAGCTAGACTCCCACCTTCCTTGGGACAAGGAACCAGATCAGGATGGTGGTGGGGGGTGGGACGGTCACAGCATTTCTCAGCTGCAAGAAACCCCAGGGAGGCTTTCACAGGTGAGGAAGTAAGGTCTAAAGAGAGGAAACGATCTGTTGTGTCACACAGCATTCATTAGAGTTGGGAACGGGTCTGCTACTCACTTAAAGCAACTCTCCAGATATCGGCTCTGTGATGGCCCCTGGTGTGGAAAGATCTGGAAGGCCCCTGGAGGGAGGTGCACAAGAAACATGGTTCTAAGAGAGGTCTGGGGGCCATTTCTGAGGTTCACTTTCTGGACTTGTGGAGGAGCTGAGACCCTGGGAGGAGAAAGAATGATTATGAGGTTTCTAATTGGAGAATCAGGTATATGAAGAGTAAGGATAAGGAATACCGTTCTTATTTTTTTTTTCTATGTGTATGTGTATGTGTATGCGTGTGGATCTACTTATGCATGTTTGTATGTGTGTGGTCACACATGTGTGCACAGGCATGTGGGGTCAGAAGTAGACATCATATATTTCCCTGTATTACTTTCTATTTATTTATGTATTAAAAAACATTTATTTTATTTTATTTTATTTGCAGGCAGAGAGAGATAGAGAAAAGAGAAACAGAGAGATGGGCTCACCAGGGCCTCCAGCCCCTGCAAATGAACATATGCCTCTTTGTGCACCTGGATTGATGTGGATAATGGGGAATCAAACCCAGGTCATTAGGCTTTGCAGGCAAGTGCCTTAAGTGCTGAGCCATCTCTCCAGCCCCACTTTATTTATTTAGACAGGGCATCTTGCAGAGCTTAGAGCTTGCCAGTTCTTCTAGGATAGCTAGCCAGCCTTCCTCCCCAGCCCTGGGATTTAAGTGTACATCATGAGGTCTGGCACTTTGCCTGGGTGCTGGGCATCTGAACCCAGATCCTCATGCTTGTGCAGCAAGTAGTTTAGCCACCAAGCCATCTTTCCCGTCCCTTGCTACCATTTTAAAACACTTATTAAAATTATTTATTTATTAGAGAGAGAGAGAATGAATGGGCATGCCAGGGCCTCCGGCCAGTGCAAACCAACTACAGATGCATGCGCCCTCCTGTGCATCCTGAGGAATAGAACCTGGGTCCTTTGGCTTTGCAGGCAAACACCATAACTGTTAAGCCATCCCTCCAGCACCCTCCCCCCTTGCCACCATTTTAAAGCATTATCTCTGTGCCTTAGAACCTGCTATTACTCCACAGAGTCCTCAAAGTCCTCAGATGCCCACATTACAATCATAAATTCATACCTGTTAAGTGTAGGACCAGTGTTGAAAGCCTGCCTGGAAGGTGGCTCCCAGGAGCAGGTAGCGGGAGGCAAACAAGGAGGTTGAGTTATAATGAGCTAAATGTGAGGACCCAGGTCCAACCATCAGCGTAAGATACGAGGAGCAGTGTTGCCTGTTCAGAGGAGGACTGAGCTAGTTTCTTGGGTGTGGAGAAGTGGGGTAAAGGGTTGGAGAAAGAACAGACAGAGATCAGTAGTTCAAGGCATCCAGGAGTCTCCTGGGGTTCAGAGGTGGCTTTGACCTTACTGGTTATGGAGAGGACACCATACCACACCAGGATATCAATGATCTGGAGGCTGACATGGCCAGTTTCCAGTGAGAGGAAGGCAGTTCCCCTGGCTGACAGGGGCTATGGAGACATGTACACACAGCTCTCCTGCTCTGCTTTGGGCCACACTCTCTCCAGGCCAGTCGTGATACCTGAGCCGAACAGCCCCACAGCTGGGCAAAACCAGAAGCAGCATTTTCTCTTGTAAGAGTGCATTCTGAGGACGCAGTGAGGAGTGTGTATGCAAAGGTTCATCACAGCTTTACAAGTGCCTCACAGTGGAGGATGGAGTGCATAGTGCAGTAGAGGCACAAACCAAGTGGGGATGTTAATAACATTCCAGACATATGGTTAAGGTTTAATTGAATCTTTTTAAATACTTTTTTTTGTTATTTAAGAGAGAGAGAAAGAGAGAGAAGAGGCAGATAAAGGGAGAGAATGGGAGTGCCAGGGCCTAATCACTGCAAACAAACTCCAGATGCATGTGCTACTATATGTGTCTGGCTTATGTGGGTCCTGGGGAATCCAACCTGGGTCCTGAAGCTTCACAGGCAAGTGCCTTAACTGGTAAGCCACCTCTCCAGCCCATATTGAGATAATTTTTTGCAAAGAAAACAACAGATATGTGTAGATATATAATAGAAAAATACTACACTTGTCAGGCAATTAGAAGTCTCTGTGGATGGTGGGATCTTGGTAGAGGATTTATTATTTTTTCAATATAGCAAGTTGGCTTCTGTGTATGTGGGGGGGGGTGCGTGTATATATGTGGGGGATGAGTTTGCACATGTGTGTGCCTGTGTGTTATAGTATGTAGTGGTTTGAATGGAAAGTGTCCCCTGAAGCCTCATATGTTTGTGACTAAGCTTATCCTTAATCTCCAGCTGCTGGAGCCTTTGAGAGTTGGAGCCTTTCTCAAGGAGGTGTGTTGTTGGGATTGGGTCTTAGGATGTTATCGCTCATTCTCTGTTCCCTCCCTGCTGCTGTGGAGATGTGACATCTGGCTGTCTGCTCCTGCCATGCTGAAACCTCCACTCAAAATGGTAAGTTATAAATAAACCCTTTCTTTTTTCCATTTTTTTGTATTTATGTGTTGATTTGTATTTTGAGACTGTTTTCATATTTTATTTTCTGGTTTTTTGAGGTAGGGTCTCACTCTAGTCCAGGCTGACCTGGAATTCACTATTAGTAGTCTCAGAGTGGCCGTGAACTCACCCTGATCCTCCTACCTCTGCCTCCCGAGTGCAGGGATTAAAGGCGTGTGCCACCATGCCTGGCTTGATTTATATTTTGTATTTGGGGAGTATGCCACAGACGATGGTGTGCAGACTTGCTCATTAGAACATGACAGGAAGCGTCCCTCCTGGTCTCCTCATGGGTGACATGGCTCTGTGGCTCAGGAATGGTGATAACAGCATCTTCTCTAGGGAAGTGGGTGGAACAGGGATGCTCCCTGGAGTTGGGACGTGGACAGTGGGGTGCTAGAGGTACTGCAGTCCAATGCTAGCTCTGCTCTTCTGAGCGGGGCACCTAGTCTTCCTAGGTCTAGCCAGTCACCCCCAAACATGCTGTTTTGGGTTTTTTTTTAAAAACTTTTTGTGTTGTTTATTTTTGTTTATTTATTGGAGAGCAACAGACAGAGAGAGAAAGAGGAGAGACAGAGAGAGAGAATGGATGCGCCAGGGCTTCCAGCCACTGCAAACAAACTCCAGACGCGTGCGCCCCCTTGTGCACCTGGCTAACGTGGGTTCTGGGGAATCGAACCTCGAACCAGGGTCCTTAGGCTTCACAGGCAAGTGCTTAACCGCTAAGCCATCTCTCCAGCCCAAACATACTGTTTTTTGGGAGGGCTGAGAGAAGACAGCCCTGACCTGGCTCCTCCTGCGGTGTGTGCAGGGGGGCGTCTCCTCCTGTCATTATTAGGATCTTCATGGCATTTTTCTGGTCCAGATAAATAAGGTCTCTGTGTGGAAACAAATTGGGAGAAAGGTGTAGCCAGCCAGAGGTAAACCAACCTCGATGGTGTCTTGCGAAAGCTCTGTCTCACAGTGGATCTAAGATGGCTTTAATGTTTAGGAGGAAGGCCTCTGGGGGCTAAGGACTCTCTGACCTTCTTTTTTGGCTTGTATGCTGAAGGGAGGGGGGGAAGGGTAGGCTGGCAGAATGAAGACAATGAAGGAATGTGTCTCATGGAAGAAACACAGCTATAAGGAGATGGGGTGACTCAGAAGGAGAGAGGCTGGGAATATAAAGCCAATGCCACAGAGGAGGGCAAGAATGGGAGAAGGGGTACATCCCAGAGGCTACCTGCCCATCCCCCCCGCTCCTGCTCCAGGCTGTATTGTGCTCAGACCTGCCCTCTCACATATGGGCCTAATCCAGGTACAGTGAACACTTGCATTGCTCTGGGTAAAAAATATGGCTTTGGATAATGAAATCTTTGTCATTGGAAACTCCAAATGGGGGAGGGGAGGGGGAAAGGCCCTTCAAGCGTGACTTATGGGCAGTGAGGTGATGGAAATGTACTCTTCATCCCGTTTCCCACAGAGGAGCAGGACAAGGATGACTCCTAAGTGGGCCTCCTGCAGGGCACGGTGGCGCTGGGCATCCCTGGGGGAGGGGAAGAGCCAGGTGGTAAGCAGGTCACAGGCGTGCTCTGTTCTCAGAATTTTCTGAGGATTTGCCTGAGCTGCAAAGCATTTCAGTGCTCTGCAGACTGTGTGCTTCTAAAGAGAAAATCCCATAATAGCGCCGTGAAGTGAGCTGTCTTTTTTTTTAATCCCTATGCCCTCAATTTACACCCACATAAAAACTCCCAAACTCTTTATTTTTATTTATTTATTTATTTGAGGGAGAGAGAAAATGTGTGAGAATGGGCGCACCAGGGCCTCCAGCCATTGCAAACGAACCCCAGATGCATGCACCGCCATGTGCATCTGGCTTGTGTGGGACCTGGAGAATGGAACCTGGGTTCTTAGGCTTTGCAGACATGCGCCTTAACCACCAAGCCATCTCTCCAACCCCCAAACTCCCAAACTCATTCTCTATCTGCTCCTCTCTCTCAAATAAATAAATAAAATACTTTAAAAATATTTTTTTAAATTTAATTTGTTAGTTTTCTTTTCAGTAAATACAGGCAGTTTGGTACCATTGTTTAGGCTCATCTGTGATCTACCCCCTCCCATTGGACCCTCCTTGTTGATGAAAATGGGTCGTGCATTGTGGAGTTAGCCCCCAGTTATTGGTATGATAAATATCTCTGCAAATCATGACCCAACATGTGACTCTGACATTCTTTCCGCCCCCTCTTCCACAAAATTTCCCTGAGTCATGTTGGGTTCATTTTTGAAAATACTTTAAAAATATTTTAAAAGGGCTGCAGAGATGGCTTAGCAGTTAAGGTGCTTGCCTTTGAAGCTTGAGGACCCAACTTCAATTCCCCTGTTCCCACACAAGCCAGATACACAAGGTGGCATAGGCGTCTGGAGCTCGTTTGCAGTGGCTTGAGGCCCTGGTGCACTCACTCACACAACCCTTTCAAATAAATACATTAATTAATTAAATTTTTTTTAAACTCCAAAATCAGGCTAGAGAGATGGCTTAGTGGTTAAGGCACTTGCCTGCAAAGCCAAAGGACCCAGGTTTGATTCCCCAGGACCCACATTAGCCAGATGTACAAGGGGGCACATGTATGGAGTACTTTTGCAGCTTCTGGAAGCCCTGGTGCACCCATTCTTTCTCTTTATCTCCCTGCCTATTTCTCTCTCCCTCTCTGTCAAATAAATAAAGAAAATTAAAATATTTAAAAAACAAAAACTCCCAAAGCAATTTTACGTGCAAGGGCGGGCACTGCTGTGAATCCACCTGACTGCAACACTGTTCATTCAAGAAGCTTACCATGCGTCCCATTTTGTATCTCACTGGTCCTCTGGCCTCTCTACGGGGAGTCAAAGGAAACAAGTCACTGCATCCACTGGATGAAGGAATTTAGGCATGAGCCAATGATCCTGAACGTGATGACCCGTATGGAACCAACAGCCTTGGGCCCCGTCTCAGGCCTCCAGCGACCTGGGTCTAACTCTGGGACCTTCTTTGTTTCCATTTCGTGGCAACAGTTTGGCTGTGTGGAATGAGGGTCCTTGTGTTTTATAGGGCTGAACTATTTTGTTTCCCTGAAGCCTGAATGTTCCTGAGCATGAGAAGCAGTAGAAAGGCTCTGAGGAGTTCTTGGGCAGAGTTGGGGTGAAGGACTGCATAGAAATGCAGTTGGAGCCTGGTCAGACCCAGCCCCTGAAAGCAAACTGCACAAGCTGATCTGATTTCTCCTGGCCTATGAAGAAGGAAGCGGAGCTGCCAGGAACTCCCTCCCGGCATCGGAAGGTGGCCTGAGCACCTGTCCCCCATCCTGATGTGGGACTCCGCAGGCCCTGGAGATGCAGGTGGGGTTGGGTGGGATGGAGTCCCTCTAACACAAAAATCCAGGTCCTGGGCTGGGGCTTAAAGAGAAGGGGTCCCGGGGCCTTGTCTGGCCTGAAGTGAGGCCGGGGGAAAGAAGAAAACCAATGAGAAATTAGTGAAGCCAGAAGTGATGATTTATGCCTGTAATCCGAGCATTTGGGAGGCTGAATAAGGAGGGTTGTGAGTTCAAGGTTACTATACAACATAGTAAGAACCTGGCCAACCTGAACTATAGTGTGAGACCATATTTCCAAAAAAAAAAAAAAGAATTCTCCCTCCCAATAACATTCAAAGGAAGAAGAAAGATAAATACAAACATACACACACACACACACACATAACATAAATAAATAGTAAATAAGCTTGGTATAGAAGAAACATTGACCCTCTTACTTTCCGTCTGACTTGGACCCTCACTACTGTTCTCTTCTGGCCTAGAGCAGAAACAGGGGCAGGCTTACCTTCAGCTCCTGTTACTGGTGTTTCTCTCTCTCTTTCTCTCTCCTTCCCTCCGTGTGTGTGTGTGTGTGTTAGTGTGTGTGTGCGCACGCGCGCGCGCGTGCGTGTCCAGGTTCTGGGCATCTTACTCAAAGAATTGAAGAAAGCTTCATACAAGTAGTAAAGCAGTCAGAAACTTTAAAAAATATATGTTATTTACTCATTTGCATACGGTGTGTGTGTTGTATCGGTCCTCCAGCGTCTCTTGCTACTGCAAATGAATGCCAGATGCTGGCGTCACTTTTTCCATCTGCTTTTATGAGGGTGCTGGGGAACTGAACTCCGGCCAGCAAGCTTTGCAAACAAGCACCTTTAACCGCTGAGCCATCTCCCCAGCCCCAAGAAACTTCATGAAGAGCAAAGTGATAGTATTGGTTTGAGTACGCTACCAAGGGGGCAGTGGACCACCTTACTGGAGAATACTCAAGGGCTCCAGAAACTGTTCTGGGGATCCTCTTTATAGGATTTTTGGGAGAGGATGGATTGGCTGCTAGCAGCATAGTTTTCCGTGGTCTTGGGTTTGCTTGATAGTTTTGCGTTATATAACTTTTTTTTCTATTGTGCATGTTTCTTCCCATGATATTAATCATCTGAATGCCTAGTTATAAAAAGGCATTGGGGGCTGGAGCAATGGCTCAGCGGTTAAACCACTTGCCTGTGAAGCCTGAAGATCCAGATTCGATTCCCCAGAACCCATGTAAGCCAGATGCACAAGGTGGCGAATGGGTTTGGAGTTTATTTGCAGTGGCTAGAGGCCTGGGTGTGCTCTATCTAGCTCTCTCTCTCTCAAATAAATGAAAAAAAAATATTTTTAAAAGGCATTAGATGCTGAAAAGGGCTTTCTCCCTAAAAGTTAACTCAGAGGACTCAGTTTGCCTTATTGCACATGCACTCCCAACTAGTCCAAACTGGATGGCCCTCTGCTGTGCTGACCCTGGTTCTAGCTAAGATTATATTTGAGCAAGGTACTGAACCCAAATAACGGTCACTAAGGGAAGGGAAAAACCAATTCCTTATTTGGAGCTGGGAATTCACGCAGCTCAGTAAGGTGGGGCTGGGGGGGGTCACAGGTTGCGAGGTGCAGTGTACGGAAGGCGTGTTTACTGCTCAGGCCAATCGGAACTACTCCATGTGCTTGCCTGCCTCAGCCCCGTCGGGATCCGCTGAGCTCTCTGCTCCAGAAAGGGGGAGCAATTTGTCATTTTAGAACTACACGTCCTGGGTCCCCTCCGGTGCTGGTGCTGGGTCAGCTGGGACTGTGGGTCCTATTCTCACCTTGCATCACCCAAGTATACGGCGTGGTTCTTGCTCTGGGGGTAATGCCAGCTCCCTGGGGCACTGCCAGTCCTGCTTATTAGGTGCCTCAAACTTCTCTGTGCATGACTCCTCCTCTGCTCCTCTTCCGGAAGGCAAAGGATGGCCCCAGGCAGTCTTCCTCTCCAGGCTGCACCCCATGCTCCCCCAGAGGAGCAGGCTTCTCATTCTGGGACAGAGGGAAAACCACACACAATAGGAGCCACATCTCTGTGAACCATTCTGGGATGGTCTATGAATCAAGTACTTCAAATGGCTCTGACTATATTTCTTTTGCCAGGTGTGGTGGCGCACACCTTTAATCCCAGCACTCAGGAGGCAGAGGTAGGAGGATCGCAGTGAGTTTGAGGCCACCCTGAGACTCCATAGTGAATTCCAGGTCAGCCTAGGCTAAAGCGAGACCCTACCTCGAAAAAAATACATGAATATTATATGTATAATATATATGTATGGTTTATTTATTTGTGTTAGAGACAGAGAGGCAAACAGAATGGGTACACGTGCACCAGAGCCTCCTGCCAGTGCAAATGAACTCTAGACACCTGCATCACTTTGTGCCTCTGGCTGTATGTGGGTTCTGAGGGATTGAACCTGCACTGCCAGACTTTGCAAGTAAGCACCTATAACCGCTGAGCCATTTCTCCAGCCCAATAGGCTGTTTTAAATCTGTCTACAAGTTAAGACCAGGAGCCTCGGGTATCTGTGTTTGCTGCTGCTGATAGAAATAGTCTATGATTTAAACCCATTCTGGGCAAGCACAAAAACCAGCCTCATCCAAATGATGCTTATTAAATGCTGGCTAAAACCTCCACAGGGGAGGCTGCATGGGCAGGGAAGTGCCAGTAAGTGGGGTGAGGGCCAGCAGGAGAGGAGGGGCGCATGCTGACTATAGCAAGAGCTACAGAGAGGGGAGGAAAACAGATGGGGTGGGGATATGTAATCTACTTAAATGGCCTTTAGGCAATTGCGAAGGTCCTTTACCTGTAAATGCTGAGTTAATTCCACTTAATTACTCTGTGTGTGTGTGTGTGTGTGTGTGTGTGTGTGTGTGTTATATGGACACACGTGTGTGTATGCAAGTGTGCAATGAATGCTTTCCTCAGATCCTTGTCCTCTCATCAGACTGAAGTTACCAATTAGGCCAGACTAGCTGCCTGGCAATGCTCAAGCTTGAGAGGCAAGCACTTTACGAACCGAGTCACCTCGTCAGCCCCTCTTCATTCTTCATGCTGGACCAGACAAAACCTCAAACCTCTGATTGCCTGTCTCTGGCTGCGTGTTCGCAGAAGAGTAAAACTGTGTACCTTTACAGACAGTGTGATTTGTTTAAGAACAGACTACAATGAGAGTGTCTATTAATATGATCAATACAATGAGAATTTCTATTATTTTTGTTCTGTTTTGTTTTATTTGGAGGTTGTGTCTCGCTCTAGTCTCAGGGCGGCCTCGAACTCATGAAGATCCTCCTACCTTTGCCTCCCAAGTGCTGGGATTGAAGGCATGAGCCGCCACACTCAGCCAGAGAGTTTCTATTATCATTAATACTTTATTGTTATTATTATTGGGTTTTCAAAGTAAGGACTCACTGTAGCTCAGTCTAACCTCGAATTCACTATGTTGTCTCAGGCTGGCCTCAAACTCACTGCGATCCTCCTACCTCTGCCTCCCAAGTGCTGGGATTAAAGGCGTGCGCCATCACTTTCTAGTTACATCATGAAGTAGGACCAGAAGAAAAGGCATCTTTATCAGCCCGAGGTTCCCTTCTGTCCCCATGGCCAGAGCAGAATAAGGAGGCACCTGAGTGACATTCTTAAGTCACATTCATTTCTGAACACTGTCACCCAACACTTTGATGTCACTCAAGAACTGGAGTAGGTCTTTCCTGAGTTCTCCCTTCTGAGCCTTCATGCCCCACCCTTTCCCATTGGGGTGATGGACTTTCTTTTAGTTGCCAGAACTCAGATCTGCTCCTCCTCCACAACCCATCTTCTGTCGGACTCCCAGAGGACAGTGCAGGCCCTGGCTGCTGTTTCCTCAGCACCCCTGAAGGAGTGGCCCCACATGCAGGCATCCTTTCCGTCCTTCCTCCCGCTTCCTCTTGATCACAGCTGCCCTTGTCTGCACCTTCTTTTGTTTTTCAATCGTTTCTATTTATTTATTTGCAAGCAGACAGAGACAGGCAGAGAGAATGGGTGCACCCAGGTCTCCAGGCACTGTGAACCGACTCCAGGTGCACGTGCCACTTTGTGCATCTGACTTTATGTGGGTACTAGGGAATTGAACTTGGGTCCTTAGGCTTTGGAGGCAAGCGCCTTAACTGCTGAGCCATCTCTCCAGCCTCATAGCACCTTCTTTAAGTTAATCAAATTGAATATATATGGCTGATGTGACCGCTAGAGCCAGAGGAATGCTAACATTCACCTAGCATTTCCAACTCTCCTTACAGGCACATGAGGACTCCATTTCTCCTGTCCTCTTGGAAACAGGCCATGTGACTTTCCCTGGCCAATAAAACATGAACGTAAGAGGTGGATGTCACTTCTAGATGAAAGCTTTAAGCACCAGTGTGAGTTTCGATGTGTGACTTTTCCTCTGTGGTGGTGACAATCCTGGTAACATATAGATCATGGCTTCCCTGCGAAAACTTCTCAGCCGCCAAGAAAACAGAGTCCCTAATCCCTAAAGCTTATTTCTCTCTCCCTCTCTTTCCTCTTTCTCCCTCTCTTCCTTCCCTCCCTCTCTGTCTCCTTTCCTCTCTCTCCCTCTTTCTTTCTCTCTCTTCCTCTCTCTCTCCCACTCCTTCTCTCTCTCTCTCTTCGTTTCTCCCTCTCGCTCTCATGCTATGAAGGCATTATAACACTGAGTTGCTTCCCTGGCTCCCTTTTTATTTTTTATTTTGAGACAGGTTCTTACTAAATTAGTTGCCCAGGCTAGCCTTGAACTTGGGATCTTCCTGCCTTCACCTCCCAAGTGCTGGGATTGCTTAAAGAACGATTTTTTTTAAAGTATATTCTATTTATTTATTTTAGAGAGAGAAAGAGGCAGAAAGAAAGAGAGAGTGAGAATGGGCACACCAGGTCCTCCAGCCACTGCAAATGAACTCCAGATGCATGTGCCCCCTTGTGCATCTGGTTTATGTGGTTCCTGGAGAGTCGAACCAGGCTCCTTTGGCTTTGCAGGCAAATGCCTTGGCCACTAAGCCATCTCTCCAGCCCAAAGAACTTCTTAAAAAATGCTTATTTATAAAAGAGAGAGAATATATGGGTGTACCAGGGCCTTCTGCCACTGCAAACAAACTCTAGACACATGTGTTTACTTTGTGCATCTAGTTTCACGTCAGTATTGGGGAATCGAACCTGGACCATCAGGCTTTGCAATCAGCACTTTAACTGCTGTGCCACCTCTCCAGCTTCCCTCAAGAACGTTTTCTACCACTAAACTATATCCCAGCCCAAAGCAGATTTCTGACTTTGCCAAAGAGGGTAATAAAAGTGAAGGAATGTTGCAGAGGGGTGCTCCAGAGGTCACAGAGGGAAGCAGACAATGGAAGTTTCTTCAGAGCCTAACACCAATATCTACTCAAGACATAGTCTTCCTGGGCTGGAGAGATGGTTTAGCGGTTAAGCGTTTGCCTGTGAAGCCTAAGGACCCTGGTTCGATGCTCAATTCCCCAGGACCCATGTTAGCCAGATGCACAAGGGGGCGCATGCATCTGGAGTTCGTTTGCAGTGGCTGGAGGCCCTGGCATGCCCATTCTTTCTCTCTCTCTCTCTCTCTCTCTCTCTCTTTCTTTATGCCTTTCTCGCCCTGTCTGTTGCTCCTAAATAAATAAAAGAAATAGTCTTCCCGAAAGGACAGGAGCCCATAAGGGGGGTGTCTGTCACTTTCTGCCAAGGTCTGCCTTCCTTTCTTCTCCCATTGGGGCTCAAGTGTCATTCTATTCAATGCCTACAATAGCTTGTCCCAGGCATTCAGATTGAGAGACCCTGCGCACCCAGCATAGACCCGGGGATGAGCTGGCTGGACCTGGGCCAGCTGTCTGCATGGCTCACATGGTCACTCCCTTAGGGAGAAAGGGACTTGGAAGAATGAGACTGAAGCAGGTATGTTGTGAGCAGAGGAGCAAACTATGGGAGATGCTAAACTATCCTAGAGCAAATAGTTCCAAACCTCTCTCTGAGTCCATGGTGAGGTTGGGGGAGAGGTGGGGAGGGGAAGGTTATCGTCTTTCTCCTTGGTTTGCAATGTGGAAAGAGGTCCTGAGGGTTTCTCCTGGGCAGTACACGCATTGCTATTTTGTCTCTCCCTCTGCCATGATGGGCACTGTTTCCGATGGTGGCTCCTCCCTCAGTGAGAATGACGATTTCCTGTCCCAGGCCAATTGGAGATCTGTTTGGTGAGGGAGATATTTGTCTATCTCGTCCAAATCTGTGATATATATACCACGCTCAGGTGCTTTCTGATTACTCTCATAATTTCTGAACCTTCCTCCTCCAGCAAGATCCAGCGCTCCTAGCTGTCAACGACTTGTTAGAGAGAGGAGGTAAGGAAAGAAAGAAGGAATAAAGGAAGGTAGGAGGGAAGGAAAGAAAGGAGGAGGGAAGAAGGGAAGGGAAGACAGGAGGAAGGGAAGAAGACCTGCTATGATTGGGAGACCATCTTCCATCTTCTACCCTTTCTCTGTAGTCTGTCAAGCCCGACAGACATATGGACACTCTCGTGGTCTTCTCTGGTTCCCAGGTATTCACAAGCCTGAGATTATTGATTCAAGACATTTACCCGAGTGACAACAATCCATTCACTCATTCATTTGAAAACCCTTCATTAAGCTTCTCCGTAGCTACTCTCCTTTCAGGGACCAGATATGACCCTTGAATAAACAGACTTCATCTTTGGTCTTGGTCATCATTTTTCTTTTATTTTTAAATTTCATCTTGGTGTGTGAATGTATGTAAGAGGGAGAGTTCATGTGCGAATGTGTGTGGAGGTCAGAGGACGACGTTCAGGTTGCTCTCTGCCTCCCACCTTGTTGTTGGAGGCAAGATCTCTCATTGCTGTGCATTGTTCTGTTTGAGAGTTTCTGGAAAATTCTCTCTGTGAGAAGCAGTGGAATAGCAGAAGCCCACCACAGCTTCCCACTTTATGGAGGGGCTGGGGAATCTGAACTCAGCTCCTCAGTTGTTTAGCAAGTGTTTTATGCACTGAGCCATCTCCTCAGCAATCATGACATCTTTCAAAAGAGTGTCCCTCAGCCCTCCTCCCCACATTTCTCTTTTCCACATCATGCGATCATCAACTTGCTAGGAATCTAAGGCAAGTTGAGCCTCACCTTCCTTCCCTTCCTATAATGGGAATGTTTGGGTTGGACCAGCATGTTAACATGCATTTTAAAACATGTTCTGCCAGCTGTGGCGGCACATGCCTTTAATCCCAGCACTCAGGAGGCAGAGGTAGGAGGATCACTGAGTGAGTTTGAGGCCACCCTGAGACTACATAGTGAATTCCAGGTCAGCCTGGGCTACAGTGAAACCTTACCTCAAGAAAAAAGAAATCAATCAATTCATTAAAAAATGTTCTATTTGCTTCTGAATGTAACTTGAGGCAGCTTACTGTAAGAGTATGTTCTGAATTAGGTGTTTTGGTAAGAATAAAAACTTGGGAGCTTCTTGGGATGGCTTAATGGTATAATTTCAGGCAGAACTTGTTCTAGGCTAAATCGTGAATGGTTTTCACCTCTGCTTTCGACATCCATGACTCTCACATGCTCTCCCCAGTCCAGCCCGAGTGCTGGAAGGATCAACTGGCCGCCTGCTCTGTGAAAGCCTATGGCCATATATGTCAGTGTCTGCAAACAGCCTTGCCAAGTCCAGCACTCTAGAGTTTCGTTGCTCACTTATGAGAGTAACGTTTTTATTTCATCAGATGTTATTTATGATGGGAATTGGTTACTACAGTCGTGTGGTTTAAAACTCAAGAGTAATGTATGAAGATAATACAGTGGAAAGATAATAGCTTCCAGAACTGATTTATGACTTAACCAAAGAGGATTATAAGAAAGAACCTTCTAGAAACACATCTCACACCTTTCGTCCCTTTTATAAAACTTTAAAAATGAAGCCGGGTGTGGTGGTGCACGCCTTTAATCCCAGTACTCAGGAGGCAGAGGTAGGAGGATCGCCGTGAGTTTGAGGCCACCCTGAGACTACAGTTAATTCCAGATCAGCATGGAGCAGAGTGAGACCCTACCTTGAAAAAGCAAAAAAAAATTTTTTTTGTTAATGTTTTATTTATTTACTTATTAGAGAGAGAGAGGCAGAGAGTATGGGCGTTGCACAGGAACTCCAGAAGCATGTGCCACCTTGTGCATCTGACTTTATGTGGGTCCTGGGGAACTGAACCATCTCTCCAGCCCCAGGATCTAAGCTTTTAATCCTATCTGTAAGCTAGTAAGTGCCTGCCACTCTGTCATGGGTATAGGCAAAAGGCAGGCGGCAATTAGGCAAAAGGGTAGAGTGCCATTGAGCGCTGCTTGACATGGTTGTTGGCATACCTGTAGTCTTCACGGTGAAGAGCTGCATCCTTACCGCGCATGGCGTGTAGCTTGAGCACTCTGACCTGGCCGTGCATGCTGCTTTTGAACATAACAGTGTAAGCTTTCCTTCATCTCAGGCATTGCTGCAAATAAATAAATAAAAATGTTTCAAGATGGAACAGAAGGCACACATTGCAGCTCTTGAGAACTTCAGACATGACGATGCATGGGTTTGGAGATCCCCAGCCCTCCGTGAGCAGCCCCACCCCCACGCCAGGACCTTCCCAGCATTCATATGTAGCCCAAGCTTATTTACATGCTAGTGTGAGACCATTAGTCCTACCTCCTCCTGCCGCGGCCCTTTGGCTGCATTTGCTCTGGCTTGTGGTTATTTGCACACCTGTGGTCTCCTTAGACGTGCTGGACCCTTCCTTGTATAGGTTCATGTCACTTCCCAACTGACTGGCCACCATGGGGAATTCTGTCAATGGGCAGTTGTTGTTTTTTCCCCAAACTTGGGAAGTACTAAAAAAATTCACACAAAATCAAAATATACAGTTTTTGATATGTGATACACTTGCTACAGGGGAAAACGAGAGATGGTTCAGTAGTTAAGGTGCTTGCCTGTAAAGCCTAAGGACTTAGGTTTAATGCCCCAGCATGCAAGTTTATTATAATGTGCCAGATGCACAAAGTGGCACATGGGTCTGGAGTTGGTAGTGGCTAAGGCCCTAGCACACCCATTCTCTCTTCCTGTCTTTCTCTCCCTCTCTCTCCTCTCTCTCCTTTCTATCTATCTCAAATAAAATTTCTTTTGAAAAAAAGGGAAACAGGGCTGGAGAGATTGCTTGGTGGTCAAGGTGCTTGTCTGCAAAGCCTAACCACCTGGGTTGGGTCCTCCAGTACCCATGTAAAGCCAGGTGCAGAAAGTGGTGCATGCATCTGGAGTTTGTTTGCAGTAGCTAGAGGCCCTGGTACACCCATTCATTCTCTCTCTCTCTCTCTCTCTCTCTCTCCTTCCAAATAAAATAAAATGAAAAGGGAGAAACAGAAAGCTGCATGAAATGAGTAACTTGCACAATACGTTGATAACTTCCTCTCCTGTCCTTGGCTGAGAGCCCAGATGTCCTAGAACCGGAGAGGCTCGTGTGGAGAGATTAAGACGGTTCTCCTACTTAACTCCCCAGTCCTCATTCCCATCAGTGCTCCCTTTTCCACAGACAGGGAGAGTGAGTTCCAGGAGACAATGTTTGGCTTTACTGATAACAATTACCCTTCATTAATGGTGACTATTGAGTGGTATTGGTTTTGCATATTTTATTTCTAATCCTCACTACAACCTTGCAGAGAAGTGTGCTTGCCTGTTTCAGAGATGAGAGCCAGGCCCAGGAAGATGAGGTCATGCACGCAGGACACCCAGGGGGCCAGATTTATGGAAAGGAGAGAGCCCTGGGCTTAGAATGTCCCAAGGTACATGTGGGATTGTGATATGTGAGCTCAGTTGGTGGAGAAGAGACTCTCCATCCTAAGGCAGCCCAAGGAAACTTCTTGAAGGCATTGCAGCTGGAGCTATGGAAGGGAGGGGAGGAGAGGCCGTGAGGAGCAAGGAAAGCAGAATGTGTCTGGTGCAGTCTGGTTTGCATTGCTGGCAGAAATCACCCAACCAAGAGCAGCTTGTGGGAAAAAGAGGTTTATTTTGGCTTACAGGCTCGAGGGGAAGCTCCACGATGGCAGGGGAAATGATGGCATGAGCAGAGGGTGGACATCACCCCCTGGCCAACATCAGGTGGACAACAGAAACAGGAAAGTGTGCCAAATACTGGCTATGATACCCATAAGCCCATCCCCAACAATACACTGCCTCTAGGAGGTGTTAATTCCCAAATCTCCATCAGCTGGGAACTAGCATTCAGAACACCTAAATGTATGGGGGACACATGAATCAAGCCACCACAGTGTCCGTTGGGATAAAGGAGTGTGGTGGTCCCGGGACCTTTTGGCTCACTTGGACATTTGCCATAGCCACCTCTGCAGTAACAGGCCCCTCCGGAGAGTTCCTGTCCTTACTGACCAGATGTTGCTTGGACGGGATGGACCTGGCTAAAGTGTTGACTAAACCCCACTGCTGTATAAAACTGGGGAGCCCCAAAGGGTAGACCTGAGGCCTGCTGGGGGATAGCCTTATGGCCAGTAGGGGTTCCTGGAATAGCGCATGGCCTTTGAGACTAACCCACCCCTCAGGCACTGGGTGGAATTTATCTCTCTCCTGCAGCTCTGGGCCTGGAGTTAACTTTTGCTTTTTAAGAGTTATTTGATTTTCTTGTTGCAGGATAAGGCTCCCTTTTCTTGGTACAAAATATTAAAAAATTCAGAAAACCACCTAGAGTAAAAAGGTCAGCCTATACCCCAAGATCCACTGGGTCCTTTTAGTTGGGGGGTAATTCCTGCTATGGTGTATTCAGCACTCACCAGCAGAGGCCCTGGGGCCATCTATGGCTCACACTCAACTTTCCCAAGAGTCCATCCCCTGAAGAGGGCCATGAGAGGCTGAGATAGATGATTGAGACTAAATTCCAGCTCATCCTGGGCTAGAGCAAGACCCTACCTCAGAGAGAGAGAGAGAGAGAGAGAGAAGAGCCTTTCACTCGTTTCACAGAAAGTACAAGCCAAGTGACCCAGTAGTCTGAATATTGGGTTTGAGCTCATGTTACGCTAGTGTTGGTTTTAGCTACCTATTTTTCTTGACTATTTTCCTCTTATTTTTTTTTAATATTTTTTATTTATTTATTTGAGAGCGACAGACATAGAGAGAAAGACAGATAGAGAGAGAGAGAGAGAATGGGCGCGCCAGGGCTTCCAGCCTCTGCAAACGAACTCCAGACACGTGCGCCCCCTTGTGCATCTGGCTAACATGGGACCTGGGGAACCAAGCCTCGAACCGGGGTCCTAAGGCTTCACAGGCAAGCGCTTAACCACTAAGCCATCTCTCCAGCCCATATTTTCCTCTTATTTTATCTTGTTTCTGATTCAATGATAAGATATCTATGTCTCCTGGCTGGAGAGATGGCTCAGAGGTTAAGGTGCTTGCCTGTAGAGCCTGACAGCCCAGGTTCAATTACCCAGTACCTATGTAAAGACAGATATACAAAGTGGGTGGTCTGAGGGTCTGGAGTTCCTTTGCAGTGGCAGAAGGCCCTGGTGTGCCCATTCTCTCTCTCTCTCTCTCTCTCTCTAAATGTCTCTCTGCAAATGTATAAATTAAAAAAAAATTAAAACAGGTTAAGGTGCACCTGTTCTCATTCTCTCTCTCTCCCCCCTCCCTGATTGCAAATAACTAAATAAAATATTTTTTTTAATGGGCTGGGAAGATGGCTTAGCAGTTAAGGTGCTTGTTTGCAAAGCCAAAGGACCCAGGTTCAATTCTCCAGTACCCCCATAAGCCAGATGCACAAGGTGGCACATGCATTTGGAGTTCATTTGCATTGGCTTAAAGCCCTGGCATGCCCTCTCTCTCTCTCTCTCTCTCTCAGAAATAAATAAATAACTATTTCTCTACCATACATCTTCTCGGATAACATAGGTTGGATGGCTTTCTCGTCATTTCCCTATTAAGGTTTCCATTGCTACAGGCACTCTTTTAACTAAAGCCCACTGCACAGTTTTTCTTCACAGTAAGCTATTGTTTAGGAATTGCTGGCTCCAAGAGTGAGTTCATTTAAAGGGCTTTTGATACAACTGTCATGCTACCTACCGAGAGTTTGCCACAATTCTTTCTCCCACCTGCCATGGGAACCAGTCGTACTTTGACCTCTGCGATGCTAGGTTTGTTATTTCAAAATATCCTCATTGGTTTGACAAGCGGAAAATGGTGTCGAGTTTTAATTTGCATTTGATTTTCTCCATTCCGAGTAAAGCTGGCTTCCTCCTCTGGCTTTGCGTGTCTTACTGTCCCATAGGTCTATAGGTTCTCCATTTAGAGTTTGCCTTTAGCTCTTGTCTGTGTTTTCTTTTCTTTCTTTCTTTCTTTTTTGGGTTTTTGAGGTAGGGTCTTGTTCTAGCCCATGCTGACCTAGAATTTACTATGTAATCTCAGGGTGGCCTCAAACTCACAGCGACCCTCCTGCCTCTGCCTCCCAAGTGTTGTGATTAAAAGCATGCACCACCATGCCTGGCCACTTTTCTGTATTTTCTATTGGAAATGAAAAATGCTTGACACCCAAGACCTCTTCTGGGCTCAGTAGGAGACCTGGACACCCCTCACCTCTAGGTGTCTCTGCAGGAAATTCTTCCTAGTTAGGCCTGGTGTAAAGTCACTGAAATGTTACCTATTTCCCCCTTAGAAATTTTCTTTCCTTTAATAAAAGGTGAAACCAAGTCACTGTTTTGTAGGGGTACTGGGTTGGGGTTTAAACACAAATATTATTAGGTAAACAAGGCATCCATTATATACCTTCCTCCAGCAAAGGGGAAACAACAAAGAAAGAGGAAAGGGAGGAACGTTGTCACGCCCCCAAACTGTAAAGAGTTTTTCAAGCAAGAACAGAGCAAATGGTTACCAACCTGGGAATACTAACCTTTCTTCCCTTGGGGCGGCTGCTCAGAATTTCCCTCCTCCTCCTTCTTTCTGCCCCTCCTCTTCCTCCTTCCCTTCCTCCTCTCCCCCCACCCCCTTCTCTTCCTCAGGACCCGGAATGTAGCTTGGGAGGTGAGCGTGGCAACTGACTTAGAAACAGAAAATCCGAGTTGCATATAAAGGAATCCCGATAAGGTGACTGATGCTGGACTCTGCCTTCCCTGGCAGCCCAGATGTGGACGTCTACGGAACGGACTGCCCCACGGGCCCTGACTTCAGGGTTCAGACTCCTGCCCCACAAGGCCAGCAGCTGGCCCAGGTCACAGATTCCCGCAGCTGCGCTGACACTTGCCAGCTGGAAAGCGGGCAGCCTGGTGGCATGTGGGGGACAGGTTTCCCCTGACCTCCACCTTCTTCCTGGAGTGCTAGGTGCATGCTTGGGGCTCACATCAGCAGGAAGCCCGGGTGTCAAGTGGCAAAGACCATGAGTACCAGATGCCTACACGGGAGGGTAGGGATGAGTGTCCCCTCAGCACTTCTGGCCTTACTGCTGAGCCAGCCATCTGGAAGCAAGGCAGGCATCTGCCAGTGACTTCTAGCAGCATGTGGACAAGGACATTCCATCTAGGAATATTTCTGGCCCAACAGCCAATAGTGTACAGTAGTTAAAAACCCATGACGTCACTTACTACCCCTTATGTCCCAGCACTGGGAAGGCAGACAAAGAAGTAACCCTGGGCCTCGCTGGCTAGCTGGTCCAGCTGCGTCAGTGAGCCTGGGGTTCAGCGAGAGGTCCTGTCTTAAACAAACAAGATAGAGGGCTGGGGAGATGGCTCAGCAGTTAGGGTGCTTAACCGCAGATCCTAAGGACCTGGGGTTGATTCCCCAGGACCCACATAAAGCCAGATGCACAAAGTGGCACCTGCCTCTGGAGTGGCCCAGCCGTGTTCATTCTCTCTCTGTCTGCCTCTTTCTCTCTAGTAAGTTAAAAAGAAAAAGAAAAATTTACAAAAAACAAAATAAAATAGAGCAGTGTCGAGGAGGCCCTGGTGTGCGCATTCTATCTTCTTGCAAATAAATAAATAATTGTTTTTTGTTTTGTTTCTTTTTCACTCTAGGCCAGGCTGACCTGGAATTCACCATGTAGTCTTAGGCTGGCCTTGAACTCACGGCGATCCTCCTACCTCTGCCTCCAGAGTGCTGGGATTAAAGGTGTGTGCCACCACGCCTGGCTTAAATAAATCATTTTTTTTTCAATAAAAAAAAATAATGCTGTTCTTTGTGGCCCTTTTTCTCAGATTCCTTATCCAGACTATCAGTGAACCTTATCAGATTTGCCCTCAAAATGGCATTATGCATCTGTAATCTCACCACTTCTCATTGATTTCATTGCTTTCCTCTCTGGTCCAAGCCACCATCACCTCTTGCCGGCATCATTGTCTTAGCTACTTCAAGAGTTCCTATTTCTACCTTTAGCCTTCTGTGGTCTGTTCCTTACATAGCCCCTGGAGTGTCCGAATATCATTAGATCTCCTGTGTCACAGCTGCCCTGTCTGAGGATGCTCGGACAGCTCGTGGAGAGAGCCATGGAGCTCAAAGCAGGCCTGTGCGAGGGAGCAGCTCCCCGCCACAGTCAAGCTGAGGGCTCACCTCTGGAACGGCGATAAGCGTTAGGGGTTAAACCATTACAAAACAACCAGTAACAACCACAACAGGAAACCTTTTGGTATCTGTAAGAAGAGGGCGGTCACAAGAAGTACCTCTAAATGTAGGAAAGCGAGGGGTCCCTTCTTTGGCATCTCTAATTGGCTAGTGGGGAAAAGGAAAGAGAAAATATTTAATGAACTCATTAGGAACAGGAACAAGTCAAGGGGTCCAATGTTCGTGAGTTCGCCGCAGGGTTGCTGACATGAACATCAGGCTTAAATGGAAGAAGAATTGGACGGGGGGAGGGGCGGGGGGGCACAAGAGATCTGCATAATAAGCAGTTTTGGCCCAGGTGTGGCCCATCATTGTTTCATGAGGTCCTACACCGTGGTCCCTAAATTGCTAATTGGTTCATTGCTAACATGCCCCACCTGAGGGAACCAACCAACCTGGTTCCTGTGAGATGATTTGTTTCAGGTTATAGCCACTCCATCATATGTAATTGCCTGATCTGGGGTTGCCGTTCCTGCACTCCTAGGTAACCCCAAGTGTGGGACAAGGACAAGTTTGGTGTCTTTGGCCTTGAAGGGAAGGAGATAAGTTAGGCAGACACTCCAGGGTGACTGCCTTGCCTGTGCTGAGTCAAGCTCTCTCTTTATCTGCCTCTATCTCTTTCTCTCTCAAATAAATAAAATAAAGTAAAATAAATATTTGAGAGATAGAAAAAGAATGGTCATACCAAGGCCTCGGGCCATTGCAAATGAATTCCAGACGCATGTGCCACCTTGTGCATTGGGCTTTACATGGGCATTGGGGAATTGAACCTGGGCCCATTGGTTTTGCCAGCATGTGCCTTAAGCTCTGAGCCATCTCTCCAGCCCACTCCATTACCCTTTGATTCCACCTCCTCCCGTCTATGACATATATTATCACTCTAGTATTGGTACTCACTCTAGCATGTTGGATGAATATCATTAAACTTGCTCGCATCCTTGTAAACTGTGTAGTATTTGGTATATATATAGTTTTAATTTTTTGTTCATTTTTATTTATTTATTTGAGAGTGATGGACAGAGAGAGAGAGAGAGAGAGAATGGGCATGCCAGGGCCTCCAGCCACTATAAACAAACTCCAGACACGTGCGCTCCCTTGTGTATCTGGCTAACGTGGGTCCTGGGGAATCGATCCTAGGACTGGTGTCCTTAGGCTTCACAGGCAAGCGCTTAACCGCTAAGCCATATCTCCAGCCCATATGTTTTTAACTTGCATTAAGTAAAATGTTATAAAGCCTTTGCTTTGTTTCATATTTTCCACCGGCACTATCCTTTGAGATTATACGTGGTTATAGTTCTCTGTTTCTTGCTGGTGCTGGTGCATATCAGGTCTTTATAGTAACTTAATTTTAATGCAGTCAGTTTTGTCAGTATTACCCTCTGTAGCATATATTTACATGTTTTATTAAAGCATTCCTTCCTTATTCTAAGATCACAAAATGTCCTCCTTCCTTGTCTTGTAAAAGATGTAAGCTTCTGCTTTTTAGTCCATCTGCAGTTGGCGATTTATTTGTTTGTTTGTTTTTTTTATTTTCGAGGTAGGGTCTTACTCCAGCCCAGACTGACCTGGAATTCACTGTGGAGTCTCAGGGTGGCCTCGAACTCATGGCAATCCTCCTACCTCTGCCTCCCAAGTGCTGGGATTAAAGGTGTGCGCCACCACGCCCGGCATAATTTATTTGTTTTAAAGGTAGAGTGTGAGGTAAGGATCTAATTTTACTTTTGTCCCATAATGATAAAAAATTGTTTTGCTTATATTGATCAGTCTACCATGAGATCGTTGCTCTGTCCGGGATTAGTTATTTTCTCCCACTGGTCCAATGCCCCACCCTCTCTTGTATGTGTGTGTATGATGTGTTCATGTATGTGAATTTTGGGTGTGTGGTGTGTGTGTTATGGCGTGTGTGGAAGTCAGAGGACAAAATTGGGGTTTGGTCTTCCCTGTCTGCCTTAAGGTAGGTTCTCTCCTTGCTCACAACTGTGTTTGCCAGGCTAGCTGACCCACAAACGTCAGGGTGTATTCTTGGTTTTCCAAGGTAGGGTCCTGCCCTAGTCCAGGCAGACCTGGAATTCACTCTGTCGTCTCAGGGTGTCCTCGAACTCACAGTGATCCTCCTATCTCAGCCTGCCAAGTGCCGGGAATAAAGGTGTGCCCCACTATTGCCCAGCCAAGTACATATATTCTTAATTTAATTAGTCTCCTTTGAATCTTTTTATGCATGTTTATAACTTTATAGAGGACTTGTAAATCGTCAGCAGATTTAATTCTAGACATATATGTGTTTCTGCTATAATGGCATTTTCTTTTTCTTTTCTTTCTTTCTTTCTCTCTCTCTTTTTCTCTTTTTTTTTTTCTTTTTCTTTTCTTTCTTGTTTTTTTTTTTTTTTTTTGAGGTAGGGTTTCACTCTAGTCCAGGCTGACCTGGAATTCACTGTGCAATCTCAGGCTGGCTTCAAACCCACAACCACCCTCCTACCTCTGCCTCTTGAGTGCTGGGATTAAAGGTGTGTTCACCACCACGCCTGGCCACATTTAACTTTTGGAAAGCCTTCAGAATTGGTGATTTGTTTTTAAAATCCATTTCAAGCTAGTGATTTGGTTTCTTATTCCTAGATTCTTTATTTGTGTTTGAGTTACTTCTGGCAAGTATGTTTCTCTAAGAATTTATCTTTTAAATCCATCTATATTTTTGAAATGTGTTTATATGAAGTTGTTAATAACCACATTTTCTTTCCTGCTCAGTCTCTACAGTCAGACATAGGCTGTGTCTCATTCTCTACACCTAATGTCGGGTGCTTCAGTGGGCTGCTTTTCTGGATTCTTCTTCTTCTTTTATTTTTTTTTGAGGTAGGGTCTCACTCTAGCCCAGGCTGACCTGAAAGTCACTATGTAGTCTCAGGCTGGCCTTGAACTCACAGCCATCCTCCTACCTCTGCCTCCCCAGTACTGGGATTAAAGGCGTGTGCCACCACACCCAGCTGGATTATTCTTATCAGCCTTGTCTCTTCAAAGAATGAACTTTTCACTTTAAGTCTAGCAACAATTCTCTGTTTTGTTATATCTGCCTAAGTTTTATTATTTTCTTCCTTCTACTTTCTTTGGGTTTATTCTGTTCTTTCCAAACTTAAAAAAAAAAAAAAAAAAGAAACCAAACTCCTCCTTCTACTTTGGCTTCACTCTCTTGAGTGCTGGGATTGTAGGGGTGGGCTGTGCTGGCTGAGCCTCTTTCTCTGGGTGGCTGTCATTCATTCATCTCGGTTCTTTCTCCTTTCTGAAGCACATACATGTAAGAGGCCTCACGTCCCTCTCACGGCTCCTTTGCAGCCTCCCACAGGCTCTGAGGCAGAGCGGCCCGCCCAGTGTTCATGGTATTCACGCACTTTACTTGTGAATCACCCCTTTACTTATGAATCATCTCTTTTATTTTAAAATATTTTATCTGGGAGAGAGAGAGATAGAAAGAGCAGGGCCTCCAGCTACCGCAAGCGAATTCCAGGTGCATATGCGACCTTGCACATCTGGCTTTCTTTATGTGGGTCCTGGGAATCGAACCTGGGTCCTTTGGCTTTGCAGGCAAATGCCTTAACTGCTAAGCCATATCTCCAGCCCTGTATTAATCACCTTATACTAGCCAAGGTGTATGAAAACTCTTGTTTGAGCTTGGGGAAACACATTCTTGGCTTTCTTCAAACAGTGCAGGATTCCAGTTCCCATCCTCTGTAGTCCTTTTTGATCTTCTCACATCTTAGCTCTGTCTCAACAAGACCAGGTGAGCTGGGCAGGCGCTAGATAACTTCCATTACTGTTGTCACTGCACGTGCCGAGGTGGCACCAGAGGAGATGGTCAAACCCTGAGACTTGCCCCACAGTTGAGTGCCAACCTGTGTCAGAGCACACCAAGACAGGAAGGGAGGCATAGTTTGAGCAGAGCCTGCTGTGCAGCTGAAAAGTCTGGAGTCCTGGGGTGTGTCTACGTGTGGGGTGAGCCCTCGGGGACAGCCTGCAGCCTTGTTTATGAGGGAAGCGGGACCTGCCAGAGACTGAGCTAGCTGGGGTCCAGGCCACCCAAGGATTGCTTGCTGAAGGGCTCTCTCTTACTTCCACAGAGCCTTTCCGCATCAGTGACCCTGAACCATGGCCTCTTTGGCCCCCACCTCTCTGTCTTGCTCAGAATCCTGTAACTGGCTGGTGACACTGATTACTCAGTATAGATGTAGGTGCCACCTTAGGGCCACTCAAGGCGCAGTGCGAAGAGAGCCCCACGATGACAGGGTTGCCCCAGGGGGCAGCTTCCTGGAAGATGTTTTCAAGGCAGAGCCCACACTCCAAGCTCAGTCTCTTGTGATCTTAATTTGTGGCTTTGTCTGATGGGACTTGCTTCCCTCTGCATCTTCCTCGGGCTGTTTATTTGGGTAAAGGATATTCCCCTGCCTTTCATGTCTGAGCCATTTCCTCCTGGGAGCATCCAGTGTGAGGCCTTCTGCACGCCTGGGCTCCAGTGGGAGGGACAGACTTCTCCTGAGAAGGGAGCCTTTGGGACTGGAGGGGTCAGACGGGCTTTGTCTGGGGGCTGTCCCCTGGGGAACCATCTCTACCGGTGGGGCAATCCCTGTAGATGGGACTGGAAATCTCAGCAGATTTCATTGGACTTGGGGCTCATAAGATTTTTTTTTTTTTTTTGTCTTTAAAAGGAACTTTCCATTGTTTGTTTTAAAAGTGAAATGAGCATTTTTTCCAACCACAGAGGCAATGCTGAAAGATTTCTAGGATCCAAGACTGAGCTTAAAAACAAGAAGAACATGGAGTGGGGGAAGGGAGGCTTCCAATTAAAGTGGGTCTCTTTATTCCTCCCTTTGGGCTTTCTTTGGTCATTCTTCATCTAGTGGAGTCAGCAGGACACTTTAACATTTTTTATTGATTTATTTGAGAGAGGGACAGAGAAGACTATGGGTGTGCCAGGGTCTCTAGCTGTTGCAAACTAACTCCAGCCTCATGTGTGGCCTTGTGTATCCAGCTCACGTGGGTACTGGGAAATCGAACCTGGTTCCACTGACCTCAGAGGCAAGTGCCTTAACCACTAAGCCATCTCTCTAGCCCGTTTCCCCTCCCCCTTCTTTCTCCAACTCTAATGAGCAAATTCTTCCATTCCTGCAGTTGCTTAGAAACTAGGATGGGGTAGAGTCTGAAGTTGAAGGTGCAGCTCTCATGCTGTCTAGGTCAATACACCTACGATGCACCGCACACCAACCGCTGAGCTCCTGGGCACAGCCTGGCCCCTGCTCTTGGGAACACAGTACTGACAGACTTATCACCATACATCTGTCATGGCCAGGGTAACAGAGAGTGAAAAGTCAGCTTGGTGACATTGCCTGGTTTGCTTGCCTCTTTTTTTTTTCTTTTTTCCTCCATGATCCAAGCAGTGAGTGTATACCAGGCAGGGTACCAAAGTGAGGATCCAGTCACAAGTTTGGATCCAGGCAAGTAGTTGAATGACCAACCATAGCCTTGTAGGGACTAAGGAGAGGAGGGAAGAAGAGCTTGTTTATTTATTTATTTATGAGAGACAGAGAGAGAGAGAGAGAGAGAGAGAGAGAATGGGCATGCCAGGACTTCTATCCACTGCAAACATCAGATGCATGAGCCACCATGTGCACCTGACTTACATGGGTACTGGGGAATTGAACCTGGGTCCTTAGGCTTCACAGGCAAGCACCTTAACCGCTAAGCCATATCTCCAGCCTTTGAGAGTAGAAGAACCCTGATCTGATATAAAACCCCAGGGGAGGAGGGAGAGAAAGCATGTAGTCTGAAACAGGCCCGTGGCACAGAGCTGTAAGGTTACAAACCAAGCATCCGTGTGGTAAGGAAGGGGCAAGGTGATGGGGGAGTGCCAGCCACCAGTCACTGCTTAGAAGAGCTCGGAGCTGACCCCGCCTGAGCACTTAGGTTCATTACCAGTCCTGGTTCTACACTGCAGAGTTTGCAGCCTTGGCTGGAAAGTTTATGAGAACTGGCTTATTCTCTGGTGTCTTGGCACTCCCCTTCATGTCCTGATTGGAACCAGGGAGGCTGTAAGTGCAAACGTTTTTGTACCTTAGAGTAAATTATATCTGCGTTCCTGGAGCAGGCTGTGGTGAAAGTGTCTCTTGTTTCCAGTGGTCCCCTCTCTCCCTCAGGAGACCCGAATTCCAAGCCGGCACTACTATAAAGTTGATGAATGCATGCCAGGCCCTAATCCAATATGCAACTGCCCTTCTTTCTCCTCTCCCTTCTGCAGGGGAAAGGAAGCCGGATTTTTTAATAAGGTAATAGCACCTCTTTTATATTTTCCTTTCATAAATTATAAGGAATTGAGAACAGGACAGGCAGCAGCTTAGCATCATGAAAAGATGACTGGCCTGCGTGGGGGTGTAAATTGGTACAACCACTTTTGGACAGAAAGTGGGCAATATCTAGTAATGCCAAAGCCCCATCACAACCCTGACGGACCAGGTCCCTCGACACATTTTGCACCATGCATTTAAGAGACATTGCAATGCTGTCAAAGACATCAACACCCGGGGAAAAGCGAGACTGCAAAATAAGGAGACCGTATCCCACCAAATGCTTCAATGTTATTTACAATTGTAAAACAACATGGAACAGGGCTGAGAGATGGCTCAACATCAAAAGGCCTGATCATGAGGATCCCCCAGCTGCTCTGATGAAAAATGGTAATGATTGGGCTAGAGAGATGGCTCAGTAGCTAAGGCCCTTGCCTATAAAACCTAAGGACCCAGGTTCGATTCTCCAGTATCTGTGTGAGCCAGAAGCACAAAGTGGAGGATGCATCTGGAGTTTGTTTGCAATGGCTGGAGGCCCTGGTATGCACATTCTCTCTATATATCTGCCTCATTCCCTATATCACAAATAAATATTTTTTTTCAAATAAAGCAAAACCATAGAGCAAAAAGTGGCCATTCATAAACAAAAATGAACTGTGGAATCTGAGAAGTTGGGCTGAATGAACTAGCTTTGCATTGCATCAGCATAGTTAAATCTCTGGAATGTAACAGCAAGTTGCAGAAAGAACTGAACATCATTATGCTGTTTGTGTTAAATTAAAAATAAAAACGGGCTGGAGAGATGGCTTAGTGGTTAAGGCATTTGCCTGCAAAGCCTAAGGACCCATGTTCAACTCTTCAAATCCCCCGTAAGCCAGATGCACAAAGGTGAGGCAAGCACAAGGTCACACATGCCCACCACGTGGCACAAGCATCTGGAGTTCAATTGCAGTCGCTGAGGCCCTGGAATGCCAATTCTCTCTATATATCTGTTGCAAAAATAAAATAAAATAAAAATAAAAACTACAAGATGATTCTGCTACTGTTTCTAGGTGTATATAGGCATTATAATGGTAGGAAAATGTGAGAATGGAGCTGGGGAGATGGCTCAGTAGTTAACGATACTTGCTTACATAGCCTGTCGGCTGGGGTTCAATTCCCCAATACCCATGCAAAGCCAGATGTACATATTTTCTCTCCCTTCCCCCCTCTCTCTTGCAAATAAGTAGACTTTTTTTTTTTTAATGTGGGGATGACTTCAGGAGCTGTGGAAAGAGGAAAAGAAATGGGAGAGTTTGGGGGACCTTCAACTGTGTCATTTCTTTCTTTCTTTTTTTCTAGGTAGGAAGTCACTCTGGCCCAGTCTGACCTGGAAATCACTATGTAGTCTCAGGGTAGCCTTGAGCTCATGGGGATCCTCCTACCTCTGCTTCCTGAGTGCTGTGTCATGTTTTGTGTAACAAAACTATCAGAAGAAGCCCGAGACTCACTATGGTATTCATGACTTTTCTAATTGCTGGGACAAAATATCTGACAAAAACAATAGTGAAAGAAGTGCATTTATCTATTTACTTTATACACACACACACACACACACACATATACATATACATATATACATACACACACACACACACATATATATACACACACACACATATATATATACATATATACATACACAAACATATATATATATACACACACACATATATACATACACACACACACACACACACACACACACACACACACACACACACACATATAGAGAGAGAGGAATATGATATTCCTGTGAGGTTCTGCTAGATAGAAGCAGGGCTCAGATATTTAGAAGCCATTGTAAGAGTTAAAAACAGTTAAGGCAGCATATCTCCTTTAGTCAGAAGGCAGAGGTAGGAGAATTGCTATCATTTCAAAGCCACCCTGAGACTACATAGTGAATGCCAGTTCAGTCTGGGTGAGAGTGGGTTCCTGCCTCAAAAAAAAAAAAATAAATTAATTAAAACATATGTGGAGGAAAGCATGAATAAACTGATAATGAACCTTGAACACAAGTTTGGGGAGCATACATCAAACAAAAAAACAGTTGGAGCCATTATCAATCCTCAGGTAAGAAACCATTAGCATCCTTTCTAATGGAGATGCATGGTAACCTTGAGACGATGTCCTGAACAATGATAATATCTAAACACTTTTCTTATTGAAAAATATTTCTGCACATTGATTTAATTTTTTAATAAAAAAAATTTTTTTTTTAGAGAAAGAAAATTGTCACGTCAGGGCCTCAGCCACTGTGATCAAACTCCAGATGCTTGCACCACCTAGTGGGCATGTGTGACTTTGCGTTTGCCTCACGTTTGTGCATCTGGCTAACATGGGATCTGGAGAGTAGAACATGGGTCCTTAGGCTTTGCTGGCAAACACCTGAACTGCTGAGCCATCTCTCCAGCCTTGCACATTGGTTGATATCATCTCATTTACAGCCCCTTGATGCAAGTACTGCTAGGATATCCCAGGTTTGTATTTCTTTTTTTAGAAAAATATTTTTAACAATATTTTTATTTATTTATTTGAAAGGAGAGATAGAAGAGAGATAGTCAGAGAATGGGTGTTCCAGGGCCTCCAGCAACTGCAAACGAACTCCAGATGCATGTTCCACTCTGTGCATCTGGCTTTATGTGGGTACTGGGGAATCGAACTCTGGTCTTTAGCCTTTGTGGGCAAGCGCCTTAACCACTAAGTTATCTCTGTAGGTCCCGGATGTATATTTCTTTCCTTAGACCTGGAAGCATCCATTTCTTCAAGAACTAAATAATTTTGATAGGATATCATATTTAGAGATCAACATTTAGAGGCTCATGGCTATGGGTTTGTCAGTGGCTAAGTCTTTCAGTGGATAGAGCTGGAGCCTGTGCTGTTTTTAGGAGAAAAATGAATTTTGAAATCATGTTGATTTTTTAAAATAAAACTTCTGAATTCAATTTAAGATTACTTTGTGGCTATTTTTGTCCTGATATTATATCTGACCAGAGATGTGCAATAAAAATACTGTGTTTTATGGGCCTGGGAAGATGGCTGAGCAGTTAAAAACACTTGCCTGCAATGCCTGCTGGCCTGAAGTTCAATTCCCATGCTGCTGTCCACATATGCTGGACTAAAAATGTAGCATAAGCATTTGACATTCATTTGCATGTCTGTGTGCGTGTGCACACACACATACACACACACACAAATATTTTAAGAATACCATGTTTTAGAATAACCTGGTCTACAGTGAGACCTTACCTTAAAAAAAAAGGGGGGGGGCGGAGAGATGGCTTAGTAGTTAAGGCACTTGCTTGCAAAGTCTGATGACCTGGGTTCAATTCCCCAGTATCCATGTAAAGCCAGTTGCACAAAGTAATGCATACGCCTAGAGTTTGTTTGCAGTGACTGGAGGCCCTGGTGTGCCCAGTCTCTCTGTCTGTCTCTCTTCACTCTATCTGTCTCTCTGCTTGCAAATAAATCAAATAAATAAAAATAAAACTTTATCTGAACGTGGTGGTGCACGCCTTTAATCCCAGCACTTGGGAGGCAGAAGTAGGAGTATCACTGTGAGTTTGAGGCCACCCAGAGACTACAAAGTGAATTCAAGGTCAGCCTGGGCTACAGCGAGACTCTACCTTGAAAAAAAAAAAAAGAGAGAGAGAGAGAGAATAACCCAAAGTAACTATTTTCTCTGTGGCTATGCCATCAGTTAAGACTGTTTCTATTTGAACAATTTTTTACACACTAATTTATGTGTTAAATCCTACATCCTCATAGTAGCTATCACTCCTGGGAGCTTATCTTGTTCCTCATCTGTTGCTTATTAAACCTTCCCGTGTACTGGGGGTTCAAACCCAGGCCATCAGGCTTTACAAGAAAGTGCCTTTAACCACGGAGCAATCTCTCCAGCCCATTTGTAAATAAATTTATTTATTTGCAAATAGAGATAGAGGGAGAAAAAGAGCAGAGAGAGAGAGAGAGAGACTCCACTCTGTTTTCTAGTGGTATCACATTAGAAACATGTTTCCTTCTGCTATATAAGCTCAAAGAATTTGGCCAGGAATATACTTAGCCGGAAGGCAGGCATAATGCATTTCTTGAGGAAATTACCAAATGAAGAATTGAGAGACAGCTGAAAGTGGACTCCACGGAATATCTGGCTTTTTTCGATTATATGGTGTGGAAAGAAAACAAAACAAAGTCATCAGAATAAACATCAGCTGTAGAGACATGCTGACAGAAATTGAATGTGGCATAATAATGTCCCCCACTCATGACTTCCTGTTCTGTGCCACTGCATTGCCTGGCATGTCCCAAATCCTGTCTTATGTGGGACTTACGACCTTCCTCCCATGTGTGATGAAATGGAAGCGCAGGGAAGTCAATGGCAGGCCCCACAGCCGACAACTAAGGACAACTAAAGCTAGAGCCAGAGCCAGAGCTCCAGGCTGGAGGTTCTTGCTCCACCCCATGGCCTCTAAGCGCAGGGAAGCTCAGCAAACCGCTCACGTGCAATTGTTAACCGGGTGCAGAGCCCTCCTCTCTCGGCGGAGGAAGCACCCAGAGTCTGCGCTCTCTCTGTGTTGTCGCCTGAGACGCAGGGCTGGGTGCACAGAGGGCTCGGTGACCAGAAGACGAGAGCCTATTTCATAGCCTATCTTGGATGACCTTCAGAAAAATGGAGTGACCACCATGTTTCAGACACTTCCAACAGCTTCAGGTGCCAGAGCTGGGGCCAGCGATTTCAGGGCCTCGGAGCCAGAGAGCAATTCGTGGGTTCATTGAAAGAGAAGTCCCAAGCAAGTCAGTTCACAGCCAAGAGGGTATAGTCCAGGATTCTCTCAGTAACCAAGGTCACCATTAAAAATACACACACACATTTATTTAGTTATTTATTTATTTATTTATTTATTTATTTATTTTCAAGCAATGAGAGAGACAGTGAAATGAGAGCATATCAGGGCCTCTTGCCATTGCAAAATGAACTCCTGGTACATGAACCCCTTTGTGCATCTCTGGCTTTACATGGGTCTTGGGGAACTGAACCAGGACTGTCAGGTTTTGCAAGTGAGTGACTTTGACTGCTGAGCCATCTCTCCAGTCTCATCCAAGGCCACCATTTTACTTTCTCCATTCCAGGACCAGAAAAAAAAAATTGCTAACTAACGTTTCTTGTGGTTCTGTCATGTCTGATTTCATGAGAGCTGGACTGATGGTGATGGGAAGGGACACTTCAGGTCCATTTCAGTGTACATTTTTATTGGGCTCACACCCAAGCCAGCACTAAAGTCACAGGGATGCCAACATCACCGCTGAGCACTTCCTTAGTCCCTCAGGAAAAGGTCTAGAACATTGGCCAGGTTCTGTAATCTACTGGTTTTCTAGTAGATTTTCTAGTAGAGAGATATGCTGCGGTGACTGTTTTAACCCCTATAGCGGCTTCTAAATATCCGAGCCCTGCTGGTATCTAGCAGAACCTCACAGGCTCAGTCTGTTGGTCTGAAACGCCTGGGCCTCTCACACCGCCGTCTGTAAAACAGGAACAGTGACGTCACTCTCATAAAATTGTTGTGCAAAGTGAATGAGCTTTAAGTACATCTGCATATTTCAGATTATCTTGAGAACTTTTACACACCTTTTCCTACTCTTTTTCCACTGCAGCGAGCTCTGTCCCATTCTGATTTCGTTTTTCCATTTCATCATGAGAACATAGACGGCAAGACACAGGTGGCAGAAGCTGGAACTTCTAAATAAGAAATTGTAACTATAATAGGGAGAAACATTTTCCTCTGGCTTGAGAGAGGAAGTGAAAAAAACAGAATGATGAATGCAAGTTGCTGGGCCTTAATTATTACATATAATTATATATTTGTAAGATATAAATACTTTTGTTACTTTTATTTGGCCCTAGAGGGAAATAAATGACTTAATTCTCTTTCCATTCTTTTTCTGGTTGGAGTTTTTTTGCTCATTGACTTCCCGGCCCATTTTTCTCTTGGAAAACATATCTCAGGTGATGAAACCTGGGAGTTGGAGGAACCACCAGGAGGAAATTCAAGGCTCCTGCAGAAATCAAGCCATTGCTTGGGAGGGCTGTGTGTGTGTGTGGGGGGGGGGATGTATTTGCTTACCATCCATATTCCTGCCTCATTGAATCCAGTGGCACGTTATTTCCACTGGGTGTGAGCCAGCGCCGAGTTCCTCCCTGTCGTGTCCAACCTTGAACATTTCTCTGCGATTATGTTTCATCTAGGGATTAGCAAAATGCAGAGGGGAAAAAACCTGAGAAGGTGTTTGGCGCAGGGCTTATTGCTGCGTTTGCACAATCTGTAGCTGCTTGGCTAATTGGGGAGCAGCAGCAGGGGGCTTGGGAGCTCACCCCAGCTTTTCATCTTAGGATGCTATGAACAGGCTGCTTATCAAGGGCCAAGCTGATTGATTTGCTTGTTTCTAATCCCCAAGGAAACACCAAAATAGAGCAGCCATTTTCACTCCTCGCTGACCTCACTGTAGCTTGGCTATCGGAGAACAGACAGACAGCGGGGGGCTAACATGCCTTCTTGCATGGCTTGCCAACCCCTGTTACCTGGCAAAGTTGTGAGCAGATCTTGAAGATTCCCTTCCCTTTCTTCACAAGGGGAAGCTGTAGCTCAGCTCCTGGAAACAGAAGACACAGCCATCTCCAAAGAGACTCCTGAAGGAGGAAGATATCTCACTGAGTCCAGCTTTTGGCAAAAAGAAAAAAAAAAAAGTGAAGGGAGAACTGAGGAGATGGTTCAGTGGTTAAAGGCGCTTGCTTGCAAAGCCTTTCAGCCTGGGTTTGGTCTCCCAGTATCCACGTCAAGCCAAATGCACAAAGATGCATGTGTCTGGAGGAGTACCTTTCAGTAACAAGAGACCCTGACCTGACATACCCATTTTCTTTCTCTTAAATGACTGAAAATAAAATAAGACATAAAAACAAGGGAGGGAAGGCAATTTCTGAATCCTCTGCCTTCTTTGAGACTTCACTGTGGAGCCTGGCTGTATCTGTGTGAGGACAACTTCAGAGCCACGCACCACCACCGCCCTCCGTACTTCACACTTGGCCTCTTCTCTCGCTGTGTCTTCTGCACGCACCCTTGGTGGAGACTTCACAAAAGGCTTATGCCAGGAAGAAGGTGAAGAGATTGGCATGCAGTCTCTGCACCAATGATCAGACTACCTTTTTTTTTTCTTTTTATGGGAAGCAACACATCAGTAGGCACTAAGCTTAGGCACATGAGCTCCAAGGTTACGTTTCTGATTAAGACTCCAGGCTGGCCACCTTCATATGGTCTGTAGCATAGTTGGGGCGGTGTGTGTGGTCTCCAGCTGGTCCTTGAAAACTGGTCAAGGACTCCAACCCTGGGATTAAACCCAACAATCCAGGATGTCAAGATGACACTAAGAGAAAGGGGACATAGGTTGGAAATGAAAGTGACAGGTCTGGGGTTGGGATGAGTAACTGTGAAGGCAGAAGTGTGTCCACGGAAGGAGAGGTTTCAGGCAGGACCGGCTGGGAGAGCAGATTTAACATGAAATATAATAAAGCAAGCATGAAGTCAGTGTCTGGGACATAGTGTGAGAGGGAGTTAGGACCAAGTGCCTTGAGGAATATCTGGCTGTATGGATTCCGACACTGTATTAAGGAGATGAGACGACCAAGAAGGTACGGACAGGCTCCATTTTCATCATGGGGCCACAAAGCTCCCTTTTCTACAGGAGCATATTTTTTCACTTTAAAAAAATATTTTATTGCCGGGCATGGTGGCGCACACCATTAATCCCAACACTCGGGAGGCAGAGGTAGGAGGATTGCCGTGAGTTCGAGGCCACCCTGAGACTCCATAGTGAATTCCAGGTCAGCCTGGGCTAGAGTGAGGCCCTACCTCAAAAAAACAAAACAAAACAAAATTTATTTAGTTGTTATTTGTTTGAGAGAGAATAGGCACGCTAGGGCCTCCAGCCACTGCAAACAAATTCCAGATGCATGTGCCACCTACTGCATCTGGCTTTATGTAGGTACTTGGGAATCGAACCTGAGTCCTTAGGCTTCGCAGGCAAATGCCTTAATTGCTGAGCCATCTCCCTAGCCTGGAAGAAAATATCTCTTAAAGGCACATCATTCTCCCAAAGAGGATCATCTGAGCATAAAATACTGAACGTGATTGTGAACTTGATGTCAGCAGATCCAGGTTATAATTTTGATACTGCCTCATACTAGCTCTGAGGAAGGAATTCCACCTCCAACTGAAGAGTCTTTAGTGTCCTCATGTACAAAGCATGTGGACTTGGGACTATTATGTGAAATAAGACCTACTGGGCTGGAAAGATAGCTTAGTAGTTAAGGCACTTGCCTGCAGAGCCTAATGACCTGAGTTCAATTCCCCAGTACCCACGTAAAGCCAGATGCACAAAGTGGCACATGCCTCTGAAGTTCGTTTGCAGAGGCTGGAGGCCCTGGAGCACCCCTTCTCTCTTTGCTTGCAAGGAAATAAATAAAAGTATTTTTTAAAAGATAAGAACTATTAATAGAGTACTGGCAGCTAAATTGCATAAAACCCTCCACACTTTGGAGCTAGTCTCTGAAAGCAATAGCAACTGTTTCCCCATGTGTTGAATCTGAGTGGGCCTTGTGGTTTGTTTTGGCCAATACAATGCAGCAGAGTTGACATTACGCCAGCTCTAAGCCGCGGATTCGTAAGATCTGTTGTGCTTCCCACCTCTTAGGAAACCTTGCCAGCGCTTAAGATAAGTCCAGACTGAGGGAGAGAAGACATGGGGAAGAACATTTGTGTTCTAGCTGCAGCCATGACCAGTAAGAAATGGGTATCCACCATTGGCAGTGGCAGCTGTAGGGCCATATTTAGGGAGGATGACCGCTAGTCAGGTCACTTTCCAAGCTATGTGGTAAACAGGATTACAGGCTGAGTTTCTAGGCATTAAGTCTGAGCTGATAAGTGGCCTTGCAGGCATCCCACCTCTGTAGAAGCAATCACCAGGGGGCTGGCTTCAGCAGACCTCCCTACCCAGCTGAAGGTAGACCTCAAGAGTATAAGGGGATAGGACATCAGAATGTTCTGGAAAGGGAGGAGTGATAGGAAGGGACCTGGTGTCATTCCAACAACTAGACAAGGGTAGAGATCCACACCCTCTTGGCACTCTTGAAAATGGGTAGCTATCCTGGCAGGCTTGGTTGGGACAGGAGCAGAGACTGGGCCAAGGCTGTAGGTTGGTGGCTTTGAGTTGTTATGGAAACCTGTGACAAACATGGATAGCCAATGAAGAGTACGGTAGCATCGTGTCTTTCTGTGTGCACAGTGGACGCCACTGACCCTAAGTCTGGGAATATTTTCCCCCAAACATCAGGATGGGGAAGAATCGATGTGGAAACAGGCAGGCGTGTGTGTGTGTGTTTGTGTGTGTGTGTGTGTGCACATGCGTGTGTATGTGTGCCCTAAGGGGCAGTGAGAAGAGGGCTTCCAGTGCCAGAGTCGGGATGGATGTGAGAGACCCTCCTGTGTCTGTCTGCTCTACACTTCAGTGACTCCGTGACTCTGTAGAGGATGCGAGAACACTTGAGTGTACTGTCTCTCTCACACTCTGCAGGCCCCTGGCTGAATGACCATTGTCCTGAAGCCAGGACTGAACCTGGGACTTTGAATGGTTGCTTTCTTGTTAATTTAGGATATAAGAACTTAGCGTGTAGATGTTTTTTCCACACGAGCGATCACCTCATTTATACTTACTGCTGCCCCAGCCAAGATCTGTCCCTTCTACATGCCACATCTTGCCTCCTCTAGAGATAGTCCCAGGACCCCTGTGAGGCCAGATAGTACAAGGAGGAGAACTGTGTCGTCACAGAGCAGGAGACTATCCGAAAGCGCTCCTTCTAGGGACAGGAATTAGAAGACAGCTCTCTCGGAGTGCACCTTGGTTGACACAGCTCAGCACATGGAGGGCAGGCTAGAAGTTAGCTCTTTTTTTGTTCTTTTCAAGGTAGGGTTTTGCTCCAGCCCAGGCTGACCTGGAATTCACTATGGAGTCTCAGGGTGGCCTTGAACTCATGGCAATCCTCCTGCCTCTGCCTCCCGAATGCTGGGATTAAAGGCGTGAGCCACCACACCCAGCTTGGTGTGTGGTGTGCACTGCCCGGTGTCTCTGTGCAAGGCACGCTGTCTGCAGAGCCTCCCTGCTCACCCCTGCTGTAAGCAGACAGCCCCGCGCCTCACTCTTATAGGACCGGGGTGCTCAGTGGATGAAAAAGGGGCAGTGAAGAGGAATGAGGAAAAGGCCTGCCAGACTTCTTTGAACTTCCTGTCACTCGCTAAAGGGATGGAGGGGCCTCAAATGAGCTGGAGGAAACCTGTCTTTCTCCAACAGCTGAAACAAGGGAGTTCTTTTCTCTCCGAAATAGAAAAAAAAGCAGTGGGAAGATCAAGTTCGATAGGAAACACGTGCAAACGGTGCTCTCTTCCATAACGCAGGCTCAGACAGATGACAAGCTGAGCGTACGCAGGATGTCCCAGGCAAAGCCGCGTGGGGCCCTGAGCTGGGGGAAGGCACAGCTCACGCCACCACACTCCAGACAGCTCCCGCTCCTGCTGCGGCGCTCCAGAGAGGCTGACAAGTGAGTGATTCCACCGTTTCTTGCTGCTCAGTGGCAGTGACATCACCGGTTAGCGAGTTAGGGAATCACAACCACATTTCAAAGAATCATTCAGTCTTCTCATTACGATTCCATAGGAGTTTCTTTCCACGGTGACAGCCTTGCCAAAACAATGTTAAAAATAGACCTGGTAATACTTTTCACATTTGTAGGCAGTCATGAATGTTTAACAGGGTGTATGTTCAATGGATACACATTGCTTCCGAATCAGACCAGAAAAAAAAAATATATATATATATATGTATGCATGTATATATAGTCATACATATATCTGAAAGGATTTTTTATACTTTGTTTACAATTTTTATTTGTGTGTATAGGCATTCATGTATGTCTGCATGTGGGTGTAAGTATTCATACTTGTCTACATGTGTGTGTGTGTTTGTGTGCACACGCTTGTAGCAGCTGGAGGCTAATGTTAGGATTCCTACTCTAAGACTTATGCACCTCATTATTTTCTTGAGATAGGGTCTCCTGCTAAACCCAGAGCTCAGTGATTCATCAAGACAGAATAGTCCATAAGCCTTCTCACTTTCCCATCTCTGTCCTGTCTAGTGCTGAGGCTGCCATTTGGTGTTTTCAATCTGAGCTCAAGGCTTCCTGCTTGCACCGCAGGTATTTTATTCTGAGCCATCTTCTCAGCTCCTGCGTGTGTTTTAATCAACCAGAAATCAAGTCCTGCATTTGGTTTGCCTGGGGAAGGTAAACCTATGCCACTTCATTTTCATATAGAAAAGTATTTCCTTAATGCATAGTAAATTTGGGGATAAAATATATGTGGAATAAAACTTTCAGAAGTGACTAAATCTGGATTTTTTGTTTACTCATGTCAGCTCAGATGATAAATCCTTAAAATTCAAGGGTGTGAATTCTGGCCCCTGCAGTATAGAATTATTTCTGAGACTACCGTCATGCTAGGCTTGTCTGGGCCTGCCCAGCTTGTGAGAAAGACAGTGCATTTGGCTAACCTGGGAAGGTGGCTATGGTCAGAGGCCCCTGGCAAGAAAAGGCAGAGTCTGCTAGCTTGGAATCACCACAGCCATACGTTCTACAGGCCACAGGCCTATAGAAAGTGAGATCCCACCTTCAAAGAGGCAACGAACAAAGATACCACTGTCACATCACAATAAAAAGTCCAAGCGACACAGAACAGTCTCTTTTGAGGAGTGTCTTTAGTGAATTCCAAATACTCCAGTGGCTTTCGACAAACTGGCCCGGCTGCTCTTGTAAGAGTCTTCCACGGTTGGGCCTGCTGGCCATTTCAGAGGGTGGAGGAGACACATACATTTGCCAACTTCCCAGTTCTACTTTTTCAAACTGATCAACAGAAGATAAAGAATGGATGACTTTATAAATTTGGCTCCTGAAATGCTTGTAGGTTCCTGATTCACCTTGCCTTTAGTAATACATTATGGTAGTTTCCTTGCATTTGAGGCAATCAGGCAGGTGGGGATTAACCCTCTTCTTCCCCTAGGCCCTAAAAATTATTTTGACCAAACTGTTCGAGTCGTGGGTTTCATGTAGACACAGCTTAACTGAGTCATTAAGAATTTTATTGCTTCAAGTAGGCATATATTTTTCTTAGTAGACATCATGACATAACAGTAATAAAAATGTAATATTCAAGTAATTACTGTAATGTAATTACAGTTTGGTCATAAAGTAAGATTAGAGGTCTGGGATGGCTGTTTGTGGGTGTGCATTTTAACGTCTGCCTGGAGTCTCGGGGGTGCTGGTCCAGTCTCCCAGGAACACGAGTGCAGTTCATCACATAACCAGGTGGCTGTGAGCCCAGCTGAACCAGCGTTATCTAGGTGTCCTGTTGACCCTGTCTGCCCTCCGCCTCGGGTGCCTGCCTCATCATCTTGGACATTGAATCAATGTTTCTGGTTTCACGTAGACAACAAAAGGAAGAATAACAAAGACCAGAATGCTCGCTGGCAAAGGGGCAAGAGTTCAAGAAGATCCTGGAAGCTGCCTGCTCTATGGCATTCCCTCTCAGTCACCCTCTGATTGAAGTGTCCAGACCTCTGTCCATGGATGTCTGCAAGAAGCTATAGCATTGGCCTGTTCTGGCTTTTGAGGAGAAAATATCAGCTCCCAGACTGAATCTAAGCCGAAGGAATGAGCTTAGGCATTTGACCAAATTATTTATTTATTTGAGAAAGAGAGAGAGAGAGAGACAGACACAGAGAGAGAATGGGCACGTTAGGGCCTCCAGACACATGTACCCCCCTTGTGCATCTGGCTTACATGGGTCCTGGAGAGTCATACCAGGATCCTTTGGCTTTGTAGGCAAACCCCTTAACTGCTAAGCCATATCTCCAGCCCAAAGTATTTTTTTTTAATCAAAAGAATTGCCATCACTGGAGATAGTTTTTGAATTATTACAAATGATTTTCTCCCTGGCAGCTATTTTAATAGTATGGTCTACAGAAAGATGAAATATAAGCACAATCAGTACGTAACCATTTGTGAACCCAAACAATAAAAACAGAAGTCAGGGGATGCTTATGCAGTTTTACTTTTTACAATTTCAGTTACTCATAGTTCAACATGGTCTGAAAAATATTAAATGGTAAGTTGTAGAAAGAAACAATTCATAATTTTTTTTTTTTTTTGAGTTAGGGTCTTGCTCTAGACCAGGTTGACCTGGAATTCACTCTGTAGTCTCAGGGTGGCCTTGAACTCATGGCAATCCTCCTACTGCTGCCTCCTTAGTGCTAGGATTAAAGGTGTGTGTCACCATGCCCAGGTATAAATTTTAAAGTGTTTATCAATCTGAATAACACAGGTGATAAAATCGTCGCACCAAGACCAGCCTGGATGGGAACCATCACTTTTGCAGTGTGCCCATGCTCTATGTACCGAAGCAAGCTCCCCTGAGCCCCTTGGGCACTGACTTGGTTATCAGCTTGGCTGTTATGGTCACTGTTCCTTTCAAGTAACCCTTAGTGATTTAATGAGGGCCTTAAAGTACAAAAGCAGAGGTGCTTAAGCTGGAGAGATGGCTCAGTGGTTAAGGTACTTGCCTGCAAAACTTAACAACCGGGGTTCGATTCTCCAGTGCCCATGTAAAGCCAGATGCACAAAGTGCTGCATGTGCTGGAGGATCTTGTTTGCAGTGGCTGAAGGCACTGGCGCGTCCATTTTTTCTCTTTCTTTCTGCTTGCATAAATACATAAAAAGTAGAAAAAAAAAGAGTAGAGATGCTGGCAATTTTACTACAGTCTATTCAATTTTATTATTGCTGTGAATCTCTTTCCTAGCTTGATTTAGAAATTAACTCGGTCATAGGCATGGCTGTAAGGGAGGAACACCAGGCCGGCATGGAGACACAGAATATCTTATTTATTTCTTTATTTTTAACTCCTTTGATCGAAGTCAGGAAAAGCAGAGCTTGGAAACAGACCGATCCGGGTTGCTGGCTTTTCCTTGGCATCTGCTCTCTACTGCTTGAGAAATGTTATTTTTTCCTTAAACTTCGTTCTCATTAATCTTGTGTTAAGAAGGGTCTAACCCTGGTAGGCGAGTGGGCCGCTTCGGTTCCAATTAGCATATATTTCCATAAGTGTTGAGTGGGTAAAGGGAAGGAAGCAGTGGAATTTCTAAAGGGCTGACCTTTGGGGACTTGTAGGAAGGTGTCTCTGACATGCGCGTAATACAGCTGACTCTGAAAAAGCTCCAGCAAATGCTAAGTTATGGTTGGCTCTGGTGATTTATGCTAAGCAGAATAAACTCTGATGGAAACATAAAATATTTCTAAGCTGATACTTTGGTCACTCAATACAGATGAAACCCAATCTTCTTACTTAAAAAAAAAAAAAAAAAAGTAGACATCACACTGAGTCTCCACAGGAAATTGGGTTGTTCACTATCCTTGTACTTGCCATAGGTACCTTGGTTAAGAACTGAAAATGGGGCTGCAGAGGTTGCTCAGAGGTTAAGGCGCTTGACTGCAAAGCCTAACGATCTGGGTTTGATTCCCCAGTACCCACATGAAGCCAGATACACAAGGTGTTTGTTTGCAGTGGTTGGAGACCCTGGCACATCCATTCTCTCTCTCTCTCTCTTTCTCTGTCTCTCTCTGCTTGCAAATTTAAATAAATAAATAAATAACAAGAGAACTGAAAATGCCCTGATAGTCTTAGCTGATGGGTACTAGGAATACCTCATTTAAAGATCATCCTGGCCTGGGTCCCCTGGCCAGTAGCACAGGATCTTAAACAATCACTCAACCGTTGGGATCTCATGATGCTAAAATGTTTTTCCACAGAAAAACACAAAATACAGAGCCAATAGATTATCCACAGAATGGGAGAAAACTTTTGCCGGCTATACAACTGACAGAGGCCTAATTTCTAGAATGTACAAAGAACTCCAAAACCTAAACAATAAAAAGTCAAACAACCCAGTCACAAAATGAGGCAAAGAACTGGACAGGCAGTTCTCAGAGGAAGAAATACAAATGGCAAACACACACTTAAGAAAATATTCATCATCCCTAATCATCAGGAAAATGCAAATTAAAACAACTATGAGATTCTACCATACCTCAGTAAGGACAGAAAACATTAAAAAAAATCAAATGAAAATAAATGCTGGTGAGGATATGGAGAAATAGGAACCCTCATCCACTGTTGGTGGGAATGTAAGATGGTACAACCACTTTAGAAAGCAATATGGAGACTCCTAAAAAGGTTGACTATAGAGTTACCAACAGACCCAGTTATTCCATTTCTGAGCATTTACCCTAAAACCTCCAAGCCTCAGTTCAGAGAGATTTTCTCAACCATGTTTGTAGCGGCTCAATTAGTAGTAGCTAAGAGCTGAAATCAACCCAGACGTCCATCCTTAGATGAATGGATAAACAAGATGTGATATATCTACACAATGGAATTCTACACAGAAGTAAGGAAAAATGACACAATGAAATTTGAAGAAAAATTGTTGAACCTGTAACGGGTCATTCTCAATGAACTCACCCAATCACAGAAAGATAATCGTCGTATAGCCTCACTCATCTACAGCTCCTGACCTGAGATGCTGATGTACCTAATAAGCATCTTGAGGACCGGACAATAGGGTGTGGGGGGAAGGGCAAGAGTGGGGATGGGGGACACAAAACTGGACCCAAATGGCAAAGGTACCATAAAATTCTACATCCTAAAAGACAGACTAAATGGTTGAACCTTCATCAGGCCCTTAGAGGGAACACCTGAATCACAAGGCCCTGGAGAGAACATGAGGAAGACTGACCTTAATCTTCTGTTTCTCTCTCTCTCTCTCTTCTCTCTATTTCCGGTATATTACTTATCTTTTTCTTCCTTCTCTTCTTGGGCACTGACCTGTAACTCCCAGTACCAGCATGTGGCTAACATCCACAATGAGATGTTGATCAGAAAGACCTACAAGGTTTCCCAAAAGAAGACAGATTTCTGTCAGAGTACTTGATGACCCACCAAGGGTTAGTGGTAAGATCCTACTGCTGAAGACACCATATGCTATTGGTAGGGAATATGGAGTGACTTGGCTGGAATCTGGAAGAGAGTCAGTCCCCAGACAGTTAGCTCATCTAGTGCCAGAAGGTGCCACATAAGCAACTGGAAGAAAATGTCCAAGAAACTCGTGGTCTAAGCTATTCAGTAGCAAAAAACCTGACTTAATGTTCACACAAGTGCTATAGTGGCGCACAGCTATGGTGGGAAGCCAACTGCTCTTGGTTTGGCTAACTGATCTGCTCAGTGGAACGAAACCCATAGTTGGAGTTGAGAATCAAGTCAGAACCACATCTAAAAATGAGCCCGCTCTCCACTGTCAAACTCCCACCAATCATGGGCTACAAGAGGGCCTACACCTATTAAATTCTCTCTCTAAAAAACAAACAAACAAACAAATATTGAGCCAGGCGTGGTAGCACATGCCTTTAATCCCAGCACTTGGGAGGCAGAGGTAGGAGGATTGCCATGAGATCGAGGCTACCCTGAGACTGTATAGTGAATTCCAGGTCAGCCTGAGCTAGAGTGAAACCCTACCTCAAAAAAAAAAAAAAAAAAAAAAGGTTATCCCATTTATCTGATGCTAACTTCACTCTCCATTGGAGAATTTGCTTCTCTTTTTCAGATGGACGCAGATTCTAAGGAGAGAACCAGCCCATCTCACCTCGCCAGGGCCCCAGCTGAAACTAAGAGTAATTGGAGAAATAAGCAAGAGTGCTGCTTTCTTGGTGAACCTGGTACCAGCACAAGGGTGAAGGAGATAGATACAGAGAACAATCAACTTCTACCAAACCAGATACCCAGAGACACAGAGGCTCCCAACACCTAATCACTGAAGCAGACCTAAAATGAACTCAACATGGCTCAGGGAAATTCATGGAAGAGGGGGCAGAAAGAATGTTAGAGACACACATTGGGTCATTATGCACAAAGACATTGCCTCTTACCAATAACTGATGGCTAACCCCACAATTCACGACCAATATTCCCCAAGGAGGAGGGTCCCTGTGGAGGGGGGAGGACAGGGATGAGGCTAGCGATGGTACCAACATGACATAACCAATAAAAAACAAAGACCATCCTGGGCATCACATTAACGGACAAATATAATGGGGAATGTCAGAGACAAAGCTTTGGTAGACTGATCCATGTTCAGGGCGTTGATAGATTGACTAACCAGGTAGCAAAAATTAGACCAGGAAGCTTGTTTTGAGAGCAGATCTGTCACCATCTATACCTGTGCCTGGAAAGGAAACAGGATGTGCTAAGTTGGCTTACATTACTCCTACAGACCAGAGAAATAAAATCAGTGTTTACCAAATGGAAAAGCACACAGTTGGTCCAGAGGGATATGCTATTTTCATGCTTCTAAAAAGGTATTACAAATAACACCAAGTTTCAAGCCTATAATTGAAAAGTATTTTTAAAGAGTTTTGATTAACTTTCCTTAAAAAATAAGACATTGCAGGCTAAAATAAATTCTTAAAGATTCTGACTTCCACCTATGTTGTTTTCTCCTTGGTTCATAGTCTGTAAGTGCCCTTCCCTTACATATTAGGCTTCAAAAATATAAGCTGTCTCGAAGTCATTGAGTAGAATTTCAATGATCCTACTTAGTAGATGGGGAATCCAACTCCCAGAATTAAGGACGTTTCTCAAATACCATACAGCTAGAACCAGGATATGGACAAAAGATGCAGATGAATTATTTGTTTAAGAGATATAGGGGCAGATGGATAGAAACAGTGTGTGTGTGTGAGATAGAGACAGAGAAAGAGAGAGAGAGAGAGAGAGAGAGAGAGAGAGAGAGAGAGAGAGAGAAGGAGAATGGGCACACCAGGGCCTACAGCCACTGCAAACAAATTCCAGATGCGTGTACTTCCTTGTGCTTTATGTGGAAACTGGGGAATTTAACCTGTGTCCTAAGGTTTTGCAGACAATCACCTTAACCACTGAGCCATCTCTCCAGCCTGAGATGAAGATAAATTAAATCTCTTAGTGTCAGACACAAGGAGAAGAGATAGTGTGGTTAATGTGTCAAATGCATTTTAGTATAAAGTTGACCAGAAGTCAAGATTAGATCTACGTGTCCAAGGGGCATACACCCCCTAACTCCAACCCTACGTGTAGGAGCTGAATAAATTCCCTTCAGTCTGTCCACATGTCCGAGCTCAGCACACTCCTTCAGTAGCTCTAATGTGTACAAGTTGAGCACACTCACTTCAGGGTCTCTGCACATGTTCCTTTCTGCTGTTGATGTCTCTGGTCTTAATTGAAAAAAGCAGGCCATTTGCAGTTATAACACTTTCAATCTCAGAAAAGTCTGAAAAAGGTGAAATGATCTAGGGAAACTAAAAATAGACCCATAGGCTAAACTGGGTACGGTGGTGCACACTTTTAATCCTAGCATTTGGGAGGCACAGGCAGGTGGATTGCTATGAGTTTGAGGCCACCCTGAGACTATGCAGTGAATTCCAGGTCAGCCTGGGTTAGAGCGAGACCCTACCTCAAAAAAAAATAAAAATAAAAATTAAAAAAATAAAAAAAAAGAAAAGAAAGAAAGAAAAGAAAAGAAAAAGACCTGTGGAAACAAAGATAAATTATATTATTCCAGGCAAGCCTTATTCATAACATTATTCATAATATTTAACACTTTAGCAGGGTTGCCTGAGGTCAAGTTAACTTTACTAACTCGGGTTTCAGAAAAACATCAACATTCAAACAAGGAATAAGGAATAGTCAGAATAGAATGGACAAAGTACATGATTAGACTATTTAAAAAAAATCTACTCATGGCCCATGAACCCATGGAAAATGTTCCACTTCAGTGGTATTCAAAATACAATTCAATACAGTGGTCAGAGTCTCCTGCATTAAAGTAGAAAAGATTAGAAGGATAGTAATATCTAGAAATTTAAGGCACTGAGAGGCCTTATATAAACCCTGCTAAGAATTCAAACTGGTAGGATTTGAGTAGAGAACTACTTGGCTGTTATATTTTTCTTTTCCTTTTGAAATCTATTTTCAAGCATTTAGCAATAGGAGAGAGAGAGAAAGAAAATGAACACACCAGGACACCAGGGCCTCTAGCCAGAAAACGAACTCCAGACACGTGTCACTGCGTGCATGTGGCTTTATGTGGGTATTGGGGAATCAAACCCTAGTTGTTAGGCTTTGCAGATAAGTACCTTAACTGCTGAGCCATCTCCCCAGCCCACGTGTAACATTTTTAAAGTGAGGAATACCCAATAATGTTCCATTTCCCATCCTAGGAACTTATCTGAAAGAAAGCCATTTCGACAACCAGCCTTGTGAACTGGAGGTGGATGCATTGTCATCTCATCCAGAGGCGCTCTATTTAATCTGGACTGCTTTCTGACTAGCTTTGGTAACAACATATAGAAGTGAGGTTGTGGGACTTTTGAGATAAGCCTTGGTAGGACTGGAAGTTTGTTTCTTCTCTCTTGGAAGGCAGGTGCATTTTAAGTCCAATCTTGGAGTCTACTAAGCTGTGGGGAAGGCCAACCTTATCTAGATAAAGAGAGGGGTCAAGAAGAAGGAGTGCGCATCAGGGCTCCAGGCAGCCGAGTGACCACCAGACAACATCAGTGAGCAAAACTGCTTAGTCAAGGTAGCAGGGTCGTGAGAACTAAGATTCAAGCCACTGAGTTTTGGGGTGGCTTGTTAAATCAGGAAAAAGACAAGATACCTGGTCTAAAAGGTAACTGAAATGGAAATGGGCAGGCTCACCCTCCAGGTAAGGGTCTTCCGGAGGCAGAGATGATATATGGACTGGTTGGTAGGGGTGATCAACACCAGTGGTGACCCTTGGGACAGCTACTGATGCCAAAGCAGTTATGAATATTTCTTCCCTATTTTAACAGGAGTACAGCATACTTTTTAGGCACCAAAATACTTCATTTACTTTTTCCCCTTTCCCACTCCCTTACGAACTAACAAAAAATGTGTTAATGGTGGTGATCCATATATCTCACTATTTCAGGTTATAGGATATTAAGGAGGGAGTGAGAGAAAAGAAACATCATCCCCAAACAGATGTGTTATATGGGACCTAATATCTTTTTTTAAGGTTATCTTATAAAAGTTATTTATATATTTGAGAAAGAGGCAGATATATAGGGAGAAACAGAGAGAGAGAAAAATTGGGTGTGCCAGGGCCTTCAAGTACTGTAAACGAACTCCAGATGCGTGCACCACCTTGTGCATCTGGCTTTGTAGGGATCCTGGGGAATTAAACATGGGTCCGTTGGCTTTGCAGGAAAGTGCCTTAACCATTAAGCCATCCTTCCCTCCCAATGTTAACTTTATTTTATTTTATTTTATTTATTTTATTTTTTATTATCAACTTCCATGATTGTAAACAATATCCCATGGTAATGCCCACCCTCCCCCCCCACTTTCCCCTTTGAAACTCCACTCTCCATCATATCCCCTCCCTCTCTCAGTCAGTCTCTCTTTTATTTTGATGCATCATATTTTCCTCTTATTATGATGGTTTTGTGTAGGTAGTGTCAGGCCATTTTGTGTCTGGAGGAGTCTTACCCTTCCTTTGGCTCTTACATTCTTTCTGCCACCTCTTCCACAATGGACCCTGAGCCTTGGAAGGTGTGATAGAGATATTGCAGTGCTGAGCACTCCTCTGTCACTTCTTCTCAGCACCATGATGCTTTCTGAATTATTCTAGGTCAGCCTGGGCCAGAGTGAGACTCTACCTTGAACCCCTACCCCCCAAAAAAAGAGGGAGGAGGAGGAGAAAAAGAATTGTTACATTGTAATATAAATAAAACTGTATTTTTTTTCAAGTGGGCAAAATATCTTTTTTTAAATACTCTTTTGATCATGTTCTCATCCCTTTATTTTTTTTCATTTTTAAAAAATTTTTATTAGCATTTTCCATGATTATAAAACAATCCCGTGTTAATTCCCTCCCTCCCCACCCCCCCACACTTTCTCCTTTGAAATTCCATTCTCCATCATATTACCTCCCCTTAACAATCATTGTACTTACATATATACAATGTCAACCTATTAAGTTCCCTCCTCCCTTCCTTTCTCTTCCCTTTATGTCTCCTTTTAAACTTACTGGCCTCTGCTACTAAGTATTTTCATTCTCACGCAGAAGCCTGATCATCTGTAGCTAGGATCCACATATGAGAGAGATCATGTGGCGTTTGGCTTTCTGGGCCTGGGTTACCTCACTTAGTATAATCCTTTCCAGGTCCATCCATTTTTCTGCAAATTTCATAACTTCATTTTTCTTTACCGCTGAGTAGAACTCCATTGTATAAATGTGACAGACAAGTGGGCAAAATATCTTAGCAAGCACCTCAAAATGAAGACCTGGTAGTGAACACATGAAAAATGTTGCATAGTCATCAGGAAAACCACAGAGACATGCAACCCAGCACCTGATAAAATGGCTTAAATTAAAACAACATCCCAAGCCAGGCGTGGTGGCGCACACCTTTAATCCCAGCACTCAGGAGGCAGAAGTAAGAGGATTGCTGTGAGTTCGAGGTCAGCCTGAGACTACATAGTGAATCCCAGGTTAGCCTGGACCAATATATATATATATATATATATATATATTGTTTATACCCTTCAAAATGTCTACATGTGAATTGGCAAAAAAAATGCTAACCTGGAGCTGTCATGAGATGAAAATTTGAGTGAGTAATGGAACATAAATCAGTATAAATTCTGTTATGCTATTATTGAAAACGTAGCTACATGATAGGCTAAATCCTAGCTGTGACTGAGAAAGCAAATGTAAAAGTATAAAAATTCATGTTGAAAAAGATGGGCAAAGATGTTCAGACAGTTTAGGGGAGACTTAATGTTGAGATGAAATATAGTGAAATGGGAACAGCACTGTGACAATTTGTAGAATTAAGCTCTGGTCATTGACTTGTTCACTTGATACCTGTGGACTGGACACATGCGGTGATGTCAGTCCTTCAGTGCAGAGTCTACAAGGCACATGGAGACACTCAGCTGAATCTATGACGTGGGCACATTAGGACAAGGTACATGCTAACGTGGGAAAAAAAGCAGGAGGTGGTATGTGAGGGAAGATGTTAGGGTTTTAGTATTTAAAAGAGTAGCCTTGGGCTGGAGAGATGGCTTAGCAGTTAAGCGCTTGTCTGTGAAGCCTAAGGACCCCGGTTTGAGGCTCGGTTCCCCAGGTCCCACGTTAGCCAGATGCACAAGGGGCGCACGCGTCTGGAGTTCGTTTGCAGAGGCTGGAAGCCCTGGCACGCCATTCTCTCTCTCCCCCTCTATCTGTCTTTCTCTCTGTGTCTGTCGCTCTCAAATAAATAAATAAATAAAATTAAAAAAAATAATTTTAAAAGAGTAGCCTGTGAGGACTTATTGAGAAACTTGAAGGTGAGGGAGCCATGGATATAGTTGTTTTAAAAATTTTATTTTTATTTATTTATTTATTTATTTATTTGAAAGTGACAGAGAGAAAGAGGCAAATAGATAGGGAGAGAGAATGGGCACACCAGGGCCTCCAGCCACTGCAAACGAACTCCAGACACGTGCGCTCCATTGTGCGTCTGGCTAATGTGGGTCCTGGAGAACGAACCTCGAACTGGGGTCCTTAGGCTTCATAGTCAAGTGCTTAACCAAGTCATCTCTCCAGCTCTAGTTTTTTATTTTTTTTATTTTTATTTATTTATTTATTTGAGAGCGACACAGGGAGAAAGACAGATAGAGGGAGAGAGAGAATGGGCGCGCCAGGGCTTCCAGCCTCTGCAAACGAACTCCAGACGCGTGTGCCCCCTTGTGCATCTGGCTAACGTGGGACCTGGGGAACCGAGCCTCGAACCGGGGTTCTTAGGCTTCACAGGCAAGTGCTTAACCGCTAAGCCATCTCTCCAGCCTGAGTTTTTTTTTTTTTTTTAACAAAGAATTATTTGTATGTTTTCATGCTTGTGAGTACAGGTGTGTGCATTCCATGGCACGTGTGTGGAGGTCCCAGGATGACCTTGGGTGTCTGTCCTCAGAGCTTCCACCTTGTTTGAGGCATGATATCTTATTGTTCACTGCAAAAACTGCTAGCAGGCTAACTGGCCCATGGATTTCTGGAAGATTCTCTTGTCTGTAGCATTCTTGCCATAGGAGGGCTGGGATTATAGACATATGCTACGGTGTTTGGCTTTTTGTGGGTTCTGGGGACCTGAACTCAGGACATCATGCTTACACAGTAAGCACTCTATCCTCTGAGCCATCTCCCCAGCCCCAGGTTTTCATTTATTTATGTTTTAAAGATAGGGCCTTGCACTAGCCCAGGCTGATCTGGAATTCATTATGTAGTCTCAGGCTGGCCTTGAACTCATGGCGATCCTCCTACCTTGGTCTCCTCGGTGGGGAGATTAAAGGTGTGCACCACTATGCCCGGCTTTCCAGGACAGTTTGTAAGGATGGATGCTTTTAAATACTGAAGGGTCATGGGAAGGTTAGCTGATATCTGTCGACCTGGTTGAGATTCATTTAGTTCATATGCATGAAAAGGAAAAAGTCATTTGAGATGGGATAACCGATTATGGTAGTTGATAAAAAGTGATTTACAGAATGAATTTAATCTTTATTTTAACTGAAGAAGAAAAAAATTGAGATCCATCTAGAAAGAAACCATACACCCACTTTACTTTTACTACTGGCCATTTTCTCTGAAATCTGCTCCTCTTTCAATTTTCACTACATGTGATTCTAGCTGATACTAATAAATTTTTAGTATCTAAGCTGGGAAAGGGGGTCAGAAAAAAAAAAAACAGGAGGAAATAGCCTGTCCATGTAAAAACAATAATCACGTAATATTTATTGTCTGGGATTGAAATGTTTCAAATATGCAAAGCAATAAAACGTCAGGAAAAGCAAAACTTCCTTATGTTAAAAATATCATAAATTTCCCCTCCAAATGAGATATATGAGGAAAGTTGAGGTGATACGTTGTGTCAAAAGACAAAAGAAAAAAACAACAAGAAACACTTTATGTCTAAGTTAGAGCAGCCCAAAGCCTTCAGAGTAGAACATAGTCACTATTAAAGATCTGAGGAGACAATGACAGATACCAGAAAAGTACAGGAAACAACTGTTACCTTACCCTCTCTCTCTCTCCTTTCTCCCACATCCCCCCCCCTCCTTTTTTAGAGACAGGGTCTCGGGTAGCCCAGGCTGCTCTCGAACACACAATCTTCCCTGTGTTGGGATTGCAGGGATATGCTCCCAGACTCTTGTTAGCTCTTAAATAAAATTAATTAGGTAATGTCAGAAGGCCATTTTCTCCCCCCGCCATGGTGCTAGGGATCAAACCCCCAAGGCCTTGGCATGTTACACAAGAGCTCTGACTTCTGAACTCTACCCCAGCCTCAGTGCCACCGTTCCGTCAATTTATACTTTAAACACAACAATGGCAAAAATGGATTTATTTAAAAGAAACTGGCACCTGTATGATCAGAACATGCTTTAATCTGTAGATAAGTTAGTCTAGGTGGCATCACGGGTCTTCTTTCGAAAATTCCACAGTTCCGGACTCATGTTTGGGATGATATGCCATTATTGGGTTGACTTTCATGGGAGCTAAAATGATTTCTGAATGAACTGACATAAAAGAAAACAGACATTTTAAATGTAAGATACATTTTTATTTATTTATTTTTAAGCATAGAGAGAGAGAGGGAGGGAGGGAGGGAGGGGGAGAGAGAGAGAGAGAGAGAGAGAGAGAGAGAGAGAGAGAGAGAGAGGGGGGGGGGAGAGGGAGAGATGAGTAATGGGCATACTGGGGCCTTAAGCCACTGTAAGCAAGCATGCCCACTTTGTGCATCTGGCTTTTTGTGGGTATTGGGAAATTGAACCCTGGTCATTAGGCTTTGCAGACAAGCACCTTAATAGTTGATCCATCTCTCCTGCCCCTGTAATGTACTTAAAATTTAAAAAAAAAAACGATTTGCAAGCTGAGAGAGAAGAACGAGAGAGCAAGAGGAGGTGGGGGGAGAGAGAGAGACAGCCCGAGAGAATATGGGCATACCAGGGTCTCCTGCTGTTGCAAGCAAACTCTAGATGCACGTGCTACTATGTGCATCTGGCTTTATGTGGGTCCTGAGGAATCCAATCTGGGCCATCTGGCTTGTAAACAAGTGCATTCAACTATTCAGAAACAAGTGCATTTAACTATTTAGCCATCTGGCCAGCCCAGAAAAAAAAAAAAAAGCGAATGGGCTGGAGAGATGGCTTAGTGGTTAAGCGCTTGTCTGTGAAGCCTAAGGACCCCGGTTCGAGGCTCGGTTCCCCAGGTCCCATGTTAGCCAGATGCACAAGGGGGCGCAAGTGTCTGGAGTTCATTTGCAGAGGCTGGAAGCCCTGGCGCGCCCATTCATTCTCTCTCCCTCTATCTGTCTTTCTGTGTCTGTCGCTCTCAAATAAATAATAAATAAAATGCGAATGGTTTCTGAGTGGAGCTGGGGAGAATGCTCAGTGGATAACGTGCTTGCTGTGTCGGCCTAAGTACCTGGGTTTGGACTCCTGGAACCCACTTCAAGCTGGACCCAGTATTGCTAGCACCTGCAGTCCCAGCTTACGGCAAGAAGGGAGGTGGAGATGGGAGAATGTCCCAGAAGCTTCTGGACCAGCCAGCCTGGAGAATGCAGTTGCAACTCTGCCTCAAACAAGGTCCTGTTGGGTGTCCCTAGTCATCTCCTCACGTGTGGCTAGCCTGCTCCAGATGGAGAAAGTCTTTAGGGCACATTGTGATTTAACATTGCTCTGTAATCCCCACTGGCATATATGTTTAATAAACACCTATTGTTTCGTTGATAGAAATTCATCTAAATAGGATTCATAAGCCATGTGTGTGCACATGCATACACACACACACACACACACACTCATTTGTATGAGAGTCATTCATTTGTATGAGTGTCAGCACATGTATGCTCTGGCATACATGACAGAGGACATCAGCTGTCAGGCCTCACCTGCAGCCTGAGATTCTGCAAGGATGTAGGAGAATCTGTTTATCTTGTGAGGAACTGCCAAGATGTTTTTCTCACTCATCTGTTTCTCTTGTACTGGCGAGGCATGGGGGGGGGGCTATTTTATTATTTTTGCTAGCATACAAAAATAAATGTGTTTTCAGGCTGGAGAGATGGCTCAGTGGTTAAGGTACTTGCCTGCAAACCCTAACGATCTGAGTTTGATTCCCCACGACCCACGTAAAGCCAGACGCACAAAGTGACGTGTGCATCTAGAGTTCCTCTACGGTAGCTAGAGGCCCTGGTGTGTCCATTCTCTCTCTGTGTGTGTGTCTCTCTCTGCTTGCAAATAAAAATGAAAACAACAGTGGGTTTCACCGTGAATTTTTTACACACACATATTATTATTATTAATTTTAAATATTTTGTTTGATAAAGAGGGAGAGAGAGAATGGGTGTGCCGGGGCCTCCAGTCACTGCAAAGGAACTCCAGATGCGTGAAACCACCTTGTGCATCTGGCTTACATGGGTCCTAGAGAATCAAACCTGGGTCCTTTCGCTTTGCAGGCCTTAACCGCTAAGCCATCCCTCCAGCCCCACATGCATATTATTGAACTTTGCTTATATTTACCCTTTCACCCCATTCTCCCCTCACTGGACTCCTTACTTCACCCCAGTAGATCTCCCGTGTCCGCATATGACGGAATCTGGCTTTTTACACTTATCATGATCTTGAGTTCCACCCATCTTCCTCCAAATGTCCTAATGTCCCTCTTGTTGAGCAGAAAAAAAAAAAATTCCATTGTGCATACACACATTTTCTCCACCCATTCCTCTCTTGAGCATCTAGAATGGTTCCATGTCTTGCTTACCATGAACAGCACAGTGACATGCATACACATGCAGGCTTCTCTATGATATGCTTACTTTGAGTGTTTTGGATATGGAATTGTATGGTAGTTCTATTATAAATATTTTTTAAAATATTTTTATTCATTTGAGAGACAAAGAGAGTGAGTGTGGGCGCCCCAGGGCCTCCAGCCACTGCAAAGGAACTCCAGGTGCACGAGCTGCTTTGTGTAGCACCTATCTTTACGTTGGGACTGGGAAACTGAACTCGGGCCATTAGGTTTTGTAGGCAAGTGCCGTAACTGCTGAGCCATCTCTCCAGCCCATATATGACCACTTAAAGGACATGAATCACAGGTAACTTGTCCTGAGACAGAACAGACCAAGGGTAGAATTTAAAAAGTTGCTGAGTACTGACTAGAATGGAAAATAATCATTTGTAACTCAAATTATGCTTAGCCACTTTCTTTCCATTTTCCTATTTCTCTCTTAACACCCCTGCCCAACACCTGGCTAGAGAAACTAGGCCTATTATTGCATATTAATAAGAAAATATGAACAAATTCGTTTGTACAAACTTTCGGAGCATACTATTTTTTTGTTTAGTTTTTTTAGAGGTAGGGGCTTGCCCAGGCTAAGCTGGAATTTACTATGTAGTCTCAGGCTGGCATAGCACTCAAAGCAATCCTTCTACCTCTGCCTCCTAAGCACTGGCATTAAAGATGTGTGCCACCATGCCTGGCCACATGAACTTCTAGAACTGCTATTGCAAACATGTAAACAAGATGGGGATTATTTTGTAATATTTATAAATAACTTTTGTAGCATAGATATACAACTTCTGTGAAAGCCTATGTAATTTGAGTCTTTTGGAAAAATCTAGTCTTCAGAAAGGAAACGATTTATACTCATGGAACTTTGAGCAACTTTTTTCTTTTTTTGAATCATAATTGGGGCTGGAGAGATGGTTTAGCACTTAAGGCACTTGCCTGCCAAGCCTAAGGACCCAGGTTCCATTCCCAAGTACCCACGTAAGCCAGATGCACAAGGTGGTGCATGCATCTGGAGTTCGTGTGCGGTGGAAGCCCTGGCACGCTCATTCTCTCTTTCTGCCTCTTTCTCTAATAAATACATAAAAATATTTTTAAAATCATAATTGTATAGGGACTCTTAATATGCGCAGTGATCATAAATATTTATCTTGAGGCTTAAGACATTAAAGAGGAATTAGCAAAATTCTGTATTTGTATACACGATACGTGATATTGCTTACATAATACTTAGCTTTAGAGAAGGAATGTTTAACTAAAATGAAAGTTATTTGTCATCAAGCTCTTTGGTACTGAGAAGTACTTCTAAGTTCGGTGCTATATAATAGTTTCCTTAATACATTCCCAGAAATCTTTTTAGAGTAGTCCATGTTGTTTAACAGTGGAATCAAAGTGCTGGGTACAAATGCCAGCTCTATGTCAGGTAACTGAGCAAACAGGACTCAAATATACCAAGTTTCCCAGTTTTCCTTCTCCTGCTTACTGGTACCAGCGAGAAAAACTGTGTGTATCCAAGGGGTGGTGAGCGTCAAATGAGATAAACAACACCAAGTGTGTGGCTCACAGTGGTGTGCTCCAATTACTGTATCAGACTTCTCACTTTTTTTTTTTTTCATGGTAGGGTCTTGCTCTACCCCCAGCTGACCTGGAACTCATTCTGTAGTCTCAGGCTGGTCTCAAACTCATGGTGATCCTCTTACCTTAGCCTCTTGAGTGCTGGGATTAAAGGCATGTGCCTGGCTCTAATCACCACTTTAAAAAATTATTTATTTATTTGCAAGCAGAGAGAAAGAGAGAGAATGGGTATACCAGGGCCTTCAGCCACTGCAAATGGACTCCAGATGCATGCACCACCGTGTACATCTGGCCTTATGTGGATATACTGGGGAATCAACTCAGGTTATGAGGCTCTAGAGGCAAATGTCTTAACCACTGAGCAATCTTTACAGGCCATTACTTTTTAAAATTTGAGAGAAAGAGACAGAGAGAAAATGGGCTTGCCAGGGCTTTCAGCCACTGCAAACACACTCCAGATGCATGCGCCCCCTTGTGTGCATGTGCAACATTGCACACTTGCATCACTGTGCGTCTGGCTTATGTGGGACCTGGAGATTTGAACATGAGTTCTTAGTCTTTGTAGGCAAACGCCTTAACTGCTAAGTCATCTGTCCAGCCCCATTCATCACTTTTAACAGTATAAATAGAACTATGTTTTGGTCTTCTCCTGTATCTTTTTCTATTTTTATTTCTCACTGGAACAAAAGTGAGAATCGTGAACACTGAGCAGTGATGGGAAGAGAAGGGATCATGAGTAAAAAGCACTGTACAGAATTACAGCGGGCTGTACAGATGGAATATCGCATGCTGGTTTTTTGGTTCCTTTGTAGGAATTGATTGTTTTAAAGTATGCTTCAACTGTCAAAATTTCCAGGACCGAGGACAGCTTGAATACTTGATATTTTCTTCCCTCAAACAAATATAAGCCTCTCTTTTCGACGTGCTATGGTATCACTATCTGACTCAGGACATTTGAAACTCACATTAAGAGATATGACTTTTTAATATTTGAGTTTTCAAAGGCATCTGGCCCTTATTTAACTACCACACTTGCATCAAATTCCTTCAGGCATGGTTTTGTTCTTTAAGTTTGGCTTCATGCCCTTTGCAGAAGAAAGTCTTTGCTTTAATGAGCACAGCTCCACAGAAACTGCTGAGGCCTCCTGCTACTGCCTGCCCCCATCAGCTACAATGGCACCCAAGAGTTCATCTTGGATTTCAAGTCAGATAAGATGATTCTGGAGAATTAGCTCCATGGAGGGAGGCACTACGATGACATATCCAACTTGTTGCCCTTGGATTATTTGCAGAAGTGTTTATGTACTATGAAATGTTCAGCCAGAGCATTCAGGAAACTGTAAAATATTTTATGAGATGTATACATGGTTGATGGCAGAATTTTAAATGCAACCTGGGAAGGTTCTATCTCAGTTCCAAGAGGGCTGATGAGAGAATAGATTCTCTGCATTGATTTAGTTTTACACAAGGGTTATATGAACTCGAAAGCAATGCCTGATCTGGGAGCTACATTAAATATTCATAAAATTAAACTTTACAATTCTTAGACAAGTAACTTGTTTTCTTTCAGACCAAGGATGACTAGCTACTTTATTTGTATTCTATGTAGTAAAAGTATTAAATGTGGGTTTTTTAAAAAAAAAACATAGAACAGACAGTAATAAATTGGCAGTTCTCCCCAGATACAGGAACTATATATATCTTTTAAAAATATTTGTGCTTCTGATGGTTTTCAAATAAAAATCCTTGCACCTAAAATTGGAACATTATTTTTGAATCCCAACTATTATAATATGTGAAAGCAGGAAGGCTAATGCATAACCTCTAAGTGGCACATTTAGAAAGTCACACTTCCAAATTTAGGTGAGGGGAGAAATACTTCTATTTCCTTTACCCTTAGCCTGGGGCGGGGGTGTGTGACATCATTTTCACAGAAGAGCAGTTATTTGTTGGTTTTGGTGTTTTTAAACTTGATTACTAAATAAGAAACAAAAAGGAAAAAAAAAAAAAAAACCACAGCCCCCCAAACTAGTTTTGTAATGTTACTTCTGCCTCAGAGTTGATCCTGATGAGTATCATTCATTTAATTAATAACACAGTGCATTTGAAGATTTCAAGATATGACATTTACACTTTAGGATGTGTCCATACTTAGTATCATTTAAAATATAAATTAGCATTATCATGTGGGATATATGTGCTGTAAAATCTTGACATGTCTTGGTAATGTTCTTATGTAAATCCAGCATGGCCAAATACGGTATTGATTATCACACCTCCTCTGTCATTGCAGTTGCTGAGTGGGTTAGGGAAGCTCACTTGCCTTACCAAGGCCACGTGTTCTCCCTTTGTGAGTAAGTGGCTATTTACAATAATGTTTTCTTTATTCTTTTTTTGGCTTGAAGTTCTTATTTAGTTAATTTATTTGAGAGAAGGGAGGGGGGAAATGGGCATCCCAAGGCCTCCAGCCGCTGCAAACGAACTCCAGACACGTGTCACTTTGTGCATCTGGCTTACATGGGTCATAGGGAACTGAACCTGGGTCCTTTGACTTTGCAGGCAAGTTCCTTAACCACTAAGCCATACCTCAAGCTCCACAATCATATTTATTTATTTATTTATTTATTTTTGTTCATTTTATTTTATTTTATTTTATTTTTTAAATATTTTATTTATTTATTTGAGAGTGACAGAGACAGAGAGAAAGACGGATAGAGGGAGAGAGAGAGAATGGGCGCGCCAGGGCTTCCAGCCTCTGCAAACGAACTCCAGATGCATGCGCCCCCTTGTGCATCTGGCTAATGTGGGACCTGGGGAACCGAGCCTCGAACCGGGGTCCTTAGGCTTCACAGGTGAGCGCTTAACTGCTAAGCCATCTCTCCAGCCCGTTCATTTTTTTTTAATCTGAGAGCGAGAGAGAGAGAGAGAAAGAGAGAGAGAGAGAGAGAGAGAGAGAGAGAGAAAGGCAGATAGAGAAGGAATGGGCTTGCCAGGGCCTCCAGCCACTGCCAACGAACTCCAGATGTGTGCACCCTCTTGTGCATCTGGCTAACGTGGGTTCTGGGGAATGGAGCCTCGAACCAGGGTCTTTAGGCTTCACAGGCAAGCGCTTAACCACTAAGCCACTTCTCAGCCCTAATATTTTATTTTATTAGAGAGAAAATTGGCATGCCTGGGTCTCAGCCACTGAAATCAAACTCCAGATGCTTGCATCACCTAGTGGGCATGTGTGACCTTGTACTTGCCTCACCTTTGTGTGTCTGGCTTATGTGGGATCTGGAGGCTCAAACATGGGTCCTTAGGCTTCACAGACAAGCACCTGAACCACTAAGCCTTCTCTCCAACCCTACAATGATCTTTCAAAAAATATTTGTAAGCAGAGAGAGATAGAGGAGAGAGGCAGACACACACACACACACAGAGAGAGAGAATAGGTGTGCCAGGGCCTCCAGCTACCATAAACAAATATGCCACTTCAAGCACCTGGCTTTACATATATACTGGGGAACTGTTAGGCTTTGCAGGCAAGTGCCTCAACCACTGAGCAATTTTCCTAGCCCCACAATGATGTTTAATGTCATTGTCTTCTCCATCTATGACTGCACATGACATTTTAATTGAGAGAATAATTTATTGAAGTGTCACTTTGTGAAACTTTCCTTCTATAAGTTTTGTTTCTATACTCCCTCCTTAAGGAAATTTTATTTCACTTCAAATTTAGTCTTGTGGAAAGAATAAGAAAAAGAACCTAAGAGTAGGAAAGAAAAAAAAAGAATCACAAATATTAATATTGAGCAATTATGGGCACATCTAGGCTGGTTCAGGACAGACATAAATGACCTTGTTTTATTCTAAATTCAGCTCTCTGGCTTCTGATGAAAAGTGAAAGGTTATTATATGAACTTGCTGGGCAAACCCAGATTTTATAAATAATTACCTGTCAGACTGTTCAAGATAGACAAACATACACCAGACCAACAAAAACACAGACCTGTCATATTTCTGAGAGAAATGTACGTTGAGTCTGCCTTCTGTGGGACTATAAGGAGATCAGGTAGAATAAAATGAATGAAAAAAAACCCCAAGCCTTCTATTTTCTGCTTTTTGCATACTTTAAAATATGTAATGGGGAGAGAGAAGGATTTTCAATGGGAAAAATTAGCCCCTGAAAAATTTATTCCATCTATAAGCCTGACAGACGGAAAGCAAACACAATAAACGCTGTCATTTTGAAAGTAAGGATGTTACTGCAGGCTTATAATTTTCCATGATCAGGAATGCCAAGGAAAGTAAGAATGATGATAAAAAGATAAGTCTACTTATATATTCCAATGGGCACAGGCAGAACATCATCTTTGGCAACTTTCTGAGACAAAATCTCTGCGCCTTTTGTTTCTGAATTGCATATTTCTTTTCAAAAATGATTACCACAGAACAGGTAAGTGATGGCTAATACATGTGAATAACATGGCACAGTCAAATTTACTAATACACTGAGATGATCACTAAAGCATCACATTTCTTATTTCTGTTTTAACTAATTTTTTACAAGGGTTGTTTGTGTGTGTGTCTATGATAAAAGTTTAAATTAAACAAAACTCCCACAGAATTAAAGAAATAACTTCCTGCTTTGCAATTCATATTTAATCAGGAACTGTACAATTACACGTGCTATATGTTGGTTTGTTCTCAAGAGTTACACGTCCTTGACTGCCAGAGAAAGGACAGATCCCCCAGGGGCAGTTCAGCGGCCCCAGCACCAGCCAGTTTCCAGACTGAGCGGGGGCGCCGCAGGGAAGAGGCGAGTCCTCTCTGTCTTCCTTGACTGCATGCATGTTGCTTCTGCGTGGCTGTGGCCCAGGAGGGTGGGCGCCTGGGGTGATCACCCAGGCAGTGTGGGGAAAGTGAAGCTCTTCATGAGGTGAACACTCTAGGCAGAAGTAGTCAGTGGGGTGACGGTGGCTTGTGAGGTCACTATGACCTCTGCTTGGCATAAGCTTGGGAAGTGAACCCTTGTCTAACCACACAGATGCAGACAGCCACATTGAAAGTAAAGCTGGTGGGCCAGTGGTAGAAGACCGGCTGTCCATTTCATCTTACCTCTGTTGTCCCAAACGTGGATTACAAAATGTATCAAATAAAGTGCAGACTAAACGCTGGGGGACAAGCAACTAAACGCTGGGGGACAAGCAACGCTGCTTTCCAGATACATTGGCAGAGGGCGGCCAACCCAGGCTGGATTAAAATTCAAAACTGTGCGATCTGCTTTCTCGTCCACCTACACACTAGCCAGACATCCTGCCGTTAATTAGCCAAATGGCCCTTCTGGAAAACAAGGCCAAGTACTGGGGGCGCAGGAGAAAGGCGGGAGTCAGACAGTTGATCATCAAAAACAAACCAGGCCACTCCTTAGACTGTGGAGAAGGTGTCTTTTTATTTTATTATTATTTTTTTAATGCAGGAGAGGAGCATCACCTCACGCAGGTGGCACACCGCCTTAGCCGTCATTGCGGGCGCTCTCACGGCCCATCAGCAGGCTAGAAAAGCCATCCCGTTCCGGCGGTAGGCATTCTGTCGAAGAAAAAGAAATCTGCAATGAATTATCACATCAAGTGAAACGAGGAGAGGAGGCAGAAAGCTTTCTTCCTGTTTTGTAGACTGCTGGCTACAAGCTAATAGGGTGCTTCCCATGAATAGTTGGTGGCAAACTACAGTAACCATTCTGTCTACTAAACAGTCAGTGTGGTTAACAAGTGGTTAGTGATTCTATTTTGGGGAAGTGGGTGATATGCAAAATAAAGCATCCTATTTTGTTCTGTTAATGGGTTGGGCTTGGTTAAGCCGAGGCAATGTTGTATTGAATCTGTTTGTCTTTTATAAACATGTGTTCTCGATTCACCATGCTTCAGAAATCACTTCTAACTAAGTATCTTAATAGTCTATAAATTACTTACTCATTACAGTCTTCCCAGCCCTAATTTATAGTCTGGAGTGGAAAGCTGTGGGAACAGACACTAGCATGCCTTTCTTGCTCCCTAGAATATGGTGATCTCAAAGGAGTTGTGCACACTACACAACACCTGGATCTTACACACTCATCGACAAACAGGTGTACGCATTCATGGTAGGCTAAAATGTCTCCTTAAAAGAAACTAAAAATAGACAGTGGTTGTAATAACAAATGTATTTCAAGTAAAAGAAATCAAAATCACATCCTTTTCATCTTATGTTGAAGATTTGCATTTCTGAGCTAGAAGACTGGGACAAGACAGGGTCCTGTGTAACTTGTCCTGAATCTTATTTTGAGCCAGAGTGGAGAAGAACTAAACAAGTCAGGTGTTAGAAAAAAAAAAAAAAAAAAAACACCTTCAATGGCATGCTGCATATTTGATTGTTAACAGTCAGAGAATTCATAACCTTTAATTATTATTATTTTTTTTAAATTTTTTGTTCATTCTTATTTATTTGAGAGTGACAGAGAGAAAGAGGCAGACAGAGAGAGAGAGAGAGAGAGAGAGAGAGAGAATGGGTACACCAGGGCCTCCAGCCTCTGCAAACAAACTCCAGACGCGTGAGCCCCCTTGTGCATCTGGCTAACGTGGGTCCTGGGGAACCGAGCCTCGAACTGGGGTCCTTAAGCTTCACAGGCAAGCACTTAACCACTAAGTCATCTCTCCAGCCCTTTAATTATTATTTTTTAAAATAATTTGTTTCCAGAAAAAGGAGGAAAATGAGAAAATCTCCCATTTGGGATTTTCCCTGTCTGAAACAAACAGCTCTGGGCTATGTTACTTTCAGTCCAACACATTCACTGTCAACAGTCATCTCGTAAGACCCGTAGAGAGGCAGGCGACTGGAAGGCCTGGACAGAGTTTGGCTCCTGTGCACAACCGCACCGCGGGGAGGAGCCGGGCGGCATAGTGGGGCTCTGGAAGCAGCAAGGGGAGCAAATTCCACCTTCATCCCGCCCCCTGCCCCTGCCACAGGTAGAGACGTTTGCAAATGGGGAAAGAAAGCAGGGAGCGCTGGCAGCTCTAGTCATAGCACACACTGGCATTCTAACTACAGGTGGGTGGCACGGCTCTTATAGGCTTTGTGGTGGTTTGAGTCAGGTGTCGCCCATAAACTTAGGTGTTCTGGATGCTAGGTTCCCCAGCTGATGGCAATTGGAAATTGAAGCTTCCTGGAGGCCATATGTTGTTGGGTGTGGGCTTATGGGTGTTATATCCAGTTTCCCTTGCCAGCGTTTGGCACACACTCCTGTTGCCATTGTCCACCTTATGTTGGCCAGGGGGAGATGCCCACCTTCTGCTTATGCTGTTGTTTTCCCTGCCACCATGGAGCGTCCCCTTGAGACTATAAGTCAAAATAAACCTCTTTTTCCCACAAGCTGCTCTTGGTTGGGTGATTTCTACCAGCAATGCAGACTGGACTGCAACAGGCGTTCATTCAGCTGTGGCGCTGGCTGTCCAAGAGTGACTGCTCTGATTCAAAGGAGGAATTCACCTTGGGCGTCCCTAACCCCAAGACCCCAAGCTGCCACATCACATGGCTAAATGCCATTTTGTCTTGGGTGCCAGCAGCCAGACCTCTAATACACCAAGAGCCTTGGGCTGGTGCATACCTCACCTTCGTGTCCTGTAGCTGTATGATCAGTGCCCAGATGGCCACTAGTCTGAGTCTCATAAATGTCGGCCTCATGGAATCTGGGGAAGGTCTTCTCTTCAGCCCACAGCACTGAGATAGTGCAAAGTTCTGGTTTCATCTTCATCTGTCTTTTGGGAATGAGGAAGGATCTAACTGCATCTCAAAGATCTAAGAATACAGCCACCAGCAGCTGAATCATCAACACCACCGTGAGTACCTGGTGGACAGTAAGGAAGGCCACCTTCCCAGCTTATGTGATTGGGGGTCTAGCCTATCATGGAAAAAGGTTGACCGTTGCCCAAAGTTGTCCCTAGGGACCATGGGAAGATCCCATCCACATCCTTTATGTTCAGGACTGATGTCACCAGGGCTGTCAGTCTTATCCCACTTGAGCTTGCTCGTGTGACCCAGGGGCAGTCACATGCATGCCTTGCAATTCGGGAGGGCTGATTTCAAAGCCACAGGCCTCAGACAGTGTACAACCTATGGGGCCCAGGAAAAGTCTGCTCCATGTCCAGGTATATGGACACACCTTTATAAGCTTGATGTTACTGCTCTGCGGGACCTAGGGACAGTTTCTACAACAGCCCATGGCTTTAGAGCTGTGGCTGTTGGTGAAAAAGCCCTGGTAGTTCAGGTCTCAGCAGAAGATGGGATGATATAGGTCATATATTGAGGGGAAAAAATTGCCAATTATGAAAGCTATATGCAAGAAAATCATCCTCAGAAATAAAGTGGAAATAAAGTTGTCTTCAGAAAAGAAGAAACTGGGAATTCAGCCTTATAAGAAATAGTTTAAGAAAATTGTATCCTAGAAACAAAAGGATGGTAATTACCCACATGAAAACACATGAATAGTCAAAACTCACTAGAAGAACATGGAACAGCATGATAGAAAACTACTGAATCACTAAAACAGTAAGATAGAAAAGCATGAAAATTACAAAAATATAATAAAAGTGAACAGAGAAGTATATCTATTAATAATAACCTCAGTGACAAATGGATTAAATTCACCAATCAGAAAACATGGAACGGTGGAAGAGACTTTAATGAAAGCCCGACAACCGTGCTGGAGAGATGGCTTAGTGGTTAAGCATTTGCCTGTGAAGCCTAAGGAGCCTGGATCAAGGAAACTCAGATGTACAAGGTGTTGCATGCATCTGGAGTTTGTTTGCAGTGGCTCGAGGCCCTGGTGTGCCCATTCTCTCTCTCTCTCTGCCTCTTTCTCTCTGTCTGTCTGTCTCTCTCAAATAAATAAGTAAAAATAAACAGAAAACCCAACAACTACATGGTTCTTGTAGGAAACTCACTTCACCAGTGAAGATACACAAATATATAATATAAGGGTTGATAAGATAAAATATATCACATAAATGGAAAGGAGTTCCTATAATATCATTACAGTACAGAATTCAAACCAAAAACTTTACAAAAGATAAAGAAAGAAGGAGATGGCTCAGTTGGTAAAGCATTTGCAGCAAGTGCCCGAGTCTGAGGCCCCAGTGCCGACATGCATGCTGGGCTGTGTAGGGGCCGGTCTGTGGTCCCAGCTCGCAGGAGGCCGAGGCTGGGGGTTCCCAGGGCATGCTGGCGAGCTAGTCTAGCCGTACTGGTGAGCTCTGGGTTCAAGAAAGAAACCCAGCCTCAGTAAATGAGGTGGAGAGTGACTGAGAAAGACTCCTGTCACCAACCTATGACCTCCATGGGCGCAGACGCGTGCATGTGGGCCTGCACTGCACATGCGCATACACACATGCAAATACACGCACAACCCCATTATACATTGACAAAAGGACAAATTCAACCAGCACATACAATAAAAATCAATAAACAACTTATTTGAAACCTACTAAATGGACCTAACAGACATTTAGGGACCCTTTCACTGCAGTGCCCTAACACATTCTTCTATCAGCATACGGGACATTCTCCAGGATAGAGCATGGGTCAGGCCACAAATCCAGTTTCACTAAACTTAAGAACATTGAAGCCACGAGTGTCTTTTCAGACCACAATAGAAAAAGACTACATAGTAACAACCAGTTAAAAGGGAAATGTAAGATTCCTGAAATAAATGAAAATGACAATTATGTCAAAATGAGTGGGATTCAGCCAATTGAGGGAAGTTGGTAACAACAAAAGCAAAAATGGAAACAAGAGAATGATCTCAAATATGCAGCAGAATGGTTACCTCATGGACTTAGAGCAGCGAGAACAAACTGAGTCCAAAAGTAATAGGAGGAAAGAAAAAAGATCAGAGCAGCTATCAAAACTGAAAAAAAAATTACAAAAGAGCAGCAGAGAGTTAGCTTTTTGAAAGGACAAAGTTGACAATAATTAGTAATGTGACTGAAAGAGCAATTTATAAAATATTTCTAAGATTTTTCCCTTTTAAAAAAGTTCTAGGGTCTGATGGCTTTATTGCTGAATTCCACAGAACAATAACTAGTTCACTTCTTCCACTATTCCAAAACACTGAGATGGAAGGAGCTCTGGAAAACCCTTTTGCACAAAGCCCATATCACCCTGATTCCAAAATAAAATATGTGACGCAAAACTACAGACTGATGAACACAAGAAAAAATTCTCAATAAAATACAAGCAAAATGAATTCGCTAGCACAGGAGTGAAAAAGGTCAGAGACTGGTTCACATGGCACTCATCCTCTCACCATCCAAAGATGGTTTAACAAACAGATATAAAACTCTATTCTATTCAACAGATCCTGGAAAATTCTCCTAAGATTCAGCATCTCTTCATGAACCACTCTCAGGTGCAGGAGGAACATATTTCCACATAGTAGAGGATATGTGAAAAACCCACACACCATATTCGACATGATCCCTCTAAGATGGATGTCCATGTTCCCATCATGGTTAAGACAGAGCTGGGAAGTCTTAGAACAATTAGGCGAGAGAAAGGACACACAGAGTGGAGGGGAAAGAGAACTGTCCATGTTTGTGGCTGTACGTGCAGACAAAAGTTAGATATTTCATAGGAAGCTATTAGAACAGTTTAACTGATCCAGTGAAGCCAAGGATACAATTTCAACACATAAGAAAAAAGCAAAAAAAAAAAAAAAAAAAAAAAAAAAAAAAAAAACCCCCCAGCATCTTTATATGTCAATAACAAACTGCCAAAAGGTAATTGAAGGCAATCTACCTCAAAGTAGTATGAATAATACTTAGGAATAAATCTAACTAAGGAGTGAAAGATCTTGACAATGAAAATTATAAAACATTGGTGAGAACAATTATAGAATGCAAAAATACAGAAAGCTATCCTATGTGCATAAAAAAGATTGGTGTGACCACACTACCCCGAATGATGTACAGATTCAACGTAATTCCTATCTAAGTTTGCCAGAAATGTTTTTCATAGAAATAGAAAAAAAAATCGTAAAATTTGTATGGGATCAAAAGGACCCAGCATAAAAATTAGCAGGGGCAGGGGCCGTAGCTCGAATGGGAAGGTGGCTGCCTAGCAGGCACGAAGCCCTGGGTTTGGTGCCCAGTTCTACGTAGACTGGGGTGGTGCAGACACGTGTGCCTAGCATTCTGGAGGTAGAAAGAGGGGGGAACAGGAGTTCAGGGTTATTCTTAGCAACAAACTGAGTTTGAGGTCAGCCTGGGCCATTTGAGACCCTATCTCAAAAAAGCCCAAAACAAACCAAAAACCAAAGCTAGTGTCATTACGAGATGTGACTTCCAAACATACCGAAGATACGATATCCCATATAGCATGATACTGGAAAACAGACACACAAACTATAGATCAGAATAAGGAATTCAGAAATTAATCTACATTTTACATTTTTTTTTTTTTTGTTTTTCGAGGTAGGGTCTTATTCTGGTCCAGGCTGACCTGGAATTAACTCTGTTATCTCAGGGTGGCCTTGAACTCATGGCAATCCTCCTATGTCTGCCTCCCAAGCAATTTATAATTTTTAAAAATCACTTTAAAATATTTTATTCATTCATTCATTTATGAGAGAGAGAGAGAGAGAGAGAGAGAGAGGGATAGTGGGCACACCAGGGCCTCTAGTCATTGCATACACATGCATCACCTTGTGGATCCAGCTTATGTGCGTTCTGGGGACTCGAAACTAGGTCTCTAGGCTTTGCAGGCAAATGCCTTAATTGCTAAGCCATCCCTCCAGCCCTTACCAACAGATCTTTAACAAAGGCACTAAGAACATACATTGGAGACATACATAAGACAGGCTTTTTAGTAGATGATGCTAGCAAAGCTACACACACATGTAAAGAGAAACGCCACTAGATCTCTTCTCCTTGTATACAAAAACATCAACTCAAAATGGATCAACAACCTGAACGTAAAAACTGTGAAACTGAAATCACCATAAGAAAACACAGGGTAATACTTTAAAATATTGATAAAAGGAATGCATTTTTTAGAAAAGACTTCAAAGGTATAGGTGACAAAAATATAAATAGGAGTCTATCACGCTAAGGCAATCTATAGAATGGGAAGAAATATTTGCAAACTATTCATTCCAAAAGGGATTACCACCCAGAAAAATACAAGGAACTAAAAAAAGTCAGTGCCACAGCAGACGAAAGGGCTAAAAGCACTGAAGGAACACTTCTCAAGAGCAGGTACCAACTGACAAGTACACAAAAACATTCTCCATCTCATTAATCACTAGAAAAAAAAAAAAACTTCAAGAAGACATCATCTCACCCTGTTAGAATGGCTGTCACAAGAAAGGAACAAATGTTGGAAATAAAATATTTCAAAAGGAAAACATTAAAAAGGGCAGGGGCTGAATGGATGGCTCAGTGGTTAGGCATGGGGGAACTGGCTATAACACCCATAGCCTGCCCCCAACAATTCACTGCCTCCAGGAGGCATTAATTCCCAAATCTCCATCAGCTGGGAACCTAGCATTCACAACACCTAAGTTTATGGGGGACACCTGAATCAATCCACCACAGTGGGCAACAGGAACTGGCACTTGACACGGCAAAGGTGACTTTTCAAAGATGAATAGCTCCCACAGGTGACTGGACAGCATTCTTTTCAAAAAGATGACAAGTTTATTTAGTGTCTGAGTCTTCTGAGAAAAGCCAAGTTCGGAGCTGACCTGGATTTCTGTGATGCGTTCTTCCTATTCTGTTTCTAAAATACGGAAGGGAAAAGTAGCATGTGTAATGAGCAAGCCACTTGCCTTGGGCCATCCTCCCTGCTCTATGCTTTTGATGTAAGAGGGAGAAAGGGGCCCAACTGAAACTAAGGACAACTGGTGAAATAAGCAAGGGTGATGTTTTCCTGTGAACTGGATACCAGCACAAAGGGGAAGGAGATCAACGCAGAGAAAAATCAACTCCTACCAAATCAGAGAGCCAAAGCCTCAGAGGTCCCCAACACCTCAGCACTGAAGCAGACCAAAAATGAACCCAACATGGCTCAGGGAAATCTTGCGGAAGAGGGGGCGGAAAGAATGTCAGAGTTACATGTTGGGTCATGATTTTCAGAGACATTTATCATACTAATAACTGGGGGCTATCTCCACAATGCACGACCCATTTTCATTAACAAGGAGGGTCTAATGGGAGGGGGTAGATCACAGATGAGCCTAAATAATGGTACCAAACTGCCTGTATTCACTGAAATGAAAACTAATAAATTAAATTAAAAAAAAAAAAAGAGGGAGGCACAGTGCCTCTGAAGGGAAGGCATGGGAACGTCTCAAATTGGGCACCTTTTCCTGTAAAGGGCAAGCAGCTTTACAGGAAGTTGAAGGAAGACAGCTCATCTTTATGTCAACTGTGAATTTCTTCTATTTATTCTGTGAATGTTGAAAGCAAAGTTAAATCCTGCCTGGTGTGAGGACCTTTGAGAGGCCACTGTCTCAGGGACTGCTGAGGATCTTGCTTTCTTCTGTCAAATCTGAAGGATGAGTCCCACTTCCACATCTTCAGACACATTCATTCCTTAATCAGTTTAGATCAATGGACATTCATAAGCATGTACTTTAAAAACTAGATGACTTTGGGGCTGGAGAAATGGCTTAGCAGTTAAGGCGCTTGCCTGTAAAGCCTAAGGACCCCGGTTCAAGGCGCAATTCCCCAGAACCCACGTAAGCCAGATGCACAAGGGGGCACACGCGTCTGGAGTTTATTTGCAGTGGCTGGAGGCCCTGGCGTGCCCATTCTCTCTCCCTCTGCCTCTTTTTCTCTCTGTCACTCTCAAATAAATAAATAAAAATGAACAAAAGAAATTAAAAAAAATAAAAACTAGATGACTTTAAAAAAATCTACATATGGATAAGCGAGGGAAAACATTTAGCCCCACTGGCTTAATTCTACTTTTTTTTTTCTTTTTTTTTTTTTTAGGCAGGGTCTTACTTTAACCCAGGCTGACCTGGGACTTGTAGTTCCAGGCTGTTCTCAAACTCATAGCGATCTAGTTCTATAGTTATAGGTTATGCTATAGACTTATCCTGAGCTGGGTGTGGCAGTGCACACCTTCAATCCCAGCACTCAGGAGGCACAGGAGGGAGGATCGCTGTGAGTTCAAGTGCAGTCAGGGACTACTGAGTGTGTTTCAGGTTAGCCTGGGCTAGAGTGAGACCCGACCTCAAACAACCAAAATAAACAAAAAAAATATTGTGATCCTGTAATTCCATGTGAAATTTTCCCCACTGTGTTATTGGCGCCGTGCACTTGATTAAGCCTTAAGCACAAATCAGAGCGTCCCTCCCCCCCTCCCAGCTCAACTCACACTTGATTCTCTCTCCGTGGCCTGATTTCTCTGACTTCACTTAAAGCTGAGTGAGAATTTCATTGTAGCAGGGTCCTGACACGCCTACACATACTTCCCTTCTCCAGGTCCTAACAGAGGAGGCTCTGGTCTATTGTCTGAAGTCCTGTGCATTGCTGAACGGGGTTTTTAGCAAATCTTTACAGAGCACTACTCTGTGCGAGCCAGTGTAGCTGTGATGTGATGGACATGAGAGACCGGGCTTCCCTGTGCTTCCACTAACATCCATATTCTAATGACCTCAGATAGAATGTGGGAAAGGACAGGAAAGAGGGAGAAAGCAAAATGACTTCTCTGTTTCTAATCACAATATTTAAATTTAGTTTTTTTTTTAAAGCAAGAGAATTAATTGGGTATTTCTCATAGTATGGAGGGGGAAAGATTTCAAAATGCACACGGCTTTATGGTTTATGAAGTACTTCCGTGTCCATATCTAATCTGAGCCTTACCGTGGCAAGTTCAAAGGGTATCATATGTTAGAGTGATATGAGTAGCGAGCTGTAGATTTAGGATTAAAACCCGGGGCCCACATTCTTTTCATTATTCCACAGTTTTACATCCAAACAACCTCCATGCCTGAAATCTGGCATGATTTTATTCCACCCAGATCACTACAGAAGCAGACATTCTCCTCACAAACTCAGTTCTTGCTGAATGTCACCTAAAAGATACATTAAGACTTAAACTCCATCAGGCTGGTGCAGAGACAGCCCTTGAATGTAAGTCATCTTCAGTCTGGTGGCATTCTTAACCACTGATCAATTTCTGGGTTACCTTCAACAACAGTGTATACAAAATACTGCTAAAAAAAAAAAAAAAAAAATCACAAATGCTCCAGCGCAGACCTCCAGCATTTGAGCCCTCTGCCTTTGGAATGTTGCAAGCACACCCCGCTGCTCCAGGCACAGCAAGGGCCCAGAAGGTGGTAGAAGGAATATGCTCATGGGAACTCAAAAATGATTTTGTAAGTAAACAGCATACTTGCAGAGTCTGTTGTAGCAATGCAGTAAATGGCATTTCTCACTGAAGAGTGTGACATTGGCATCAGATGAATTTAAAGAAGACATAGAAATTGAGTGGGCCATACAACAGCACTCACCTAGAAAGCTGATGGTCACGTCTGTCTAATATTCCTCACTTTCAGGCCATCGGCTCATTGTATTTCTTTTTTCAGACACTGAGATGCTACCCTTAAGGAATGCAGCTGGGCTGATGGTCACGACATGTTTACTACTATAAGGGTGCCTACAAAATCAAGCTGAATAAACTCTTTGCTAACATTTAGAATTAAAGAACAAGATCATTTTAAAATTAGATTATATCTTTGTGAATTTTACTAGCCCAACTTGTAACAGATAAGAACACCAATGCCCACAGGGAGGGACCCATCCATGGTGTCTTGGGTATGGGAAGTAGGGGCATGAGTTTGGGATCCCTGACCCAGTCTGTGGCTTTTCATAGACAGTTCTGACTCTGTCCAGAGATGTTTTTAGCTTCCATGGTCTTAATGGTGAAGACATGCAGGAGAGAAATTGTTTTTCAGAATTAAGAGCCTTTGGGAGCCAAACAAAAGCGAAGGGATTGGCAGCGGGGACTTAATGATGTCCCAAATAGTATAGCTGAGTAATAGAGACCTTTTGTCCTATTTCTGACTCTTCTGCCACATGAGTAGTAATCCTTGGAGGGCCACTTCATCTCTGATTGACCCAGGAAATAATTTTGATAAATGGATGAAATATCCAAACAATTAAGATAAAACTAGATAAAGAGCTGTGTGGCAAATGTGTATATCTTCAGTACCTTCAAGATTCAGCATATGTTTCCATTCAAGTTCTACTGAAGTTGTACTCATTGTCTGATTTAGAACTGAGCAAACCCAATGGCCTTTCATGATATATGTATGTATGATATATATACACATATATTTATATATATATCATACATACATATATATACTATTATCCCGAGCTCTCTCTCTATATTTATTTATATATTTATAGAGAGATATATAAATAATATAATTATATATTATATATAAAAATAAATATATATATTTATTTATATATATTTATATTTAAATTTTAAATAGTTATTTGAGATAAAGAGGCAGATAGAGAGAGAATGGGTATACCAGGGCATACAGCTACTGCAGATGAACTCCAGATGCATGTGTCACCTTGTGCATCTGGCTTATGTGGTTACTGGGGAATCGAACATGGCTCCTTAGACATTGTGGGAAAGTGCCTTAAGTTCTAAGCTGTCTCTCCAGCCTGTGGATATATCTGGAGTTGACCAACTTGAATTAAATCAGCAACAAGAAACACAACGAAAAGATTTGGAATATACATTTTCCTGCTCTTAAAGGACTGGAATTTGCTAAATGCAAGATAGAATTTCTGTATTTTGTATAGCCTTGGTGGGTTGGGGGGGGGAGGGACAGATCACAGAAGTGTTCTGGGGTCTCACAATGCTTGTTCTGTAGGAATGAGGCCTCTTCTGGCTTCCATAGCCCTGCTTGGCTCTGCAGGGAGCTAAGTACAGGGAGGCAGTGAGGTAAATGGGGAGCAAAAGAATTTCATTAGACCTTAATTACTAAACATCTGGCTTATTGGGATACTTGATTGAGCTGGGGCTGGGAAGGCAAGGACTTTGTGAATTGTATGCATGAATGTGGTTTCATGAGTTAACTAATTTAGCCTTCTCTCTGCCAACCCGACTTCCAAACTGTCTAGTCAGTAGTGCTTGGTTACCAGCTTTTTCCTTCAAAGCATTTTCTTTTTTCTTTTCGAGGTAGGTCTCATTCTAGCCCCAGGCTGATCTGGGGTTCACTATGTAGTCTCAGGCTGGCCTCGAACTCACAGTGATCCTCCTACCTCTGCCTCTCGAGTGTTGGGATTAAAGGCATGCGCCACCACATCCAGCTTCAAAGCAGTTTTTAACTTCCAGCTATTTTTCTCCTTTAATGCTTTCAATTCTTCAGTAAGCATATAAATTAGTGACAATTTATGACATTTTCACACATGTACATCACTGTACTTTGCTCATACTTGCTGCATTACCCTGTCCCCCCTTATGATGGTCTCTTTCTTTTCCCAAATAGTCTCCCTTCTTTCATGTTATACATATGCATCTCTCTCTATACACACACACACACACACAAATATATACACACACATATACATACATATGTGTATGTATTTAATTATATAAGGGGCATTCAAATTTAGATCCTGCATGTAGGAAAGAACGTGTTCTATGTGTTTGAGGGTCTGAGTCAGGGTTGTTTTGCTTGACATAATGACTGCTAGTCTCCATTTCATACATTTTCTTCAAGTGCTGTGTGACTGAATAAAGCGCTGCCCTGTGCACACTCCTTTTCTTCATGCTTCACTCTGGGCACCCAGGCTGGTTCCAGGTCTTGGCTACTGTGAATAGAGCTGCCGTCAACGTGGATGTTGACTGCTTGTCTGCCTTTCTTCTGGTAGAAAAACTTGGGACTATGTCAAGTTGTCCCAATCATGGGATTGAATTAAAGCCCCACAGACACCCAAACAGCCCTGGCTATGTGAATTTGCTGGATTTATCATTCAAGCTCCCTCCTGGTCCCTCCATTTGCCTAAGGAAATGATCATCCTGACAGACATATTGCTTTGTTTTAATAGTATAATCTTTGAAGCTCTGGGACTTCATATCAAAGCTATGCAATAGCTTCTTAAAAGATAAAATACACCCCTTTTCTTTGCTGCCTTGTGTCTGTGTGTGGGCAAGAGATTTAATTATAATGAATAAAGCTGAATGGAGGGCTAAGACTCCTAAAATCAAAGTGGAAATCATGGCTGAATTTCATTAGCAAACATAAATACAAATAGGCACATCTTGTGTGTAACACTTCCATGTGACTTTCTGTCTTTTGATAATTTCACTCTAACTCTGATATTTCAGAGAATCTAAATTGAACCATATGATATGTAACACTGTGACATGCAAAATTCTTCCTTGAACAGTTTTCTTTTCTGTACTTCCTCCCCTCCCCTCATGCCATAAATCCCCCGTGAAAATCATGGAGGGCAGCTGGTCACACAGCAGAGCCTTGATTTTGCAGCAGTATGTGTGTGTATGTGTGTGTGGGGGGGGGGTCTTTAAATAAGAGGTCTGCTGTAGGTGGATAATGGGGTAAAAGGACAGGCCATTCACACTCACTCTAGTCCAAGGAACCTGGAGCTCTTAAATTTTAAAGAACTCTCCTCTCTCCCTCTTATTCCCCCTTCTCTCTCTCCCACCCTTTCTTCCTTTAGAGTTAATCTCACTATCTCCAGGTTGGCCTCACACTCATGATAGTCCCACCTCAGCCTCCCAAGTGACACCACACCCAGTAGAACCTGTCACTTTCCAAATGCTTTGGTCTGTGTCAAATTCTTATTTTATTAAATATTTGGACTATTACCAAGATGTTTATGTATTCTAAATACATTCTAAATAAAATCTTTACAGTAAATGTAGTCATTAAAAGTTATCATTGGGCCAGAGAGATGGCTTAGCAATTAAGGCATTTGCCTGAAAAGCCAAAGGATCCTGGTTCGATTCTCTAGGACCCATGTAAGCCAGATGCACAAGGGGATGCATCGCTCTGAAATTTGTTTGTAGTGGCTGGAGACCCTGGGCATGCCCACTCTCTCTCTCTCTCTCAAATAAATAAACATATTACAAAAGTTATGATCTATAATTTCCCAGATCATTTCCAGTTGTATGAGAGATGTGTCAAGAATTTTCTCATTCTTGTTATACAAAATAATTAGATGGGTTATGTAAGCCATTTGTATTTTAGAAAAAAAAAGTGTTTTATAAATGTCACCCTTCTATGTACACATTAGTACTAAAGGTTTTGACCAGAACAATTAGGCAAGAAGAAGAAATAAAGACAGATAAATAGAAAGGGGCATGCCAAATGTTTTCTGCAGATATATGTAGATAAAACCAAGTACTCTTAGCTTCAGTAATGTAGCAAGACACAAAACAAATATAAAATTAAGTTTTTAAGGGGCTGAAGGGATGGCTTAGTGGTTAAGGTGTTTGCTTGCAAAGCCAAAGGCCCCAAGTTTGATTCCCCAGGAGCCACATAAGCCACATGCACAATAGGTATATACATCTGGAGTTTGTTTACAGCTGCTGAAGGCCCTGGCATGCCCATTCTCTCTCTTTCCTGCCTTTCTCTCTCTCTCAAATAAAGAAAAATAAATCAACTTTTCTAAAAAATTTAAGAAAGAAATCCTGAAAGTAATTCCATTTAAAACAGGATGGAAAAATGAAAACACCTACGAATAAACATAGTAAAGACCTTTATAGTATAAATTATAAAACATTGATAACATAAAATGAAGAAAATACCAAAAAACTGATTTCCCATGCTCATGGATTAGAGGAACATTGTTAACATTGTTAAAAAGTCCATTCCATCCAAAATAATTTACAGATTCAATGTAAAATAGCACCAAAATAATAATGGTCTTTTTCACAGAACTAGAGAAAAAAATCTTAAAATTCATATGGAAGCCCAGAGTACTGAAGAGCCAAAGCAAGTACAACACAGCGCCTTTTTAGGAGCCACTGCAGACAATGGTGCTGGCATAAAACAGACCCAGAGATTAGAGGAGAGATAGAATGGGGAGCCACTAAATCAACACACACATGTCGACCAAGGGCTTCTTAACAAAGTTACCAAACTACATGCACTGGAGGAAAGACAGCCTCTAACAAATGGTGGCATGAGCACGATTGAAACGTTACCCCTATCTTTCCCTCTGTATACAAATTAACTCCAAATAAAAACTCTTTTTTATTTATTTATTTTTTTTCCAAGTCAGGATCCCACTCTAGTCCAGGCTGACCTGGAGCTCACTCTGCAATCCCAGGCTGGACTCAGACTCACAGTGATCCTCCTGGGGCAGTCACACCCTTGATCTTACCATTGGCAGGTGACATGGTCTTTCTCATGGAGGGGCTCTGCCTGGTGCCCACGGTATTCCTTGGTAGATGTTCCCAGGATCTCTAACTTGGGTTTCTGCTGCATCCCACCCCATCACCCTTTTCATTGAGCAGCTCAGCAAAGTGGCAAGATACAAATTGAGCAGACAGAAAAAACAGCCTTTGTAGTAAGTTTATTGGGAAAGAAATCCGAAAGCACAGTCCTACCCTGCTACATCTAGCCTCCCAGGTTTTCTTATGGAAACCTCCATTAGTGCACACTCTTGCAGAAGCTGGGTTTCCTTGCAGCACTCAGTGCACTCTGAATAGATGGGTGCTGAATGCTGGAGACATTTCTCCAGTGGCCCTGTGTGAGCCGGCCACCCTGATGGATCTCTATCTCCCTCTTCTTGAGGCAGGGTCTCACTCTAGCCCAGGCTGACCTGGAACTCACTCTGTATCCCAGGCTAGCGTTGAACTTATGCTTAATCCTCCTCTGGTGGATCTCTCTTATCAAGAAAAAGCCTGACAATGGAGGAGTGTCCAGCACTGAAGCATCTCATACTCCCCAAGGCTCAGGGTCCATTGCAGAAGAGGTGGCGGAAAGAATGTAAGAGCCAAAGAAGGGTACCACTCCTTACATACCACTATCTGGACAGAAATTGACCTCGCGGTGCCTATAATACCTACACAAGACCCTCATAATAGGAGAAATAGATGATGACATCAAATTAAAAGAGACTAACAGAGAGAGGGAGGGGCTATGACAGAGAGCAATAGAAGGGTAAGTGGGGGAGTGGAGGGAAATATCATAGTTTGTTATCTGTATGTATAGAAGTTGTCAATAAAAATACATATATTAAAAAGAGGAAAAAGCCTATCAAAAGGTCTACATTTTTGTACCACAGAGGCTGCTTGTGGCAGGCCCCATCAATTCCTGAGATGCTCCGAAGGCATTTTTCCTATTATCCACCATGTAAGATACTTGGCTTCTTTGTAATCACCCCAATGTTTTCAGCAACTAGGCTTTCCTTCACCCCAACTTTACATGCTCTACATTTCTGGGCAAACTGCAATATTTTCAACTCTTTCTGTTCCTGATTCTCACTGTAAACCCAGCTAAAAGCTGTTAGCAAAAACTATGTAAGAGCCCAGATGCTGGATGAACTTGAAATTTCCTCCACCAGCTTAATTAGCCCATTACTTTTAAGTCCAGCTTCACTCAAAGCCCAGCCTCCCATGTGGACATGATCTTGGCCAGGATGAAAAACGAATGGCTTCCAGTACAGCCCGCACGCTTCCTCACACCTGACAGCTCATGAACGAGTCTCTGCTGTCAGTGTGTCAGCTGGTATTCTTGCCTTCTGTGTTTTGACCAGAACCGTGCTCTGACTTCTGCTTATAGCACACCTGTAAAATCTACAGATTTTAGCAAATTCTTCCCATAAACCATTCCAAAGGCTTCTGAGGCAGTTTTCTGTGACAGTCACTGTCCCATGGCTGTGACAATACTTGAGAGAAGTGCTTTATTGGGGAAGGAGAGGATTGTGACTCACTGTTCCAGGTTTTAACTGATCATGGAGGAGGGTGTTGCAGTCAGCCCCAGTCACTGGGACAAACATCCAAGCAGACACATGTATGGGAGGCAGGCTTTGTTTCAGGCTGGCAGATCAAGGGGAAACTCCATCATGGCAGAAGAAACTGGCTCCCTTTTATAGATCCAAGCAGAGAGAAAAACAGCAAACAGCCAGCACCAGCAGTAAGCAAGAAAGGCCAGACCTCAAAACGCTCTTTCCATACTTTTGGGCTGGCACTCCAATCCACCTGTGAACAAATCTTCAGGCTAGGCTCCAGGATCCAGGCGCCAGTGACATGGCCCCTCTAGCAGGAATCTGTCTGCTAGGGGCTCAAGTAGGAAGTTTAATAAAAAGACGACTGAGGTGGGCTGGAGAGATGGCTTAGCAGTTAAGGCACTCACTTGTGAAGTTTGATTCCCCAGATCCCATCTAAGCCAGATGCACATGGTAGCGTATGTGTCTGGAGTTCCTTTGCACTGGCTAGAGACCCTGGCATGCCCTTTCTCTCACCCATCCCTCTAATAAATAAATAAAAACAACAACATCAAGAAAAAAGACTGAGTCTAAGGGGCTAAATATTCCAACTGCCACACGGGGCATGGCAGAGCAAATCTCTTTGTCACAAGTAGGAAGCAGAGAGGAGAATGCCTCCTGTAGCTGGCTCTCTCCTCCCCACCCTTTCATTCCTCCGGCCCCTGCCTATGGAATGTCACTGCCTACATTTGGTGTGGGTTCTCCTCTTCATGTACCCAATCTCCTTGGGAAATAATCCTTGCACACTCCAACAGGTGAGCTTGACTGACTACTAAAATAGTCTCAGTACCATCAGCTTGACAATCAAGATTAACTGTTATACCAAAAGACAAGGACTGCATGTTCTTTGTACATGTAAATGCTGGCAGTGATGGTGACCTGAACAGGATAATGCTGACTGGGGACAGGGAAGACCGTAGGGGAAGAAGGGCAAAAGGGTTGCTTATGCATGGCATGTGCAGTATGGAAACACCAACCAAGATGCAGCTGTACATTTTTGCACCAATTGTGCCAGTGCGTTAGTTTAAAAGTCAGGTACTCAATCCTCACCCAGTGACGGAGTGAGTTTGAATACTGGGAAGCTTAGTACTCTCTGGTCACCAATGAGAATTGCTAATGTGTTCACCTTAAGAGTAGTGGCTGAGAGAATCTCACATCCTAAAAAATTAGCTTAAACTCACACTTATCTCTTGCAAGACAACCAAGTGGCAGTGGTTCCTAAGAGAATTGGAGCAGAGGCTTTGATAGGCCAACCCCACTGCTGAACTTGCACAAGGCGAAGGACTCTGACTTTGGAGCTCAGTCCCCGTGGGGGACGTTTCTGGGCTGCTTTTTCCTGATCATCTGCCAGAAAGGAAAACTCACGTATCAATCGACCAAGCCAACTGTTTTCTTTGCCAGAAAGAATATCCAAGTAATAACCTAGAACAATCTCATCAAATTATTGTGTTAAGTCTAAATATTTTAGGCTCAAATACTCCATTGATGAAAATTATAATTAATAGTATGCTTATAATAAATCATATGAAAATTTTTATTTCTAATACTGGTTGTCAGGCCATGCTATTCAGTTGAAATTTTTGGGTCTTGAACAATAATGATACAAGATAAAAAGGAAATACTGCCTCAGTAATTCTTGACAATCAAAACAGCAACAACAACAAAAAAGAAAAAAAAAAAGCATAAGGACCAAGAACAAGGAATAGCTGTTGGCCAAGAATTCATACTATATTCATTGGATTTTAAAATAAACTATACTTTAAGGTTATCAATAATCTTAGAAGACAATGAATACTAAAAATTATGACAAAGATCAGGAGTCAGTAATCAGTATCATATTTGGCAGCCATAGGAAATGCCAGACGATTTCTGTGTGAACGCACGTGGACCTACTGGCGTCCATTTGTTTATTCATTCAGCAACGAATGATGCGTGGACCCTGCCCTCTGTGATGCGAGTTCTCACGGAGGAGCCGCGTGACAAATGCAAGGCGAGTTACACAGTCAGGACAGAGTGTAACGGGGGGAGGGGGGTAGTGAGATGGCAGTAGAGGTGGACAGTGTTGAGCAAGAGGGAAGTGACACAGCTGAGACCTAAGCTGTGGACAGAAGGGAACAGGTAAGGGAACAGACAAGTGTTCTAAGTGAGACTTTAAGAGGACAGCCTGACTTATTTTGTTCTGAAATAATAGTCTAGAGTCAATGCATATTAAATCTGAGACAATAACCCAGAATGTTTACCACTGATTTATCAAAGTTCAGGTAAGTGTTCATGCTATATAAGCACTCAACCAATTACTTTGAGTTCCTATTTCAGAGTCTGATGAACCACGTTACAGTAGAATATCCCCGAGGCATCATCTCAGCACCGAACAGCTGTGGCTGACAAGAGGTTCCTTTCTGAGCTCCACATCTCTTCAGAGTTAGGCATTCTTCGAAGCATTGTGAACAATTCTCCTACCTTGCAAATATTGTATGACTGTAGTTTGGTAACAGAATTGTATCAGTGGAGTTTGCCATGGACATTTATAATTCACCTTCACCATTCTGAATTTTGCCTCTGATATATTATAAACAAGCATATATGTGAGAAAGATGAATCTGAAAAGAGCTATCGTGTTAACTAATAAGGGTCCCGTGCAATGCAAGGTCCTCAAGGCATATACTATATCAGTGCAGTAGGGAGATTGTTCACCCTGTGGAGTATGTGTTTAATTAATTCTGAAACTAGGCATTTGGGGTACACAAAAATCAGGATCTTGCAATGGCCTAGATCCTCTATCAGTCTATTTTCCAATTCAACTGTTTACTGGATATAATGTCTCAAAGACAGCAAAAAGGATCATATTTAAGATTTTAACATATAAAGAAACGGTCTTACTTTCACTTTCAATATGTTATTACAATTAAAAATACTTTCAACATATATAATTTTATTATCTCATCACCAATTTAACAAGAGATCCTTAGAAGGCTTTTGGAGACTTTGGCACCAATTCTAGATGAGAGAATTGGCAAAAGTTGAGATCAAAGTCATCCTTCAGAAAGAATGCGTCTTGCACATTTCATTATCTCTTTCCCTGACAGCGTGAAGACAGGCTGACAGAATTCTACCTTTATGCACTATATTCCTGCCGCACTCAAATGAAATGTAAGCACCATTCCACAAAACACAGCCTCAAGATACAGGGCTCCACAGTCAGGCTTTGTGGGCAGAAAGGAAAGCTATTTTGCAAGTGGGCCTTTCTTTGCCATTTTGGCCCATGTGGGGGCAGCAGTCATGGGCTGCATGTCCTTCCACTCTCTGGACCCACTGGCTCTGGTGCCCATGGCCATCCATGCACACACAGCTGCCAGGAGAAAAGATGGGAGAAAAAAAAAATCTAAAGAAATATAGTATTTCAATCAAAGTCTGAAATTTGTAGAAGTGGTTTTGGTCTCCATATAGTGAAAATATTTATCCAAGAAACTCCTAGTTGGGTGTGAACACCCTACTTCTAGTGGGGTTTTGTTTGGCAAAGGGCTGGGAAAGAGTGGAAGCTAATACAGAGCATGTCTATAAACAAATTTATTTAGTTAGCACAGATTGACACATTCACTAGCGGGTCGCAGCAATTACATGTGTAAAACTATTTCCTATAGTGGTTTCCTTTTGTGATTTTGCTAATTTATTCAATCTAAGCCATTTTCATGCATTGACCGGTTTAAGCCACTTAGCTACTCATGCGGAAATGAACATATGGGGACTCGGCCCGCTTTCCAATTCTTCATATAAGCAGCATGATATGGCAACATTAGTAAGTTTTAGCAAAAGAAAACCAAGGTTGTAGTACCCTAGAAACGTTGCAATTCAACTCTGGAGAAATTTGGGGTTTGGCTTTGATAATGCAGGTGAAACTATTTGGTCAAATGAGAAGTCTACATACATGTCAGGCATTTGTCTTCAACATGTATTTTGAATTTGATCGAAAAGACATATTCAAGTTTGTTCCAGTAAATGTGACCTTATTTGGAAACAGACTTTGTGTCAATACAATCAGATTAACATAAGGTAATTAGGGTGGGCCCTAATCTGACTGGTATCCTTTTAAGAAGAGGAAGAGATGTAGGGAAGCCATCCCCACAGCATAGAGGTGGAGACTGGAGCGATTTATCTAAAACCAAAAATGCATTATGAACAAGTCATCACTAAAAGCAGGTGATGCATGAGACAGACCCACTCAGCCTGCAGCAGGAACCAAAGACGCCCACCTGGAATTCCCACTTTGGACTCCAGAATGGCGGGGCAATTACTGTTGTCTTAAAAGTCACTCCGTTTTGTTACGGCAGCCCTAGAAATGAATGCACTTGTGTATCCTGCTTTCTTGTATCATTCTGTGTGGTGTGGAAGAAGCCAGAGAACCTGGAAGGTAAGGACACTGAAGAGCTCACTGTTTTTGGGCTGAGAGGGTCAAAGTGACATCCTTCCTGCTAGGAAAGTTTCCCCCTGTGGCTTTTCCAGCAGGTGCAAGGGTGCCACTGCCACTTGAAAGAACTGGCTCAAAAATACATCTTTGAAAACACTTTTCTAAATGAGAAACCTCAAAGGGGAATCTGAAAGAGAACTCCTCAGACATTTTTTTTTTTTTTTTTTTATTTGAGGTAGGGTCTCGCTCTAGCCCAGGCTGACCTGTAATTCACTCTGTAGTCTCAAGGTGGCTTAGAACTCACAGTGATCCTCCTGCCTCTGCCTCCCGAGTGCTGGGACTAAAGGCATGTACTACCACGCCCAGCCAGACTGCTTTTACATCAGGAACATTGCAAAAAAAAAAGTAGAAGAAAAATGTAAATGACATCAAGTGTTGGCCTTTGAAGGCAAGGTCCATTTAAAAGCACATTTTTCTTGAGACAGGGTCTCATGTAGCCCAGGTTGGCCTCAAACTTTCCATGAAGAATAATAGGAAGCCAAGTCGTAATATGAAGAATATTCATTAGGCCCTGAGATAGCACATTGTAGGCTGTTTTCTACCATTTTGCAAATGATATACAATCGAAATTCCAAACTGAGGCAAATGCATATGCAAAAGATACACACATAATAATATGCTCTTCATTCTGACGAAAGATAATCATGAAAAACCCACAGCCAATATCAGCGCCAATGGTGATTCACAAGACTGGGGAGAAAGGAGAATGTCTGCTTTCACTACTCTGATTTTACCATCAGTACAAGTGAAATATGACACGCAAACAGAAATAAAAGCTATGCCAGCCAGGCAACGTAGAAATACCCTTGACATACCAACAATATCTACGTAAGAAACCCCAGAGAATCTACAAAACATCATTAGAGCAAAGTTGTAGGAAACAAACTCAAACAAAGTTGACTGTATGTACATACACCAGCAATGGCCATCAAGAAGCCGAAATTCAGAAGTCATGAAAGCATGGAAAACATGCCTTAGCGAAATTTCACCAAAGTGTGCTGAAGACCTACGCAGTGAGAACCAGAAAATGTTGTCAATAAAGAACTTTTCAGGGGTTTGGAGAGATGGCTCAGGGGGCAACAGCACTTGCTATGCAGGCATGAGAAAGTATAAAGTGTTCAGAAGATGACAAAGAAGGAGATCTTTGTATGTTACGAGAAGCAAAGTTTCTTCGGTAATGTATTTATAAATGGAGAAAAAAACCTGATGATTTGGATGGCTTTGAAATTGACAACTCAGGGGCTGGGGTGTGGGCCGGGGCAGAGTGCTCACATGCCGTGTGTGGGGCTTTGGGTTTGATCCCTAGTAATGAGTGGGAAAGCTAGAAACAAACACAATGAAAAGCAAACTCAGGAGATGCAAATGCACCCACGGAAGGTTTGTATGTGAACAGTCACATACTTTTATGTAAAGTATACTCAGAGCTGCCAGTACCTGGAAATCCCTTGAGTGCTGATGACATAAACAAAATGGGGCACACCCCTAGGATGGAACACTCATCATAAACAGAGCACACCCCTAGAATGAAACATTGTTATCATAAAAAGAAAGGAGCTGCAATATATGCATGGACATGGATGAGTTTCAGACACATTATGCTTATCGGAAGAAGCTGGGTTTGGGAAGAGGAAGGCGGTCTGTGGGAGTGGAACAAGAGAGGATAATGAGGGTAAATAGAATATATATATGAATGAAACTGTCAACTCAAAAGAAAGAAGCCAGATTCCAAGGGGCACGTGTGTGGTTCCATTTGTATGACAATGTAGAAAAAGGAACATTAGGATCAGAAACAGATTAGTGGTTGCCAGGGCTAGGGTGACAGGGAAGAGGGGTTACCTTTCTGTAACCATGGAAATACTTCATATTTTAACTGACTACAAACATTTGTCAAAGCATCTAATTATAGACTATTCAATTTAAAAGAGTGAATTTTTGGGCTGGAGAGATGGCTTAGCGGTTAAGCACTTGCCTGTGAAGCCTAAGGACCCCGGTTCGAGGCTCGATTCCCCAGGACCCACGTTAGCCAGATGCACAAGGGGGCGCATGCATCTGGAATTCGTTTGCAGTGGCTGGAAGCCTTGGCGCGCCCATTCTCTCTCTCTCTCTCTCTCTCTCTGTCGCTCTCAAATAAATAAACAAAAAAATTAAAAAAAAAAGAGTGAATTTTTACCAAGTACAACTTATACATCAGTAAAATGAAACAAGAAGATAATGTGGCTTTGGGGGGATGAATGGAATATTAAAGTGAGAAGAGTACTAGAAAAATAATACTTAGTAAGTTTAGGAGCTTGTTCGTTACCTACTTGGCAGCCTACTATGCTTTTATTACAAACGTCCAGTTCAGGGCCAAAGAGATGGCTCAGTGATTAAGGCACTTGCCTGCAAAGCCTAATGACCCAGGTTTGATTCCCTGGTACCCATGTGTAAAGCCAGATACACAAAGTAGTACATGAATATGAAGGTTGTTTGCAGTGGCTGGAGGCCCTGGTGTGCCCATTCTCTCTGCTTGCAAATAAGTAACTAAATAAAAATATGTTTTAAAAAAGTCTAGTTGAAGAAGCTATATGGCTAGAGTTATTTTTTTAAAGCAAGGTAAACTGTGCATATAATTGCAAATTAGTTCAATTTACTTTGCCACTCGCTGAAAGCGTACTATGTGCTAGCTAATCATGACCTGAGGCACACTGGAATAAGCCATCCTTGCACCAGCTATCCCGGGATATAACCAGTATCCACTGCAGGACTGTAAAGTGTTCTTTATACTGCCTGAAGTCACAGTGTACAGCAGGCCCCTCGAGGCTGTGCCATGGAGCAGAGTTGGCTTTGGGACACTATCCTTGTAGCATCCCTGACCTTGGTCCCTAATGTCACTGGGCTTCCACCCCTGCCTTCTCTCTCCACTCTAACTTGGACTTGATGGTGACAACTTTGAGTGATGTCCTTCTCTGACTGGGAGGCCAGTTCAGGATGTCACAGCTAGCTCGCTGAATTCTTCAAGTTGGCTGTTATAAATATCTTGATGGGCTAAGTATAGCCATCAGGACAGAGGGCGGCAGAATAACCGAGACACCAGCAAAGCCCGGGAGGAGCTTTGGGGCCCTTCAGCAGAGTATGTGGCACTCATGGGGGAAGAGGCAGCAGGGTTTGGAATAGGAAGATGTTAGAAAAGGAGGAGAGACCAGGACAGTTGTACTCACTGCCAAGAAAAAGAGAAAGGGCTTTGGTTAAAATATAGACATCTTAGCCTTTCTGAATTTTTTTTTTTGTTTCCTAATTAGAAAACAAAACTGTGTGAGTGAGTGAGTGAGTGAGTGAGTGTGTGTGTGTGTGTGTGTACATGTGTGTGGAGGCCAGATGACAATTTCAGGTACACTTCCTCAGGTGCAATACACCTGTTTTTGTCAAGACAGGGTCTCACATTGACCTGGAGCTCACCAAGTGACCTAGACTGGCTGACCAGTGAATCCCCGAGATTCCCTGTCTGCCTCCTCAGCACACGGATAAGCAGGAAGCACCACTAAGCCCAGATTAAAAAACAATAAATCGTAGGTTGTGGGGCTCAAACTCAGGTCCTCATACTTGCATTGCAAGTATTTTACTCACTGAGCGGTTTCCTCAGTCCTCACAAAAAAATTGTTTTTGAAGACTAAAGACTAATTTTTGCATATCAGGAATGGAGTTTCACCCGTACTGTTGTTTTAACTTTCTTGGCCTTTCCTGTGTTGCAATGTAGAACTTGAAAGCAGGTGCCTGTGACTGTTTTCTTGGTAAGTTATAGGGAGAGTGAGATAAGCACTCGGGCAAAGCTCAAGACTGTGCCGGGGGACTGAGGCCCTCCACACCAATGACAGCATAGCAGCGTTTTCTTGATTTTCTGTCGGATTCTGTTGATTGCTGCATACTTTCCTCAACAGCTGATACAGATATTTTGCTAGGCATAAAAATGCCACTGCTTTTCTTGCTGAATGTGTTTTTCTTTTAACCTCCTTTGGGCATTTTTTGTAAATGACCTGAGACTACATGTCTGGCCACAATCAAAGTGTCTGCACATGAAAGGGAATCAGCCGTGATTGGTTACAACCACTCAGATTAGCTGTTACATAAATATTTACTACGGGGAACACGAGTTGTGAAAATCATTCTTCGTTTGTGTTTATGAATACCTGCTGCACTTGGCTCCCTCACAGCTAGCTGATTACAAGCTGAAAGTTCTTCCCAAATAGACATTTTAACAATCGTGGAATGTTTTTTGGAATTCCTGTTGCATTTCCTAATGTTGCTCTTCTTTTTCCCAAGGTAAAGTGTCAATCCAAAGTTCATAGACTATTGCTCAAGACCCATTGGGCTTCAGTAATTTTCACTACTGATTTATTAGCACAGATATTCTTCTAGGGCTGACAGCCATCTCTCTGTGTCTGTGAATTTTATCTCCAGAACTAGACTTCTGAGGTCTTTTCTCATCCCTGTAGCAAAGCAACTATTCTCAATAGTGGCTGGTTGGTGATACATTAGAATCACTTGGCGGACTTTGTAAATATCCTAAGACCCAGACTTCATCCTAGACAAATTAATTTCTGGGATGAGAACCAGAAATCAACTGCAATGTTCATTCCAGGTATGTAGTCTCTAATATAGGTTAAAACAAACAAATAAACAAACAAACCTATCATTTGGCTTTCGTGTTCATTTCAGTCTTAACTCACTTTTGTCTTGATCCCTTGTGGTTAAGAAAAACAACGAAGTCAAATTCTGTGTATGTTTGTGAGGATTCCTGCAACTAGCCTTTCCTTGTCTCCCCATTCCTCCCCTCAGAGCTGGGGAGTGAACTCAGGTTCTCATGCATGCCTGGCAAGTGCTATACCACTAAGCTATACCCCTAGCTCCCAAGTGGTCTTTTCTAAGTAGGGTTTTCCTATGAGCTAGCTTATATGTGAGCTTTCTCTCTCAAGGAAGCTGTTAGATATTAAAGATGTCCAAGCTGCCTAGTTTCTGAGACATTTCTGGCTGGCATCAAGAGCGATGCATTTCTGAGGGTATCTGCACTGGCTTCGTGGCCAGCGTGATGCCATCTGAAGCTCACCATAACTCTGGGAAGCAGGCTGGATTACCACACATGTTTTAGACGAGAAAACTGTGGCAAGGTCAATGACTTGTCTCAGTCTCAGTGACAGAGCCGGCACCCAGCACTGGCATGCCTGGCCCTAAAGCCAGGGGATGCCCTGCCACTTCCGTCCACAAGTCTTTGAAGGTAAATACTGGCAAATGAGCCCAAGAGGACTTAAAAAATCCCTGACCGGGACTCACTGCGTAGTCCGAGCTGTCCTGGAGCTCACAGTCCTGCCTCAGCCTTCCTGCAGCTGTGATTCAGGGACATGCCCCACCGGGCCTGGCTGGAAGTCTAAGTAAGTGAACAAATGAAATAAATGTTACCTTGTGACTAATTTCAACTTAAATGTGATGTTAGAAACCAAGTTACAGCTGAAGCTCTGGGTACCACAGATGGGAAGAGTTTAATGTATCTTAATGACATGCCTGGGATGGAGCATGTGGTCAGCAAATACTTGCTGAATGAAGAAATGTACAAACTTGTACTGCTCTTGTTTGGAAAAGTATGCTAGAATCTTCTGTAGACACAGTGTAGAGCTGAATGCTGGCTGTTCTCCTGGTTTGATCTGCTTTTAACTGGAAGGGGCTGGAGAAAGGGTCAATAGGACACGCAGACACTGTCTTCTATAGGACACACAGACACTGTCTTCTATTCTTGACTGGAAGAATAGTCTAATCTCAGGAAGTAACTACGGAGGAGCAGGAGAAGACATTAACTGGAAACAGCTCACAGGACCTCCCTGTTACATAAAAATCTCCACGCAGCTCTTCCAACACATGGAGGGTCTCAGTGCAGCACAGCGGCCCCACAGCTGCAGGTTTCTAAAAGCCTCTTCACCACGATGGAGAGGCGCTCAGCTGGCAGAAGACAGCCTTCACGCCTCTGCGATAATGCACCTAACACACCTAGCCGGGACCACCGCCGGTTGACGTTGGGAGCAATGTAGAGATAGCAGCTCCTCCTCAGACTGTCAAGTTTGAGGGGGCGCAGGGGGGACACAGGCCAAGGACTCATCAGGGAGGATGAGGACAGTGTGGGAAACTAAACGCAAGTTGATGGCACGACAACTTCCAAGACAGAGAATTAGTCATTTAAAAGTTACTCAAGTACAAATAGGCTAACGCTCAGATCAAATTTCAACCAACAAATGATGTTAAGAAGGCCTAGGGGACAATCTCATTATTGAAAAATAAAAGCTTAAATAAAATCAACAGAAACTTGCTTGACTCATAGGATCTTTCCTCCCCACCCCTCCTTTTTTTTTTTTTTTCCTGCTTTCTTTCCATTTTTTTAGTCTCTCAGAGGGTCCCCGGGGGACTTTAGAGGGACACACACTTCTTGACATATATTAAGCAGGTCAAATCCAGATGTATGTTTTTTGAATTAAGATGGCTTATTTAAAGCAATAAGAAGCTGCCACAGAATAGCCAAAATTATAGATATTAGAGATGGAAAAGACCTATTAGATCATCAAGTCTGTCCCTCAGGGCCAGTGCCGGAGAAGCAATCGAAATAAAAATGATCCACTTGCTCCAACTGTTCTCTGTGGTTAGCAAGACAAAAACATTCTCAAATAGAAATGGCTTTTGGAGGTTTATGGCCAAAATACTGAACCTTCTTCTTTTCAGCTGTTTGGCTCTTTTTCAAGAGAAGCTGACTTATTTTCTTCTGGGTTTTACATACACATATCTACCTATGACTCAATCAACCAGTGATCTGTTTAGGTGTGTGTATAGAGCATAGGTAGTAACCCTAACCTCGGCCTCCAATCACTACCAGTCATAGACAGTCACCATTATGCTCGCTTACTTACTGATAGTGTGGCAATACTACATAGGACTAAGTCCTTTCTTTGCTGCTACTGTGACCACCGGCAGATGGTGCACATGGCCCCCGTGGTGGAAGTGGACACACAACCGCCACACGCACGGAGCTTTCTCCCCAGGTGGAGACCACAGTGTGGAGAAAACTGCCTTAGCTTTCCTCAGACATTGTTTCAATAATTCTGACTACCTTTAAATGATGCCTTTTAGGCAAATATTTAGAAATATTTGTGTGTAAAATTTATTTATACACAGGAGCAGTATAAAACTAGACGAATAGCTAGGGACTTAAGTGAGGTTAGTTTTTTTTTTTTTTTTTAATTGGTTGAGATGAGTAGGACACAGATTCTGCCACTGGTACCGGCAATCTCAGAGGGACACTGCTGTGACTCACAGCACCGGTCGGTCGTGTGTGAGCTAATAGCCACTGCCTTAATGGCTGGTGGCAAAGGGACTCAGAAAATCACGGGGAAACGAATCCAACACTGAACTGATGCATCAAGCTCTTCATTCCCTAAGCAGTAAGAGAGAAGATTGATGAAACAACCACCCCTGCTTGGTCCTAGGTCTCCTTGAAGGAACCTGTCAAAATGTTCTCCTTGAAGCTAGCTGGTTAAGTAGAAATATGGTAAACCAACTTTATTATTTATTTATCTGTTGTTTGTCGGGGTAGGGTTTCACTGTAGGTTGACCTAGAATTTACTATGTAGTCTCAGGGTGGCCTCAAACTCCTTTTCCTCCCAAGTGCTGGGATTAAAGGTGTGTGCCATCACATCCAGGTTCATAATTTAAGTTTTGTAATTTATTTATTTACATAAAGACAGAGGACAAGGGCATAGGAGCAGCAGGTCCTGTAACTGCTGTAAATGAGCTTCAGATGCATGTGCCACCTTGTGCATCTGGCTTTATGTGGGTATTGGGAGAATGAATCCAGGTCTTTAGGCTTTGCAGACAAATACCTTAACTGCTGAGAAATCTCTCCAGCCCCCAGACTTTTCAAAAGGAAACTATATAGTATATTATGACCTTATAATAAAACTACACATAAACTTTAGGTTATAAAATATTAGAGTACCAAGTTTAATTGATTTAGTTGATGAAATGTGGTATCTGGAATTATTTCTATAAAAAAACTCAACTTGGAGCCTTTGGTCAAGATTATAAGCTCCTACTGAGCACCATTCCTAGAGGAAAATAAACAACTGCCTTACATTATTTTGACTTGTCAAGCACTTTCCAGCAACTTGGTCTGCCAGAGACAAAGATTGTTTCCTTTCTTCGGAAGAGAGGCCCCAGTGATTTTGTACTCATTTGGGTGCCAAATGAAATGGAAAAGCCATCATTTGCAGACATTATAAAACTATTTCATGTAAAGATGCCATATCTTACATTTCTCAGCTTTGGCAACAGACGAAAGCCTTTCACTTCTAATTGTCAAAGTATCCTAGTGAGGAAGAAAAAGGCTCAGAACTGACTGTCTAAAAGTGAATGAGGCAAATGGACACCTGAGAAAAAGCAGCTGTGGGGGCGCTGGAAAACCTCTCCCTGATAGTCGCATTTCCCAGCCGCTTTCTTTCCTCTTCAGCTTTCCCCTTGTCTCATACTGACTCCACTTTCTCTCCTAGTTATGCATTGCACCTGGCCAAGATGTGTTCAGAGAGGGCTCGGCTTTAGGTAACGACACAGGGAGTCACACCACAGAGCTCCAGCATGTCACCCGCTCTGGAGGCACCTTTAATGACACAGGGAGTCACACCACAGACACATGTGCCACCTTGTGCATCTGGCTTACATGGGTCCTGGTGAATTGAACCTGGGTCCTTTGGCTTTGCAGGCAAGTGCCTTAACCACTAAGCAAACTTTCCAGCCCTAAAATGTTTTAAAGTTTGTGTTTATGTGTGTGGACAGTCATGTATACATGCATGTGTGTATGCCATAGTAAGTAAGTGGAGGTCAGAGGACAACCTCAGGGTGTTGGGCCTCCCCTTTCACCCTTGTCTGACATATGATCTCTCTTGCTTTTGCTGGATGGAAGGCAGGCTAGCTGGCCCCATGATCTTAGGGATTTTCATGGTTCTGCCTTCCACTGCCAAAGGCACCTGGATAACAGATACAGGGGTTACTTTGCAGCAGGCTTTACATGGGTGCTGGGGCTCCAAACCTCAGTCTGTAGATTTGTGGCGCAAATGCCTTCAACTACTAAACCACTTTGCCAGTAAAATACATTTTCTTGACTTCTTATCAGTAAAAATTTGTGCATCTACTTTATATGCTGATATACCCAGGGTCATGTACACATTTCTCAAGTGAGAAGGAGTTGAGAGTAAACAAAATGTAAGAAGCGCTGTCCCACATAAGACACAACGCACCTAAGAAGACAAGAAAAACATTTTGAACATTTATGTTCTTTTGACCCATCCTAATCTGGAGAACAAATTACTTCATACAAGAATACCTGTAGTAAATACAATGTTTTTAAACTTTTAATTGAAATGCTGCCAAAACATAAATCTTTTTCCCCTCCATGACAAGTACTTTGTATAAAGTAGATGCTACCTCTTTTTAATTTAATTAAATTATTTAAGAGAAGAGAGGATGGGAATGATAGGGCCTCCAGCCACTGCAGATGAACTCCAGATGCATGTGCCACCTGGTACATCTGGCTTATGTGGGTACTGGGGACTTGAATCTGGGTCCTTAGGCTTTGCAGATAATTGTCTTAACCAGTAAGTCATCTCTCCAGCACAAGTTGATGCTATTTCTCACCTACTATCTTTGTTTTACAAACAACTGACCCGAAGCCACGTTCGGAGGGAAGGTATTAGCTTACTATGCAGTGATTGGGCTTAACGTGTCTGTAGGAGGCTCCATTCTTCTCCCTGGTTAAAAGCAATCCTAAACACAGGAAAGGAAAGCAAAAATGCAGGCATTTACAATATACCTAACATAGTTTTTTATATTATTCATATTAAAGATAAAAAAATTCAATTTACATAATCTAGAAACATATCTTCAAAGGCTGGAGAGATGGCTTGGTGGTTAAGGTGCTTGCCTGCACAGCCAAAGGACCTAGGTTTGATTCCCTAGGACCCATGTAAGCCAGATACACAAGGTGGGACAGATGTCTGGAGTTCGTTTGCAGTGGCTAGAGGCCCAGACATGCCTAATTTTTTAATTTCCTCTTTCTCTCTCTCAAATCAACCAATAAAAATGTGAGAAACTGAAACTTGTTTCCAAATACCTTGAAGACAATCTAGCCCACAGTATGAGGCAATGTTAGTTTTATTCTTTGAATTTCAAAAAAAAACCCTAGATATAAACCATAGTATTGGCTTATCTACAAGATAGAAAGAAAGGACACAAACATGTGTCCTTGTTGAAATGAATATCAGAATGAAACCAGCACAGAACTCATTCTGTACCATTCAGTTGTGTAACTTGCAACTCTCTTGCACAACCCAAGAACAGCCAGTTCTGATTGAGGAACTCTTTTTTTTTTTTTTTTTGGCCTTCAAGGCTCTTTCCATCACAAGGACGTATACATAAGTATGCTACACTTTCTGAAGAAGGTCACATAAGCTCACACACCGACTCCATTCCCTTCTCTCACAGGGCTTTGCCATGGACTAGAGTAGGAAGAAGTTGGTGCTGGGTTTGAGGCTTATCCTGGGCTGGCCAGTTTGGAACCCACTGAAACAGATACAACATAGCAGACAGTCTCTAGTGCACTCAAAATGAATGCAAATCAATGCAAAGCAGGATCAGAAGGCACAGTCTGTCTTACTTGCTGACCTTGTGATATGTCTTTATGTGTTGCATGATTCCCTTCATTACTTCCCACTGCCTCTCCTGTGCAGCCACACACATTGCCCTGAAATGTGCTGCACTTGATCCTCAGCCAGTTCACATTCCTAAATATTGCAGGATATCCAGCATTAGTGCATAACAAAGGCTACTGTGACAGAAAGGTGTGTGTGTCATTTGTGAGATGCCTACAACATACATAGCCATCAGATATATTTATAGGTCTAACACCCACAGTTATGCTCACAGATAGATGTCTACTCCCTCTGGTCTCAAAGGCAACTGAGCATTTAGACCATCATTTTTCTTGTTTAGTAACAAGACTGAAAGAAAGCTTCATGTTGTCTGCCATAACACCCACTTGAGCTGACCGTCCTTTAATAGTTTCAATGAAAGTTGTGCAAGGAAGTAATATCCTACAATCTTGGGTCTCCAGAGAGGAATCTGGCTGTTCCCAGAAGTGAGAGTCTTTGCTAAATCTGTTGTTTTATGAGTAAAACAGGAAGTACACTCCTTTTTTTTATTGTACCTTTTCCTTTTTGGGAAAGCTGCCCAAATGGTTCCAAGTAGAGTTGAAGCAAAGTTATTCATGTCAAGATGCCAAGATCTTTCTCGATGGTTTGCTCAGTGAGGAAGGAAGGAAAGGAAAAAAAAAAAAAAAAAAGGCAGGAAGGAAGGAAGCAAGCAAGCTGATTCTACTCCATTCCCCTGTGCTTTTCCTGCTTGAGTCAATGCAGGGAGGAGAGAGAATGAGTGAGTGAAGAGGGAGGGCTTTGAACATAAGCACCATGTTCTGTCCTGAGCTCCGGTGGTCAGATGTGGCCATCAACTCTTTAAAGCAGACAGTCTCTTCTCTGAGAGATGACACACTAATTATAGTGCTTCTGCCAGAGGGAACTGACACATGCAAACCATTATGTAAAATAGAATTTCTTTTCTTTAAGAATACTCGAGATCATTAGACATGGTTTCTTCAATGCTAGAAGATCTGGTCAGAAATGAAAATAAATAGTTTCAAGCATTTGCAACACAATTCCCTCACGCATTTATGGAAATACAGTGAAAGTGTCCTAAAATGCAGTGTAACATTTCAAGCTGTATTGTTTTTCTAGTTTTCGAGTGCTATAACATTTGCCCTCTTATCCTATATCATTCCAGCTTCACTATATTTCAAATACACAGAGCAACGGTCTTGGCTATTACCAAATAGTTGGGCTTTGAGGGAAATAATGAACAACAGGAAGCAGCCTAGGAGCTTGCTGTAAATTAACTAGACTCCCTATAAATTAAACGTGGTAACACACGAGCACAAATGTAGGCCATGACAACATGACATAACTTTGAAAAGCAGCAATGAAATGCATAGCGCTGCCTTCCCTAATGACGTGCCATGCTAATTTAAGGCTAAGGTGATGAGTCCGTTGATTTAACAGTTTAACATGGAACTCATAAATGAGAATAAAACCTGCAATAAAGAACTCATGGGGACTTTACCACTCACAAGTAGAGAATTAGCCATGGTATTATTGGAGGGAAAGATATATATTTCAATTCAAGCAGTTTTTAAATATCATAAACTAACCCAAGAACACTTAGGCTAAATAGTAAGCAGTCATTTTAGAGTCAGTGAAGTAGATCCTTTATTATTAAAAGTTCAGAATCTTGGGCTGGAGAGATTGCTTACAGGTTAAGGCGCTTGCTTGCAAAGCTTGGTAGCTTGGGTTCAATTCCTCAGGATCCGCATAAAGCCAGATGCACAAAGTGGCACATGCATCTGGAGCTTGCTTTCAGCAGCAAGAGGTCCTGGTGTGCTCATTCTCTCTCTCTCCCCCTCTCTTTGCAAATTAATAAATAAAAAAATCTTAAAACTCCTATAAATTTTTTTTTTCAGAATCTTGATAGGACACTATGTGGCATATTTTCTTCTCTTTTATTGTAGATATTTTGCTTTTTCCACAAGGTTTATCTTTATGAACATGTGTGCAGGTATTCTGATACTATAAGAGACTGCAGAACACAAACTCTCACTGTGGACTCATAAGCAGAAGAGACATCTCTGGCTTTGTGTGGGTCTGTGGGTCAAAGGGAGATTCACCTGGGCGAGGAGCTCTGCTGGGAAGATCTCACTGCTGCCATCTTTTGTGTTCACTGGGTTATTCTGTGCTAGCAATGAAGCATCTGGATCAACTAGATTGATTGTTAATGGTCATGCTTCACTCAAGGCTAAGCAGCTCTGTTCGTGAAAAATGTACATTTTGATTATTCAGATAGATAGGTTACCTAGCCCATCTTCTAATCATTTTACTGTTACTATTATATGTGACATTATTAACCGATTTCTTTAAAAAATCGTTTTAGATTCTGGAAACCAGAATATAGCAATAATCATAGATCCCCTTGTCCCTGCCTAGGACTAGGTCAAAGGCTGTGCAGTCAGAATCCTTCAGCAGGCACCTCTCAGTCTGCAGGAGCCCGCACACATAGTTTGGCATGTTGGAAAAGATGAAACCCGCACAGCAGCAAGAGAAGAGTAAGAGGGGAATAGTGGCCTCACTCCCTGTCCCCTGCTCCTGCCACAGTGAATTATTTGGTCTCAGACCTCTGTACTTTACACTCGTGCTGAGTTTGCTCCTTGTGGTTCTTCCTCGGTGAGTGACTTCACTGGTCCTTTGGGGCCTGGCTTAGATGACGCTGCTTCCAGGCTTGTCAGCTTGTAGATGGCCTCACTGAGTGCTCTAAGTCCACAGCACCTGCTGGGCCTGCTCACCACACTATATTACAATGGCCCTTTCCTTGCCCATAAGAAGTTGTGGGCAGAGAGAGAGTTCCTGTTCAGAAATGTGAACCCAATACCTGACATTTACCTGGCCATGAAGGCACATGTCAATAAAGATTCACTGAACGGGGCTGGAGAGATGGGTTAGCAGTTAAAGCATTGCCTGCAAAGCCTAAGGACCCAGGTCAATTCCCTAGAACTCATGTAAAGCCAGGTGCACATGGTGGCACATGCATCTGGAGTTCCTTTGCAGTGGCTAGAAGCCCTGCAGTGGTTCTCTCTCTGTCTCTCTCTCTAAATAAATGAGATTCACTGAACAAATCAGTATCATGCTGATAGTACCGACAATGCTAATAACAGCTAAATGCTCTGAGTGTTTATGGTGTGCTAAGCACTACTTTAAGCTTGTTTGGGGTTCATTAAAATCACACCCCAAATAGGATGCTTTAAAATGTAGAGCACTGTGAATGAAAAGAACTTGGTTGGCCTCACACTCAAGTCTTTGCAGCCAGGACAGCAGCACACTCAGTTTCCTTCTCACCTTCTAGGAGACAAGCACCTGCCTTACCCTCCGGTGCAGGAAGTTCATCAAATGCCAGGAAAGGCTAACCACCAGAGAAGGATTAATGTCACCATGTTCAGAAAGGCTTCTCTCACAGTGAGAGATCCATAACCTTCCTGACAACTCAGAGGGATTTTGTCCCAGGATGCTCTCTGTTCTTTGAGCTCATTCATTTCTCTTAAAAATAATACGGGTTGGAGAGATGGCTCACCATTTAAGGCATATGCCTACAAAGTCTAACAACCCAGGTTCAATTTCCCAGCACCCATGTAAAGCCTGATGCACAAAGTGCCACATGCATCTGGAGTTTGTTTGCAGGGGCTAGAGGCCCTGACACACCCATTTCTTCTCTCTCTCTTCACTTGCAAATAAATAAATATATTTAAAAAATTACCATCCCTAGTGTCCCTCTAAATTGTTGACAGCCACCTCCTACTCCTTCTTTCTATTTCCCTCTTCCCTAGGAAGACGTGTGAGCTTCCAACATGTGTCTCTTTCTTGAGTTTCATATTTTGCACACTCCTACACTTATGCATATTAATACATTGGAATGCTTCTTCTTCTGTTTGTCTGTTGTCTGTTCATCTCAGCAAATTTCACCCACCCTCATGACCTTCACATTTAATCTTCAAAACAGTTCTGTAAATCAGGTGCCATTTATTATTGATTTTACCTTATGTTATAGAAGAGGAAATTAAATGCAGAGAACCCACTGAATCTTTTCAAGTGGTTTTAGCAATAGTTTGCCAATTTGCCTGAATTTAGCTTATATGTTAGGAACAAAAGTGAACTGAGGAATAAATAATAATTGATAATAGATTGAAATAATTATGTTGAACCACATGAAAATAAGTCACTAGCTTTGACACACACAAAGCAATTTCATATGGTTCAACCTCATACAACGGGTTTATTTATGTCTTCCCATGGTCCACCTCTAGGATTACTCATAACTTGGACAATCTACATACTTCTGCATATTACCACGCGAGAGAGGGACAGGCACCTGGATAGGGACATGAGGAGGCATTTAAGCACACAGCCTGTTTCTACAGGTGTCCAAGATTTAATATCTCTGTTCTATGTAACCCCTCTCTAAATAATGACGAGTTTTAATACATTCTGCTTGGGCAGACCATGTCAAGGGTCTCAAGAGGTAAAATTAGTAACATGCTTTTCTACCGCTTTCACTCAAATAGGATAACATAAAGCCAAAGTAAAAGAAAATTAAAAAAGAAACTGGAGTTAAAGATGATTTAAATTGGTCAGTTCCAAGCACCTCTGGAACACTGCAAGGCGAACCGGATTGGGCCTTTCAGGCTTCGCATTGCGTTAACCTGATGCAGCCTACAAAGTAGACTTGATCTAAAGAGGTCAGGAGAGTCCACCCAGCTCGCCACAAATGACAGTCTGTTCTCAGGCTGCCCAGCCCTGGGCCAGTGTTTTGTTTGCTTCACTCCAGAAGAGGGGGGGTTCTGTCTTTTCATGAAAGGTATTTGTGATGAAAATAACTTATAGGCTAATCTGGAGCTATGGAAGGCAAATGCTCTCAGAAGGGAATAGAGTTTGTTTTTAAGGTGGGAACATTTTTAGAGTTTGCTGGAGATTTTTATTTCAAAATCTCCAAATTCAACAATTCTTCAGCCTCTGTAAACGTTCAGATGGAAAGCTCCAATATTTAGAGTAAATAATGTCTAAGCTTCCCCTTCACAGCAAGTTTTCTTTTTCTCCCGTCATGAGAGTGTTATATCCTGGCAACGGCAACACAGAAGACCTTTGTAGTCGGCCTATCATACCCTCCTACCCAGAATGTATTGCTAATGAGGTTCCTGCTTCACGGAACCAGAGTAGGACACTGAAAAAAGAAAATACCCTGACAAATGTGTTGACCAAAGGACGCCAACAACTCTCCTAGGGTCCTATCCGAAATCCAAGGATTTAAAAAAGTAAAAACGAACTTTAGTGTATGTGAAAAATCATAACATTGAAACATAAGTCCATTTATCTTTTAACTATTTTTCTAGTTCTCTTCCAAAATTTTGCTGGTTATTAAAACATTCCTGTGTAAATAAAAAATGTTCTGCTTTATAACTTAACTCCTAGGTCTTGTCCTTACACTATAATAATGTCATTGTTTATTGTGTCACACTTATTCTTAAAGCAGGAGAGCTTGACTTGAAGGGCTGGTTGGCAGAGAGAAGAAGGGCTCTTGCAGGAGTCCACGATCAGAGAAATCAAAGGCTGACTGGGCAGTTCAGGGAAGGACGGGGAAAGCCTTCTCCCGTTCTGAGAAATCCCATTTCACCACGATGAGCAAAGCTCGTAGCCAGCACCCTCCTATCAGCGCGGTGGCTCTCCAAGGCTGAGCCGCTCACGGACAAGTGCATGGGGAAGGAACTGCACTGCAGGTCCCAAGAGGCAATGGTTACACATGGACAACGCATCTCCTTAGCATGTATCCTTGGTCCTGATAAGCAAATTCTAACTTCTGCGTTTCTTTGCAGGAATCCATCATCAACCACTTTGTGTAACAAAGCACCTGAGTTGTGAGGACCACCAAAACTGACAGCTTATAGTAGTCTATAAAATGGCGCAACTCACAGATAGAGCACAGCATTTGCTGTGATTGGAATTGCAGACGATAGGAGCTGGAACAGGCCTGAGAGGTAATTTAGTTTAACCTTCTCATTGTACAGCTGAGCTTGAGTGAACTTTCCAAATGTTATTCAACTATTTAATGGCTGGCTTGGGAGCAGAACTAGTTCTCCATACTCCAATTCTGCTGCTTTTGCCATTATCACAGGATTCAGCCATGACACACTATTTAAAACAGGGTCAGAAACCCAGGCACTATCAAGACTTAATGGGAACAGATTCCATTAGCAAGAGACCTTAGCAGAAAACTCCCCATATCTAATTCCTAAAAATCCAGTTGAAGGATCATAACATGATACACTCTCCACAACCTAAAGAAACAAAAACAAAATAAAATAAGCAACAAACAAACAAAAAGCCAGGAAACTATGTGAACTAGGATCCAATCTAAAAGATTCAATATTAAAAAGCTTCCATAAATAAGATTACTCATCATTTATTAAATGTAGAAAATGTATTATAACTTGGGTAGTATTTATCTATTAAACCTGTGAAATGAGAGATTTCTGTATTTTTCTCCAGTACTATATTAAAAAAAAAAAAAAAAGCAGGAGTCTGAAAAATCAAGAGAGAGAGAGACAGAGAGAAAGCTCGACCTGGTTCTATTGTGGGTTCTACTATTAATCGATTTAAGAGTCTCTAACTTTCCTCACCAGTTTTCTAGTCTATGATAGGAAAGCGTTGCTTTTAGTGTGTTGAGAAAAGCCTGGAGGTGTGCTAGTTGAGGAGCAAAGGGGAAAGGTGGAAGAGTGGGCGTCGCCAAGCTCTGACGGTCTGTGTTTCACCCCAACCTCTACAGGGCAGTTTTGCTTCGATGTGATTTTGATATTAAGGTAATACTTAAGCTCTTATTTGAAGAACAAGTTGGGTGGCCAGTTTCAAAACCACTGAAAAGTTCAAAGGGCTTCTTTCCACCTTGGATGCTCATTTCCCAGTTCAAAACCCAGCAAGTCACCCCACCAAAGATCAACTGAGCCCAAGCTCCTAAATGAGCATTTCTCATGCCTTAACTCAGACCACTTTTGACTCCTCATCTCCAGCCATTCTTCTCCATGCATGCCATGCCTTAGACTTCCCAGTGCTGGCAGTGTTCTGACTATGGAGTGCAGTTCCCACCTCCTTGAAACTCGACTTCTAATCCTGTTTTCTTTGTCTCCCTCCCTCCCTTCTGGGCTAATCTCTTTTCATTCTTCGAATTCTATCAATCTCTCTCCTACAAAGTCTCCTCTAATGTGGATGGACCATATACTATAATCTTTTTGTTTTTTTTTTTGGTTTTTCGAGGTAGGGTTTCACTCTAGTCCAGGTTTACTTGTAATCTCAGGCTGGCCTCAATACATAGTGATCCTCCTACCTCTGCCTCCTGAGTGCTGGGAATCAAGGCATGTGCCACCATGCCTGGCTCCTAGTTTTTAATTTTTTTAATCACATCTACTATACTAGTATAATATGGGTGAAAAATTCATGTATGAAATAGTAAATTCTTTCTCCAATGACAGCAACTCTCGGTGATGGTTTTAATCAGATGTCCCTCCATAAACTCATTGGTTTTGAATGCTTGGTTCCCAGCTGATGCCAATTTGGGAGGTGGAGCCTTGCTGGAGGAAGTGTGTTGTTGGGGTGGGCTTAGGTATGTTACAGTCAGCTCCCCTTTGCTAGAGCTGGGCTCACTCTCCTGCTGCTGTTGCGACGTCAGCCTCTGCTCATGGCACGCTGTCCCTGCTGTCATGGAGCCTCCTCTGGAGACTGTTAACCAAAATCAATCCCTTCCCCCCACTAGCTACTTCTGGTTGGGTGTTTTGTCCCACAACTGGAATACAACATTACTACACCACCACTTTTAAATGTTTCCATGTCAGCCTGTGAAGGATTATCAAGTGATTGAACATTTTAAAGAAATTAAACAATCCTATGCTATCTCCTCTGGGCTATGCTTGTCTTCTATAATTATTAAGTTATTAATAATTAAAAGTTCATTTAAGACTCACCTAAGTGAAAAAAAGCATAAATTTGATCAAAATATTTAACTTCAGAACATGAAAAGGCTATCTATTATGCACTGCTTTTACGTTTACAGGTGTAAACTCTTATATGAACATCTTCATTCCATGGCAAATTAAGAAACGAGTCTCAACAAGGTTTGATGCTATGATGTGGTATCTGCTTGTTATAAGTTAACAGGATGGTATAGGCCAACACTCTGTTTAGAAGCACTTATAAAAATTCCTGTCAAAAAAGAAACTGAAAAATTATTAATTGAAAAGAAAAATAATGAAAGTTAGCCAGAGAATGGGCCAGCATATAGTTGTAGAATATTAATATATATGACAATGTTATTTCTTCACCACTCATGAATTATTGACTGTTATCGTAATACATAATCATATGCTGCTCTTTAGGTGTTGGGAGAGTACTTGTAAACAAAAACAGGCCAAGTCCATGACCTCACATACAACCTATGACAGAAAACTTCAGTGATGGCAAGAGGTTCTGAGTGTTATGGAGATAGCAAAGGGCACTGGAGAGTCCTGGAGAGAGGGTGTAGGTACTGTTTCCTGACAGGGGCCAGAAAGGAAGAGGGAGAGGAGAGACACACAGAAAGAATGGGTGTGCCAGGCCTCCAGCCACTGTGAGTGGACTACAAGTGCATAGATATGGCATTTTGTGAACCTGGCTTTACGTGGGGACTGGGGAATTGAACTTTAGTGGTAAGGCTCTGAGGGAAAGCACTTTTACCGCTGGGCCATCTCTCCAGCCCTGGGAAGAGTACAGCTAATGACAGTACACAAGGGAGTAAACCCTTTGTATGCGTGGTGAGACCTGCAAGTGGGAAGACCCAAGGGAGTGAGTCACATGACAAATGCCGGCTTGGGGGCGGGGTAGTAGACAGAGCAGGAGCTTGGGGAGTGGTGATACGTAAGTGTGACTCTCAGGGTCAAGATCACCTAGGACCTCAGAGGTACTGACCCAAGGTACATTATATAAGTCAAAAGCCTCTCTGACTGTCTTGGGGGTTTGGGAGAATGAATAGCTTTTAGGGTTCTTATGGGAGGGCTAAATGGCCATCTGCTTTAATGACCTCACTTCGTCACTGGTCGAAGAGACCACTCAAAAGGTTGGCATGAGCCACGGCTTATTATTTAACTGTGGACAGGAAAGATTAAAAATGATAAATGTGGGGCTGGAGAGATGGCTTAGCGGTTAAGCGCTTGCCTGTGAAGCCTAAGGACCCTGGTTCGAGGCTCGGTTCCCCAGGTCCCACATCAGCCAGATGCACAAGGGGGCGCATGCGTCTGGAGTTCGTTTGCAGAGGCTGGAAGCCCTGGCACGCCCATTCTCTCTCTCTCCCTCTATCTATCTTTCTCTCTGTGTCTGTCACTCTCAAATAAATTAATTAATTAATTAAAAAAAAAAGATAAACGTAGCCAGGTGAGGTGGCGCATGCCTTTAATTCCAGCACTCGGGAGGCAGAGGTAGGAGAATTGCCAAGAGTTCAAGTCCACCCTGAGAATGCAGAGTGAATTCCAGGTCAGCCAGGGCTAGAACAAAACCCTGCCTTGAAAAACCAAAACACACACACACACAAAAGTAGGAGATAAAACTAGAAGATTCTAGCATGTGTTTAATAAGGTTTGGCTTTTTCTGTATCAGTTGGTATCACAATTTCTTTTCTGGTCCAGGATCAGCACAAGACCTGAAACCATTTGCATCAAATTATGTTCCAAGAAAGTCCTGGTGACAGGAATCTATTACTCCCCAGAGCCTCCAAGGATGTAGCAGTGGGAATTCTAAACGTTCTGCAGCTTGTGAAGTGGCAGGTATGAGCACAAACCATTACCAGGGACTACGTCACAGTCACAGGGACAGTGTGCGTCCCTCAGACACACTCGAGTCACCAGGTATGCTGACGCCCTCATCTCGGCACCAGGGAAGAGGTCAAAAAACAGAGTGTTGGCCTATGCCATCCTGTTAATTTATAACAAGCAGATACCATATCATAGCATTGTTGTCTTGTAAATGCACACATGAAAACAATCTTATCTCTCAGAAGCAACCAATGAAAATCAGCTTTAATCATCACTGAAATTTGGGCCCTGAATAAGGAAGCCACCCCAGAATTTGAGAGAGAGTTGTTTAAAAAGAACAATGTTTTATTTTTTTGAATACAATTCACATCATAATAATAGAAAGCTACCAAATATTTAGTCTTCAAGTCTGGAAGCTTTAAATGACCTATCTTTTATTGTAAGTATTGGCTGCCGTATCTACGGACAATTCAGGCAGTCAGCAATCTAATTTCCTCTGGTATCTTGAGCACATCTTCTTGTTGCTTTAAGTGGTAATAGGCAATCTCGCTACCAGTTGTGATTTGCGATCACAGCGTTCATAACAAATGTGCATGACGCACGGTAGAATCTCATTGGTTCACACCCCTGCGCAAACCACAACCCCCCAGCTTTCAATAAGGCAGAAACCTCTGCCCAAGTGCGTATTAGCTGCTGGCTCAAGCAGGCCTATGACACGGCCGTCTCCCCAGCGGCAGGCCCACCGCAGCAAGGCACTCATTAAGCTATTGAGTTTCATTCCAGTAACCGTTCAAATACATTCTTCATTGTACCATAAAGTATATTTGTTTGATGCTGGAACTTTGATTTTCCTCTTTCCCCCTTTCTCTCCGTCCCCTTATCCCCACCTCTCTATTCCTGTTTTGGTGTTTTTCCCATGCTAACACACTCACAGAAATTCAGCTAATTCTCAATGGGTCTCCTGGTCATTAGTGCAAATTAGTGAGGTTTTGCTGAATATGGTCAGATTTGATTTGCCAAGTTCTTTTCCCGTTAAGGTTTTAAACCCATGTGTATTTCAAGGGAAATCTAATTTGTAGGTTTCGGATTCATTTACACTCAGTTCACAAACGCAGTTCTGTGAGGGCCTCCATAGCTGGTGTGTAAGAAGCCACAGGAGCGGGTTCCCTTCCTTTTAACAAGTTCTCGTTAGAATGTGTGCTTTGAAGTAAGTATTTGGACCATGCTGGAAGCAAACAGAGCTAAATCCCAGGAAAATGTAAAGTAAGATTTAAAAACCGATTTCAAAAACGTTTTTCTTGTCCCAATAATTATACCTTTTGAAGAAAAATCTCTAAGGATGGAACCATCCATTTAGCCATTTGGGTATGATGTCATCACCTGCTTGCCTGGATGGGGCTACATGTCACCAGGCTCTGACAGAGTGACAAGGAGACTGGATGGCAGACTCTGCCTGGACCCTGCACCGCCCATTCCTTCTAGAACTCTGTTTCTAGGGCTCTTCAAGGAGTCCCTGGTGTCCCTGAGTTGTCCTATCCTTATTGCCTCCCGCCAGTCTTTAGAGCACCTGAGCTCTGCCTGTTGTTGGACTTATCATAGCAAGCACTTCCTGCCTCTCCCTCTTCTGCATGGCAGAGATTCTCTGTCACCTCATCTTGACTTCTCAATGCTGTTTCTTGGCTGAAGTCATAAGCGCTGACCCACTACTACAGTCCTGGAAACTTGGGCTTTGGCCCTGAGGTTGGGTTTTGGACTGGTCATTTCCTCAGTCCCTGTGTATCCCAGAGAATAGACGGACTGTGAGTGCTGGCTCCTCTTTGTTACCCGTATTGCTTTGAATGACAAGGTGCAAATGTCACTGATGCTTGCAGGGTCCAGTCCAGTGTGACTTGCCGCAGCAGGAAGAAGTGCTGCTGCACAGGGCTATGTGCCCCTGTGCCCAGCACGAGCAGTGCTTTGAGGGCAGAGCACCTCTCACAAATCCAGACATCCTAAGGAAGCAACCCTCGACACGGGGAGAAGCCAATGTGTCCTTTACCTTTAGGAGTGCCTGCTTAGAAAGACAAATGGTGCATCACTATACAAGGGAGGCAGCCACACCAGAAAGTGCTCATTACCAAACGTCTTTTGCAGAAATTACTCCTTCCAGTGCTCAGGGGTTCATTTTGAGGGACTTTGGGGAAAATATCCATGGAGAGTGCTGAATGCTATGACTCATTGAGGCAGTGGTGACTTCTAAGCAGTTAACCAGGAGCAATTAAGAATCCAATGGGACCAGACAGACATTATAGTGCAACTGTTTGGAAAAATCTTCAAATAATTTAGGGGTCAGCAGGAGAAATCTGTTGGCAAATGTGCCTAATATGTTTAGATAACTTCTTTGTGCACACACACTTAGCTCCCTCCCTCCCTATCTGTCTTCTAAATGTCTATCTAAATGTAAAGAAACCTAAACCAATTATGCATATCCGTGAATGAAACAGCCTCTTTACAACTTTCCTCAATTTAAGACTTGCTCTTAGCCTTTTGGAGAGAATCGTGCCACCATTCATGAAGATGTAACACAATAATCTCATAACCACTGGTAGGAAATTCCTAGATCTACTCAGCCTCTGGAACGGTGAGAAAGGACAAACCACACCATCCATGTCCAGAGTTGGAATCTAAGCAATGTTAACTCTTTAGATAGGCTGCAGGTAAACAAGGCCGAAGGGGAAGATCTGAATGAGGACATGCAGGCATAAAGGACCGAAAGGACAGGCTGTTACAGCTGAAAGGACTGAGTCATCAAGCTGTCAAACCTCTCACTTCACAGATGAGGAAACAGAAGCCCACAGAGGTCAAGTGCTTGGTATGAGGTCCTGCAGTGAGATTAGTGGGACAGACCAGCACTGAAGTGCTTGCCTCTTGACTTCTGCTTTTTTATACCACACCACATGACCCTAGTAAATCAAATCCTTGAACCAAAGCTTTATAGCCAAAATCATAATTTCTTTCCTTTTCCAAAAATCTAATAGAAATTCAACTCCATTTTTTTTTCAGTGTGTTATTTTCCCTCTACTCATCAAACCACAATCAATTTATTCACATAGGATAAAAATTAAAGAGAACCGAGTAAGATGGCAGCATAGGAGTCATGCCAAAGCAGTGTGGGGAAAAAGTAAGCAGAAAAACAGTAAAAGATCCTCTTCTACTGAAAAGTGAAGGTATATCAGAAATTATCAACCACAGCAGGGAAGTAGGAGAGATCCAGAGCTTCTAGAGACCACAGAAGCAGGCAGAAGCCGGCCTGTGCCCACTGCCAGCTCTGCCTGAACTGCAGAAGCCAGGTGAAGGAATTTCCACTCATACCAGCCTCCTCACAAAGTGAAGAAACCTGAGGAGAAGACAGCAACGACCAGCTGAGCAGATCCTGAGGAGGAGGATTGACCAGCTAGCTCCAGTGCAATTTCAGGCACCCTCCACAGCCTCCCCTCCCCCACCGGCCAGCCTCAGCAACCGGAGACCTGGGGAAGGGAAGTCAGCTCCACAGCACCCAGCATAGGCAATCAGAACAGTGGACCCACCGACCCAGCCAGCTGAGCCCACCCAACAGAGTAGTAAAGAGGGACCCAAATGGCAAGCAGCATAGCTGAGACCAAAGTCATCCCAAAAGGTAACAGGTCTTAGGCCAGGTTAGTACCTGCTAAAAGAGCCTAGTATGTAGAGCTGCACTGGAAGTACTGAGTGCATTTTCCATGCCAGGGCAGGTTATGTGTTAAATACGATGGATGGTTGGATTTACCATTTTTAAATAAGCTATATTTTGGGGTTGTCATTTGCTGCTTCCCGAGTTACAGTGTCTATGTCTCTTCTTCTGTCATTCATGGGGGCACAGGCTGACCTGGAACCTTTAACAGACCTGAAATCTCAGCCTATTTGATAGAATTAAGGGTGTGGGGCAACACACCTCCTTAAGGACTTTGATTTTGTTAGACGATCTGTTTGTTTTAACACCTACTCTTATATAAATACACCATGCTGTTTTTTATTTATTTATTTTTATTTATTTACTAGAGACAGAGAAAGGGAGAGAGAGACAGAGAGAGAGGGAGAATGGGTGTGCCAGGGCCTCTAGCCACTGCAAATGAACTCCAGACACATCCACCACCATGTGCATCTGGCTTACATGGGACATGGAGAATCGAACCTGGGTCCTTAGGCTTTGTAGGCATGTGTCTTAACCACTAAGCAATCTCTCCAGCCCCACCATGTTGGTTTTGATTAAATGTGTATATTGTTCAGTTGAAATTTAGAATTTGCCTGTATTTTGCTCCACCCAGCATACAATACTCACATAGCAAGCAAACCCAAAACCTAGGGTCACTTTTGCTGTAACTCTGAGAGTCATTAAGAGCCATTCATGGCACCTTATGTTTCTACCCTGAAGATATATAAAATCAGATTTACACATCTAAGAATATTGCAGATAATTAGAAAACTCAAACATCAAATTAACCAAATGCAAAAATCTGTACATTATACTACAAGAAACATAAAAATCAGGACAATATAAAATTCCACTAAAAATTATACATCCATCAGAAATGACCTCCACTGAGACTGATTTAGAGGAAATGCTTCAGAACAATTTCAAAAGAATGATTATAGTTATGTTTAAAGGAATCAAAGGAGAAATCAAAGGAATCAAAGACCACATAGGAAAACAATTTAGCAAAATAAGGAGGTCAATATAAGACATGAGTAAAGAAATAGAAATAGTAAAGAAAAACCAGTCAGAAATACTTGAAATGAAAAAACACAGTAAGTCAAATACAAAACTCTGTAGAAAGTCTCACCAATAGAATGGATGAAGGGGAGAACAGAATATCTAAACTAGAAGACCAGGTCGCAGATCTAATACAGTCCAACCAAGAGAAAGTCAAGCTAAAAGGAAAGTGTGATTGGAAATTGCGAGATATTCAGGATACTATGAAAAGATCAAATGTAAGAATTCATGGTTTAGTAGAAGGAGAAGAATTTTACTCCAAAGGCATAGTAGGTGTTTTCAACAAAATCACAGAAGAAAAAATTCCACAAATTGGGAAAGAAATGCCAATGCAGATACAGGAAGCTTTAGAACATCAAACAGACAAAACCTTGAAAGAACCTCTCCTCGCCATATCATAATTAAACTATCAAACACACAAACAAAAGAAAGTATATTGAAAGCAGTTAGAATGAAAAAGCAAGTCACCTATAAAGGAAAGCCCATTAGGATGGCAGATCACTCAACAAACTTTAAAAGCCAGAAGGGTTTGGAATGATGTATTCCAAGTTCTGAAAGATAACAACTGTCATCCAAGATTATTTTATCCAGCAAAGCTATCCATCTAAAATGATGGGGAAATAAGGATATTCTACAACAAAAATAGCCTAAAGGAATATATAAACACTGAGCCAGCTCTACAGAAATACTTGAAGGGATCCTTCACCCTGAAAAGAAAGCAAAGCAAACACATAAGGAAACAGGAAAAAATAAATCATACTCAAATAACAGCTAATAGAAGAGAGTAAAAAGGGAAAACAGGAAGCAATACAAAACAAGAAGAATGGCGAGAATAAATACATACCTTTCAATAACAACAATGGCCTCAATGCCCCAACTAAAAGACACAGGCTTGCAGATTGGATTAAAATGCAGGATCCTTCTGTTTGTTGCTTCCAAGAAACTCACCTCTCCATAAAAAACAGATACTACCATAGGGTAAAAGGACAGAAAACAGTATTTTAAGAAAATGGACCTAGGAAACAAGCAGGTGTTGCTGTCATAATATCTGACAAGATAGGCTTCAAACCAACATTAGTGAGGAAAGATAAAGAACGTCATTTTATACTGATTAAAGGAACACTCCAATAGGAGGACATTGTAATCCTAAACATATATGCACCTAACATGGGAGCTCCCAATTTCATCAAACACACACTATTAGACTTAAGGTCACAGATAATACCAAGCACAATTGTATTGGGTGAGTTCAATCCCTCACTCTCATCAATTGACAGATAATCCCAGCAAAAAATAAACAGAGAAACATCTGGATTAAATGATGTCATAGAACAAATGAACCTCACAGATATTTATAGACCATTCCATCCAAATGCTACAGAATATACATTTTTCTCAGTAGCACATAGAACATTCTGTAAAATAGACCATATATTAGGACACAAATGAAATCTTAACACATACAGAAAAACTGAAATAATTCCTTGTACTTTATCTGATCACAGTGGGATTAAACTATAGATTAGCAACAAGGAAAACCTACAGAGCACACACAAATTCATGGAGACATAACAGTACACTACAGAATGATGACTGGGTTACTGAAGAAATCAAAAAGGAAATTAAAAAAATTCCAAGATTCAAATGATAATGAGAACATCATATACCAAAATCTTTGGGATACAAGGAAGGCAGAACTAAGAAGGAAATTTATAGCTGTAAGTACCTATATTAAGAAGTTAGAAAGTTAGAATGGTTGCTTCATCGTAAGGCCTTATACTTTATCTGACCACAATGGGATTAAACTATAAATCAGCAACAAGAAAAACTACAGAGCATACAGAAATTCATGGAGACTAAACAGTATACTATTGAATGATGAATGGGTCATTGAAGAAATCAAAAAGGAAACCAAAAAATTCATAGAATCATCATGGGCCACAAGAGGGCCTACACCTATTAAACTCTCTATAAAAAAAAGTAAGGGTTATCTCATTTGTCCTGGTGCTAACTTACTCTCTGTTGGAGAATCTGCTTCTCTTTTTCAGATAGATGCAGATCCTAAAGGGAGAGCCACCCCATCATACCTCAAAAGGGCCCGACTAAAACTAAGGAAAACTGGCGAAACAAGCAAGGGTGCTGTTTTCCTGATGAACCAGATACCAGCACAAGAGGCAAGGAGACCAACACAGAGAAAAATCAACTCCTACCAAATCAGAGAGCCAGAGCCTCAGAGGCCCCCAACACCTTATCACTGAAGCAGACCAAAAATGAACCCAACATGGCTCAGGGAAATTTTGTGGAAGAGGGGGCAGAAAAAATGTCAGAGCCACATGTTGGGTCTTGATATGCAGAGACATTTATCGTACCAATAACTGTGGGCTAACTCCACAATGCACGACCCACATACCTCAACAAGGAGGGGCCAATGGGGAGGGGGTAGGCCAAGGATGAGCCTAATAATGGTACCAAACTGCCTGTATTTGCTGAATAGAAAACTAATAAAAAGAAAAGAAAAAAAATTCATAGAATCAGATGATGATGACAATACAACATAGCAAAACCTTTGGGTCACAATGAAGGCAGTCCTAAGAGGGAAATGTATTGCTCTAAATACCTATACTAAGAAATTAGAAAGGCCGCAAGGAAACAACTTAATGCTTCACCTTAAGACCTTGGAAAAAGAAGGCAAACCAAAAATCAATAGATAGGAAGAAATAATAAACATTAGGGCAGAAATTAATGAAATAGAAACCAAAAAAGAAAAAACTCCAAAGAATCAATGAAACAAAGAGTTGGTTCTTTGAAAGGATAAACATGATTAATAAACCCTTATCAAATCTGACCAGAGAAATAGAAGAGACAAAAATTAATAAAATCAGAGATGAAAAAGGCACAAATAGCAAAGAAATTCAGAAAATCATAAGGACATACTTTAGGAATATATGTGCTTCTATGTTTTAAAATCTGAAAGAAACAGATGATTTCCTTGATTCATATGACCTTCCAAAATTAAATCAAGATAAGGCAAACTATTTAAATAGACCTATAACAAGTACAGAGATCCAGGCAGTTACAAAAAGTCTCCCAACTAAAAAAAAGTCCAGGCCCAGATGGATTCACTGGTGAATTTTACCAGACCTTCATGGAAGAACTAACACCACTGCTTCTCAAGCTTTCTCATAAAATAGAAAAGGAAGGAATTTTAACCAAACTCCGAGAACAAAGCTAGAATCATCCTGATACCAAAACCAAACAAAGATAGAACAAAAAAAGAAAATTACAACCAGTCTCTCTTATGAACATAGATGCAAACATATATGCAAACACGGATGCAAAAGTTCTCAACAAAATATTGGCAAACAGAATGCAAGAATAGATCAGAAAGATTTTTCACCCCAACCAAGCAGGCTTTATCCCTGAGATGCAGGGATGTTTCAACATATACAAATCGATAAATATAATACACTATATAAATGACTGAAGGACAAAAATCACATGATCATCTCAATAGATACAGAAAAGGCATTCAATGAAATCCAACATCCCTTCATGGTAAAAGTCCTACAGAAATTGGGAATAGAAGGAACATATCATAATATAATAAAAGCTATTTATGACAACAGCAACACAATAATAATAATTTATAGCCAACATAATATTAAATGGGGAAAAACTTGAAGCTTTGCCACTAAATTCAGGAGCAGGACAAGGGTATCCACTGTCTCCACTTTTATTTAATATAGTACTGGAAATCTTAGCTATAGCAATAAGACCAGAAGCACTCATAAAAGGGATAAAAATTGGAAAGGAAAAGATCAAATCATCATTACTTGCAGATGATATGATTCTATACATAAAGGACCCTAAAGACTCTACCAATAAATTATTAGAACTGATAAACAGTCTTAGCAACACAGACACAAAATAAATATATAGAAATCAGTAGCTTTCCTACATACTAACAACAAGCATGCAAAGGATGTAATAACAGAGTCCATTCCATTCACAATTGCTACCAAAAAAGTATCTTGGAATAAACCTAACCAAGTGAAGGATCTCTACAGTGAAGTTTTGAAACACTCCAGCAAGAAAAGCAGATGACAGCAGGAAATGAAAAGACATCCCATGCTCTTGGATTGGAAGAACCAATATTGTGAAAATGTCAATGCTACCAAAGCAATCTACACATTTAATGTAATCCCCATCAAAATTCCAATGGCATTCTTCACAGAAATAGAAAAAACAACACTAAAATTCATTTAGAAGCACAAAAAAACCTAGAATAGACAAAACCATTTTGAGCAAAAAAAGTAAGGCTGGTGGTATCACCATACCCAACTGTAAGCTATATTACAAAGCCAAAGTAACAAAAACAGCATGGTACGGGCACAAAGACAGACACAGAGATCAGTGGAATAAAACAGAGGACCCAGATGTAAATCCAGGCAGCTAGAGTGATTTGATTTAAAAAAAAATGCCCCCAAAATTCATTAGAGAAAAGACAACCTCTTTAACAAATGGTGCTGGAAATAACTGGGTATCTTTTATAGAAGGATGAAAATAGATCCTTATCTTTATTCATGCATAAGAATCAAGTCCAAATAGATCAAAGACTTTAATATCCAACCTGGAATTCTGAAATGGCTAGAGGAAAAAGTAGGGGAAACCCTTGAACATACTGGCATAGGCAGTGACTTTCTGAATATAACCCCAGTTGCTCAGGAAATAAAACCACAAATCAACCACTGGGCCCTCATGAAATCACAAAGCTTTTGTATGGCAAGCAACAGGGTAAATAGAGCAAAGAGGCAACCTATAGAATGGGAGAAAATCTTTGTCAACTATACATCTGACAGAGGATTCATCTCTAGGATATAAAAAGAACTCAGAAAACTAAATAATAAGAAATCAAACAACCCAATTAAAAATGGGCTATGGAACTAAACATAGAGTTCTCAAAAGAAGAAATATAGATGGCATATAAACATCTAAAAAATGATCTACATCCTTAGCCATCAGGGAAATGCAAACTAAAACTACTTTGAGATTCCATCTCACTCCTGTCAGAATGGCTATCATCATGAAAACAAATGACAATGGCGAGGATGTGGAAAAGAGGAACCCTTCTACACTGTTGGTGGGAATGCTGGCACAGCCATTGTGGAAATCAGTGTGGAGGTTCCTGAGACAGCTAAAAGTACATTTACCGTATGACTCAGCTATACCACTCCTAGGCATATATCCTAAGGATTCATCACACTACCTTAGAGATACTTGCTCATTCATGTTTATTGCCGCTCTATTCACAATAGCTAGAAAATACAACCAGCTTGGATGTCCCTTAGCTGATGAATTTGCAATGAAGATGTGGTATGGAGTCCTATTAAGCAGTAAAGAAAAATGAAACAATGAAATTTGCAGGGAAATGTATGGATCTGGAAAGAACGATACTAAGTGAAGTTACCCAGATGAAGATAGCCAAACATTGCATGTTCTCTCTCATATGTGGATCCTAGCTACTTTTATGTGAGTTGGAGCAAAACATTGGTAGCAGAAGCTTCAGTAAGCTAGAAAAGGGCTGTAAGGGAGGGAGAGAGGGGAGGACTTAAGGGGATGGTACTGTATATATGTAAGTAGCTGAACAGATTACTTGGGCCTAAGCAAGGTCAGGGGAAGAGATTGAATAAAAGAAATGTGGGGAGAGGGTTAATCAAAAGTCAAGATATTGTAAATAAGTCATATGAAAACGTACTTTTTTGGATAATGGTGCATACAGAAGCCATAGACTGTTACTAGAAAAATTCCAGTGCCAGGGATAAGATACCTTCCATGGAGATGTTGACCAGGGATGTCTCTGATGCTCCCAAAACATTACAGGCTATTGACAAGGCTCTTGGTTTCCCACCAGAAAAAGATAGTAAGACCCTATTGCTGAAGTCTCCTCATGCCTGGGCTGCAAAGTCACAGAGAAATCAAGCTGAAAACCTCCTTACAGACCAGCTTACCGAAAACTGGAAAAAGCTGCATGCAACCCTATGGGAGAAAGAAATCATCAGTGGTTTAAAAAAAAAAAGTGGACACTGCAAACCTCAAGTTTGGCCAGCCAGTCCAAATGACCAAACAGTTGCAATAGTGGCGTGTCTGTTATGGGGGAAATTAACTGCTCTCTAATTGTACTGGAGGTCAGCTCTATGGGATAGAATACATGCTTGGTACTGAAAACCTAATCAAAAGCCTGTGGTGGGGGAGGTCATGAGCCTTAGAAATGTAAGAAATGCTCTTGTCTGGCTAAATGTATATGTTATCCTCACCAAACTACCCTATAAGCACTTTACTTAATGTTCATATTCATATATTAATGCCACTCTCACTTTTGGTTTGAGAAACTTCCCTTTTCAGATGGTGGTGACCTCTGGGATGACTCAAAAGTTACCATAGTGCTGAGAAGAAGTGACAGAGGAGTGTTCAGCCTGGAAATATCTCTTTCACTTGCTTCAAGACTCACAGTTCATTGCGGAAGAGGTGGAGGAAAGAATGTAAGAGCCCAAGGAAGGGTAGGACCGCTTACAGTGCAATCATCCAGACAGAAATTGGCCTTGATATTCATGACCTCACAGTGCCTAGCACTACCTTCACAAGACCCTTATAATAGGAGGAAAATAAGATGACATCAAAATAAAAGAGAGACTAATGGAGAGAGGGAGGGGTCATGATGGACTGTGGATTTGTAAAGAGGAAAGTTGGGGAGAAGAGGGAATTATGGTTTTTGTCTGTAAGTATGGAAGTTGTCAATAAAAAGATTAAAGGGAAATATTTTGAAAAACACATAATGTTTCTAAATATATAAAAAGAAAGGCAGACTCCTCTAACAGTTCAAACTGAACATAAATCTGGGCAAATATTGGCTCAATTACTCATTTATAACAGAGACCTGTGTGCTCAAAGATATCATTTATACACATAGAAGGTGCATTACTTCCCAGTGATTGCATATTTATTACATATAAAGGCATTTCTAGAAAAATAGTTAGAATGCTTTTGCTTTCCAAATTAATCATTTATAGTCTAATTTAGCAATGTATTGCATCTTTATGACATTTAAAATATCCATTTTGATAAAACATCTCTATAAGGCAGACCAAGAAAATCAGGTTAATAAGCATGTGGGCTTTACAGGGCAATAAAATAATACATATATATAATATTTAAAAAATAATAAGAAATATAAAAGTCGAACAGTGTAACAATTGAATGTTATTTTGTTTTAAAAAGTTATCATAAATTTTTTATGTCACTTTTCCACAAAGTAAACTTGGTGTTCATAAAGATTACTCTTAGTGATGTTGACTCAGTGGAAATGTGCCAATGATATGTAAAAATGTTAATGACCTATTGTTACCAAACAGCTCTTTAATTTTTCCTCCAATGTAGATTCACAATACACAGTCACTATCTGAGCCAAGAGAAAGTCCATTCTATAATTTTCCTTTCCCAAGGCTATGTTGGTATTACTTTGACTCTGCTACTATATGGTATGATACTAAAATAATGTGATTGATTTTCTACCACTTAGCCTTTTCAAAAGAATGTGTTGTAAGCACAAAGATAATTATTAAAGATAAATTTCAAAAATATTTTGAGCAAAGGCAGTACTTACTACTTGGCATTCAAGGTCATGTTTTGAGAGAGACAGTCTCTGACAAATATTATTCTGGTTATATTTGAAAACAAAACAAATATGAACAACCAAATTAATGAAATTCCTTTCTGATTTTACCTATCTTTAAAACAAATATATTTTAGTTTTATATATTGAGAGAGATGGGGGGGGGATGGATGTGCCAAGGCCTCCAGCCATTGCAAATGAACTCCAGATGCATGTACCACCTTGGGCATCTGGCTTACATGGGTTCTGGAGAAACGAACCTGGGTCCTTTGGCTTTGCAGTCAAGTGCCTTAACTGCTAAGCCATCTTTTCAGCCCTCACCTGTCTTTTCAACATGGCTAAAACAATTTTGCACTGACTGGGAATTTTGCACAGCCTATGGAATACCTGACTTAACTTGTCAGTCATTTAAGGCAAAACCATGATCAACAGAAAAGATGGAGAACAAAGAATTGATTCCAAGACCAAACCAAATCAAACCATCATTTTATTGCTTTAATAGGCTGTACAGCATAAGTGAGACTCTCTTTATCCAAATAAGTGAGAACACAGAGATATTAGTAAAGTTTGGTAGATAAGTTAGAAGGCTACAGATAGTCTTTTGGAACGAAATGACATTATTTTCTGTCTCCTCTCCTGGCTCGATGAAGAGATGGAGATACCAACTTTTCATTCCTTACTTTTCCTACAATATAACTTACGAAAAGTTAGTAGACTGTGATTGGGTATTCCAGCTGTTAGATGCTGTAATAGTTACTATTTTGAAATAAGAAGAGATACATGTACAAATGACATGTTTTAATGTCTTTGAATTCAGGCTCCAGTTTTAACACTGTTTGCTCTGAGGATCAGAAAGTAACTTTTACACAACATCTCAGCGTCCCTACCTGAACATTATCATTATCACCATCTCTGAAGGTGCTTATTACATTCTAAAGGGCTTCACATGTTTTCACCCATTTAATCCTTAACAGCCTCACAGAGAAGCACTATCATTAGTCATATTTATACAGAGGAAACTAGAGCTCAGAGAGGTTAAGGAACTTGCTCAATGATAATAACACAGAAGAGAGTTAAATGCAAAACTGTATGATGATTTGTAATGGAAGATGTCCATAGTTAACTGGCACTTTTGCTTTTGTGCCTATAGCAAGGCACACATCATGGTGGGCACATGTGGCCAAGCAAGTCTGCCTCATTCATAGTGCTGAGAAGGAAACGGTGAGCAGGGCGCGCTCCCGAAGATATAAACCCCCCCCCCAGCCCCCACCCCTTGATGGCTTCTATCACCTGTGATAGCACGGAACTGAGGACTAACGGGACTCCACACAGACCCCGGGGAATGTTTCAGATGCCAACGATGGCAGAAAGGGTCTTTCAGATCAGTTCGTCTAGTTCTAACTGTAAGTATGAGGAGAGTAAGGTACACTAAGAAAGGATTAACTGAAGACACTGACGCAGGCTATTTCTTAGTCTGATGGCTTTTAACAAAGTAATTCTTTCTCATTTTGCCTTTCTCAGAGTAATTTTCAGGTATTGCTTCATGAACATATGTAGAGTGCCTCTAGGAACTGAGAAAGAGAATTGCAATTCTTTATTTAAAAAAAAAAAACCACACAGATGAGAAGTGAGGCCCATGAAGTCAGTGTGCAGGGTAACAAGGTGCCAGGCTGTGGTCAGCTGTGTGACGGCACAGAGCTGGGCACCATGACGACAGCCACACGACACCTCTGACTGCGTCACGCCTCTTTATGGCGCAGCACAAAGGCATCTCGTCACATTTCATCTCATTTGATGCTAAGCTCAACTTTGAGCATATGATTTAAAACGCCCTTACTTTTAAAGACGGAGAATGGCTAAGCCTGAGGTTCACAAGACACAGACTTCCTGGAGTCAAGATTGCAAATCCTGCTGGTGTTGACTCAGCCCAAGGTCTTAGTGGAGAATCAACTGAAGGCCAAATAGATTAGTTAAAGAGCTTTGGGCAAGACATGAAGAATTGAGGGCCTTCTCTCCATGGCGAGCACACACATACTTCGTAGTTTTTGGAAGAGCTGCATTTAACCTCAACTCTTTCAGCAGAATCTCAGGTTTATTTGCCAAAGTGGGTTTTAAGAAAACAATGTCTGAATTGCCCTATAGTTCCTTAGTCATCCTACAGAAATCTACCATTAGAAGAAGTTCACTTAAAATTGGGTGTGAACAAAAACTGAACTATGTTTGGCTGTGATTCCTTGTTAAGTATACGTTCCTTCTTTGAAAGTAAGTCACCAGTCAGTACTGTCAGCAAGCCTCACCTCCATACCCCTGAGAAGGGTGAAGCTTCAGGTTAAACTGCATTTCCCAGATAGCATGGTGTGAGCTGGCACATCACTGCAAGCAAAATCCCAAAACCCTATGACAAAGGCCATTCTTCAATTTTGGGTTCCTGTGCACAATCTCTATGTCCTAGAAACCTTATTTTCCTCCCCACTGTCAATCAGAAAATAACCTGTAGACACCACTTGTGGTGAGTGCTGTGCTCGGTCTTGGGGGTACCAGTGTGCACAAAGGTGACACCAGCCCTGTACTCAAGTATAAGTGTAAGGTGATTTTCACACTCCCCCTTAAAGGAGGTCTCTAATGTTTTTCTACTGCCTCCTCCAACCTCTACTACCTCGACTTTCACTGAGCCAACACTTTTAAAAAGTTTAGGGCTGGAGAGATGGCTTAGCGGTTAAGGTGCCTGTGAAGCTTAAGGAGCCGGGTTTGATTCACCAGTACCCACATAAGCCAGATGTACAATGTGGTGCATGTGTCTGGACTAGTGGCGAGAGGCCCTGATATGCTCATTCTCTCTCTATATATCTGCCTCTCTCTCAAGGAAATATAAAAAAATAAATAAGTTTAAATGCAGATTTCATGTTAATCACACACACACACACACACACACACACATATATAAATATATAAATATATATAACATTATTTTTATTTGACAGAGACAAAGAGAAAGGGAGGGAGAGAGAGGGCAAGCGAGCATTAGGGCTCCAGCCACTGCAAATGAACTCCAGACATGTGTGCCCCCTTGTGCACCTGGATTATGTGGGTCCTGGGAAATCGAACCTGGGTCCTTTGGCTTTGCAGACAAACACCTTAACTGCTAAGCCATTCCTCCAGCCCTATATTTTGATTATTATACATTTATAAGCTATCTGATAAAAAACCTAAACACAATTCCACTCACAAAATCTTGGCTCTTCCAATTTCAGAACACATTTTTTCTTCAACTGAAATAAGTGACTTGAGAATTTGAATCTTATGATGCTCACTCTGGAAGGCCCTTTATGAACTCAAAGCCCAGGTGTTCTTATATGAGACAGGCTACCTGCATGAGCTGCTGAGGTAATCAGCTTCCAGGATAGCTCCAGGCAGCGACTGCCTCACAGGATTCAAGCCCTTATGGAGCTCCCCCCACGCCAAATGCAATGGCTGGGGCCCAGTAGCTACTGCTGTTCCACCTTGCTCTCTCCAGGACTGCTGGCTTTCTTGTAAGCCACATGCTACCCAAGGGGGACACTTCAGCAGTTTCTGTGTAGAACTGAAGCCCCTAGACAACCGCCAGAACAGCTTCAATGAGCATATGGCTGATGCTTGACAACAACCCTATGGAACTCAAAACCAGAAGTGCCCGGCCAAGCTGCTGCCAAATTACAGGTTCTAAGAAATCAGGAGAGAATAAACGGTCACTGCCGCATGAGCACAGTGAGTCCTGGGTTACATGTAATACATAAAGTAGACACAGTGAGGTAGATAATGGTTATAGCTACCAACCGTGAGGCCATGCAACAGTCTACTATGATTCTCTTACAATTAGGAAACTATCTGTTTGTACAGACTTTGCCATGGCTAATAATCATAGATGGACCTAAGGTCAGTAGTCAGATTCTATTCTGATTTGATTGGACTGATAGTATCGTTTTGGGAGGTGATGTTTCTCAAGCTGATAATATATTTAACATGGCTTCTATCATTTTGTAAGACGCTGGCTTCTCATGCTTGCAAAATTTGTGATTTGTTAAGAATGTCACATATGTTTATCTTGGTTTTCCAACATGAAGTTATTAAAGGGAAAGCTTGTTTATTTTTTGAGGGTAAGCTCTGAAGGAACTGGGGAGGGTGGTGAGAAATAAAGAAGATTTGAATGAGCAGCAGGAAAACAATTCTCTATCAAAATTCATTCTCTAAAGGAGGGAATCTCAACAATTTTCCATGTATAAAGGGCTTAATTTCAACCAGTACAAAAATATAATAAAAAGACCATATTTTTTGAAAGCTAGGCACTGGGCACTTGATCTCAATTCCAAATAGAAAAAAGGAACTTTTCCAGTTGCCAAAAGTTTGCTATTTCACACTATTCTACAGGAAAGCATTTCTGAGCCCTGCCAACTATGCAATCCTGTTTCCTAAGTTAGACCCACTCCCCGCAGAAGCAAAGGTCCCTCTCCTCTTTCCAGACTCATTACTGCAGGCCAGCTTGGCCCAGAAATGTGGAAGGGTAAGTTTATACACCTCCAGATACAACACACACCCACGATATCAAAATAGCTGAGTGCAAAGTTGGAAAAAAAAAACACCCAATATATTTTGTAATGATTGGACTTCTATGTGAGTACATTTGTGGCTCAGCCTTAATAAAAAAGGGAGGTAATACATAGGCTGACTCAGAACTCCAAACCATGGCAATAGTCATACCAGGTAGTGAGCCCTGAACCATAGCCAGCCTCATCCACATTCTTAGCAGCCATTTTTAGCCATGTTGACAAAAACAATCTACTTATTTACTGCATTCCCCACCAAAATTTCAATTATATTCTTTTCAGAAATAGAAAAAGAAATCCTAAAATGGACACAGAATCATGAAAGACCTCCAGCTAGACAAAGCAATTTTGAGCAAAAAGTGTAATGTTGGAAGAATCATGACACCTGTTCTGTTTTTTTTTTTTTTGTTTATTTTTATTTATTTATTTGAGAGCGACAGACAGAGAAAGAGGCAGAGAGAGAGAGAGAGAGAGAGAGAGAGAGAGAGAATGGGTGCGCCAGGGCTTCCAGCCACTGCAGATGAATTCCAGATGCATGTACCCACTTGTGCATCTGGCTAATGTGGGTCCTGGGGAATCGAGCCTCGAACTGGGGTCCATAGGCTTCACAGGCAATTGCTTAACCACTAAGCCATCTCTCCAGCCCTGACACCTGTTTGTAAATTATGTCACAGTCATAGTAGAAAAAGCAGTATAGTGCTGGCACAAAAACAGGTATGTGAACTAGAAGAAAATACATTTGCACAGTTACAAGCCATCTGATTCTTAGCAAAGTTGACTAAAACACATTTTTTTTTTTCCTGCATGAAAAGATAGTCTTTTTAGAAAATGATGCTGGGACAACTGGATATCCACATGCAGAAAACTGAAACTAGACCTCTTATCCAGTAGCAAAATCAATTTAAAGTACATCAAAGTTTTTGTTTCAATATTTTATTTATTTACTTATTTGTTTGCAAGCACAGAAAGACAGAGACAGAATGGGTGTGCCAGGGCCTCCAGCCACTGCAAATGAATTCCAGATGCATGTGCCACTTTGTGCAGCTGGCTTTATGTGAGTACTAGGGAATGGAACTCGGGTCATTAAACTTTGCAGGCAAGAGCCTTAACCGCTGAGCCATCTCTCCTGCCTGCATCAAAGTTCTCAATTTGATGCTTAAAACTTTGAAACTGTTAGAGAAAAACATTGGGGAAATATGTCAAAATAGAAGCACAGGCAAGGACTTTCTGAAAAGGACCCAGCGCTCAGGAGATAACAGTGAGAACTGACAAATGTGATTGCATGAAATTAACAAGCCTCTGAACAACACAGCAAACATTCACCAGAGCTAAGAGACAGACTGCAGAACACCGGGAGAAAACGTTTGCCAGCTACGGAACTAGTAGAAGATTAATACGCAGAATCTGCCCCCCCCCCCAGTGTGTGTGTGTATGTGTATGTATCTATATTGCTCAACAAATTAAACACTCCAAAGCCCCCAAATATTCTAATTAGTAAATGGGCAAGTGAGCCAGATAGAAAGAGGAAGAAATACTAATGGTAATAAATCCATGAATAAATGTCCAACATCCTTAGCCATCAGGAAAACTTGAAACAAAACGACACTGAGATTCCATCCTACTCCAGTCAGAATGGTGACCACTTAGACAAAAGTCAGCAACAAATGCTGAGGAGGATGTGGGGAACAAACAGCCTTCATACAGTAGTGATGGGAATATTAGTCCAGCCATCATGGCATATATACACACACACACACACACACACACACACACATATTCACATGGCTACAGATATAAATATGATCTCCCACTAACAATGGCTAATTTTTTTTTTTTTACAAAAAATTACGATTATCCAAAGTGGCAAATATCCACCAGAAACCACACTTGCACTTGGGAATGGCCACTATGCAATACCGCATCATGATGCTGGCCAGAGGCAGCAAGCTGATGTCCCCAGCTGGCCACAACATCACTAGGGTCAAGAAATACTAAGCTGCTGTGCTGCTAAGCTCTGCTGTTTAGTAGTACTTGAATACTAATGCATATTTTTAATTTTTGGTTTTTCGAGGTAGGGTCAGGCTCTAGCCCAGGCTGACCTGGAATCACTATGTACTCTCAGGGTGGCCTCGAACTCACAGCCATTCTCTTACCTCTGCCTCCCAAGTACTGGAATTAAAGGGCTGTGTTATCAAACCTGGCTAATTTTGATTAAATAATATCTTCAACTTATAGTGGGTTTATTGGGAAATAACTTCACTATAAATTGAGGTTATTTCTATAGATAGATATCCTTGTTTGTCTGTAATATAAATAACAACATGAAATACTTTCTGCCGCTCTACACCTTAGCTTTTTGTTCATTTGGTTTGGTTGGAGGTTGATGTTTGTGACCCTTGTCATACGACAAATTTATGTTTGCTAACCCTCGTTGTCAAGCTGACTGGGTTTGGAATCACCTAGGAGGCAGACTTGTGGGTGTGTCCAGAAAGTATTTCCAGAGAAGTTTAACTGAGGAAATCAGACTCTCTCTGCATGTAGGTGGCTCCATTCTGTGGGCTGGTGACCAGGAAGGGGACACAGAGAGATCTTGCTGAACCCCAGCTTCTCTCTCTTTCTGACAGTGGGTGCAATGTGATCAGGGGCTACACGCTCTGCCATGATTTCATTGCCATGGTAGACTGCATCCCCTGAGACTCTTTGTAAAGTAAACCTTTCATTTCTCTTTAAGTTTCTTTTGTCAGGCATTCCATCATAGCTATGAGAAAACTTAATAAAAGTAATAATATAGCTGTAGTTCTGGTCCTTCGAGACTATTCAGTTAATCTAAGTACCAAAAGTAAAATATAAATTACTATAGCTTTGTGATATGGTTTGATGCAGGGCTGGACTAGTTAATTATGCTTTCTGAGAAGCTTTTTGTTTATTCCTATATATCTTTCTTTTTGAAATAGGTTTTCACTTTGTAGTCCAGGCTGGCTTTGAATTCACAATTCTCCTGCCCCAGCCTTCCAAGTATCTTCCAAGCACTACAGGTGTGCACCACAATACCTGGCTTCCTTGATTTGTTTATCCACTTATTTATTTACATGTGTATTTGCTTGTTTGTTTTGGTAGACAGGGTCTCATATAGCCCAGGCTGGCCTGAAACTTGCTATGTAGTCAAGGCTAGCCGTAAACTTTTTAATCCTACTAACTCTACCTCCTAAATGCTGTGATTATAGTCATGTCATGCCTGGCTTCTAATGAATCTTTGAATCACCGGTTTAGTCCCTCTCTTTATCTCTAATTTTGAGTTTTACAAACTGGGATCAGAAGTGATAAAACTAGGAAACAGGTTCTCAGCTTAAACCAACTATATGCTACACCTATTAAAGTCCATGATCTGACATGTTTTATTTACTCTTATTTTTCAGTTTATAAAGACTGTATACTTTCATTCTCTCCTTTAATTTTTAACCATTTTGGGGCAAATCAGGGCTTACTTGGTGGCTTTGATAGTACAGATAAAGAGAAGCTCACAGACTTGTCCTCAAAGCCTGGAGGTCAGAGCTCTCTAACTTGGCCTAGACCCAGGGTTCTTCCTACTACAAACAGGAATACCAAGAGTCTTCAAGAAGTTTAAAAACACAGCTAGCCTTGCTTTCACTGCAAGGCCACCATTTTATCAATGAGGGCATGTTATCAAACCATCAGACTGGAAACGAAGCTGAAAGCAGTACTACTAGACCAAGTACAGTGAAATCTGAGTTCTCACAAGTTGCTGTGGTTGCATAAACTGGCCTGGGTCTAACCAAAGGTCCTGAGGTGGATTATGGGAAGAAGACTGGGATGTCTGGATTGAGCTGACACTTTCCCCCAGGCACGAACTCTGACCACCTGCAGCAGTTGGGCCTGTTTCCTCCACTGCGTCAGAGTGACCACACACCTCTTTTTGGCTATGTGCGGCCTTGGTCCCCCCACCCTCTGTGCCTAGATCTTGAATCTCACAGCTGGAAAAGTCTCACTGAAGCCCGGCTCTGCTCTTCGCCACCCTCTTGTATTACCTCCCGATTGTCCCTGCAGGTCCTGTCTTAATTCAGGTTTCTTTACCATGTATCTGCTTGGTAGAAAGATTTAGTTTCAAGTTAACAGGGCAGGAGAGGAGAGAAAGAGGAAGAGGGGGAGAGAGGGGAAGAAACTGGGTTAGGCTAAACAAAAAACAATCTCAAGGCTCACCACCCAGTGACGCACTTCTTCTAGCCGACACAGGCCGACTTCCTACAGGTCTCAAAACCTTCCCCAGCAGTGCTACCAACTGGGGATGAACCAAACACAAGAGTGTGCGGGGGCCATTTTACATGTAAACCACCACAGATGCCCTCATCATTGGCAGACCTGACTGTAACTCCTACTAAAGATTACCCATTGCTTAAGGAATAAAACATACTCTGGAGTTTATGCCAAATTTGACACATTTCTCTTTTCTTTTGTTAGCTGTTATAGTGGTTTGATTCAGGTGTCCCCCATAAACTTAGGTGTTCTGAAAGCTAGGTTCCCAGCTGATGGCAATTGGAAATTGAGGCCTCCTGGAGGCGGTGTATTGCTGGGAGCGGGCTTATGGGTGTTATAGCCAGTTTCCCATGCCAGTGTTTGACACACTCTCCTGCTCCTGTTGTCTACCTTATGTTGACCAGGGGGTGATGTCCACCCTCTGTTCATGCCATCATTTTCCCTGCCATCATGGAGCTTTCCCCTCGAGCCTGTAAGCCAAAATAAACCTCTTTTTTTTTTTCCTATAAGCTGCTCTTGGTTGGTGATTTTTGCCAGCAATGTGAATCTGACTGCAACAGCTATATTATTACTGTTATGATGATTGCTGTCCTTGAGATATTTTTTCAATATTTTATTTATTTATCTATCCATTTATTTATGTGTGTGTGTGTGCCAGAGAGAGAGAGAGAGAGAGACAGAGAGACAGAGAGAGAGAGAGGGAGAGAGAATGGGTGTACCAGGGCCTCTAGCCACTGTAAACAAACTCCAGATACATGTTCTCCCTTGTGCATCTGGCTTACATGGGTCCTGGGGAATCAAACCTGGGTCCTTAGGCTTCACAGGCCAGTGCCTTAACTGCTAAGCCATCTCTCCTAACCCCCTTGAGATTTTTTAACTTATGTAAATAAAGCTGGAGTTTTTATTATAATTTTTTTTTTTTTTGGTTTTTCAAGGTAGGGTCTCACTCTGGTCCAGGCTGACCTGGAATTAACTCTGTAGTCTCAGGGTGGCCTCGAACTCATGGCGATCCTCCTACCTCTGCCTCCCGAGTGCTGGGATTAAAGGCGTGCGCCACCACGCCCGGCTTTTATTATAATTTTTTAGGAAGTCTAGTAGAATCTTATTAAGGTTTTTAAAATTAAAAATAAAACCATGTGTAGTTCTGGGGTCAAATGCCTCTCTAGTTGTGCATCTTGCCATTACACTCCAATGCACTCTACATGTAGACCTACATTACATAAACTGAAGAGGAGGAGTATGCCAGCTGCGGTAACTTGTACTTGTTGCGACGTGAACTGGAACATGAAGACAAGCAGTAAACTCATAGAATGAACAGGAGGAAGGACGACGGGCATCACAGGAAACACGGCTCCCGAGGCCAGAGCTGAGCGCACGCGTGCTGCGTGGGAGGCTCCGGTAAAGCAGCTGGCCTTGTCTCAAGCTTAAACTTCTTCAGCTCACTTCTGTGCGACTTTAAGCAATGCCCGTCTACAATACTGGGGCAGACCAAAGTAAAGACCTTCATGGCATGTGACAATTGTTGCCCTTTGCAGGCGAAGAGCGACTAGTGGCAGTGGTAAAGTCCATCTAGCAGAAGAGCTGTCATTCCACACGCAGCACTTTGTGCATCTGGCTTTCCACAGGCTCTGGAGAATTGAACCTAGGCTGGCAGGTTTGCAAGCAAGTACCTTTAATCACTGAGCCATCTCCACAGCCCATGAATTTTCTTCTTATTTTATATATTTCAGAGAGAGGAAGAAGAAGAAAGAGAAACATGGAGAGAGAGAGAGAGAGAGAGAGATAATGGGTGCATAAGAGCCTGTAGCCACTGCAAACGAACGCCAGATGCATGTGCCACCTTGTGCATCTGACTTTAAGTAGGTACTGGGTAATCAAACTAGGGTCCTTAGCCTTTGCAGGCAAGTGCCTTAACCACTACGCCATCTGTCCAGCCTCCCACAATTTTTTTCACTTTCCAGAATAACTAAAAATATATGACAAAGGAGTTATTTAATTAATTTGACCTGGTGTTACTATTTAGCCAAGGCGGGGCTTGAACTCATATTCCTCCTGCTTCAGTGCCTTGTTCTAAGGGTACAAGTGTGATGTACCACTATATCAGTTCATTTTTTAAAATTATTTATTTATTTATTTGAGAGTGACAGACACAGAGAGAAAGACAGATAGAGGGAGAGGAGAATGGGCGCGCCAGGGCTTCCAGCCTCTGCAAACAAACTCCGGACGCGTGCGCCCCCTTGTGCATCTGGCTAACGTGGGCCCTGGGGAACCGAGCCTCGAACCGGGGTCCTTAGGCTTCACAGGCAAGTGCTTAACTGCTAAGCCATCTCTCCAGCCCTATATCAGTTCATTTTTAACTATTTTATATTTGTTTTTTGGTGTGTGTGTGTGTGTGTGTACACACACGTGCACATGTGCAACAGTGTGCTTGTGGAAGCCAGAAGACAACCTTGAAGGGAAGGACTTTACCTTCCACCTCATTTCAAAAGCAGGTTTTTACCAGGCATCATAGTGAATGCCTTTAATCCCAGCATTTGGGAGGCAGAGGTAGGAAGACTGCCCTGATTTCCAGGTCAGCCTGGGCTACAGCAAGATCCTACCTCAAAAAAAAACAAAAAAAAAAGTAGCCTTTTCTTTTTCTCCTTCACTGTGATGCGCTGGCCAGGCTGGCTGGCCCAGGAGCTCCTGGGCAGTTCTCCCTCAGCCTCTGCCTTGCATGCTGAGATCACGAAGAGAAGCTTGCTATGGCTCCTGGTTTTCCCATGGGGTATGCGGTTCTGAACTCAGGTACTCAGGCAAGCACTTAATCCATGGAGCTGTCTCCTTAGCCAACCCCCACCTCATTTTAACTCTTTTAAGTATACAGTACAGTGAATTAATTAATTACATCTATAATATTGCACAGCCATTAACACTGTTTCCCAAGTTTTTTCATCATCTGAACAGCAAATCTGTACCTATAAGCATTAAATTCTCCACTTTCCCGTTCCCTGGTAGCTTTTAATCTTCTTTATCTTTTCCTCCTACTACTTTTTTTCTTTCTTCTTCCCCTCCTCCTCCTCTCTTCCTTTTTCCTCTTCTTCCCCCTCCTCTTCCTTCTTCTATTCTTCTTTAATCTTACTACTAATAAGCAGCCATTTTCCTGCTGTTACGGATTTGCCCACTCCACAAGTTTCTTGTAGATGGAGCCATGTGAAATTTGCATCACATCTGTAACATTTTCATCACTCTTTTCTATTTTTCTATGGCAGCTCTCCTGGGGCAGTGAGAAAAGGCTAATCAATGCTCACCCATCAGGAAACCGCAGAGGCCTCGGAGACTAGGTTTCTGGATAGTAAGTGTGAGGAGCTCGTTCTTTCCCGCCTTATCCCTGTCTGTCTACCACTGGAACATCATCTTACCAGCTGATGGAATGAAGGGCAACAGCAGGTTTTCTCTGATGAAATCCCGAGACTTCTGTGCCTGATTTTCCCTGGCATAAAAAGAGGCGGCTCTCTTCCACAGAGGAAATGCGTGAAGCTCCACCTTGACCCTGAAGCTCTTTCATCCAGCCATATGGCAAAAAATATTACACACTGGCATTTAACTCAGTGGGGCAACAGAAAAATGCCTCATGCAGAACACAGATGACCAGTCTATGTGGGAGCCTGACACCATGGGGGGTTACTCCCCAAGAACAGAGATCTTCCAAAGTTAAAAATGAAATGTCTAGATGTTCCTTTAAATTGACAATATGCATAAAACTGTATCATAAGATGATATCTGAAACTGTACAAAAACATATAACTAACAAGAGCCCTTTTATCAGAAAAATTAGCTGCATCTATAAGAACATCATCTAATAAACAGATGGGTTTTAACATCCAAATCATTTTGCTATTTGCACATCTTCAAATTTTATTTTCAATTACTTTTAGTGTTGACGTATTTTCAGACTAAAGTTTCTTCACCAGACAGTGATGACTCAGTGCTACCCTTATCATACCCATAGTATGGTTTCACACTCATAATTGTGACCTTCATGATAATTGCTCATTAAACATAACTGTAGTTCCCACTAGATGTTCTTAGTTTTATAGCTTATAAAATAGTCATGTGATTAAACTGTTATTTCAATAAGTACATTATAAATAATATTCTATAAGATAGTACTTTCAGGGCTGGAAAGATGGCTTAGCAGTTAAGGCACTTTCCTGTAAAGCCTAAGGACCCATGTTCTATTCTCTTACACCCCATGTAAGCCAGATACACAAAGGTGCAAGTGCAAGGTCGAAAATGCCCACTAGGTGGTGCAAGCATCTGGCATTAATTGTAGTGACTGAGGCCCTGATGCACCAATTCTCTCTTTGTCTGTCTGTCTCTTTCTAATATAAAAAAAAAAATTATAAAAAGACGGTACTTTCAGAGCCAAATAGTTAGACAGTGCTCACCTGGAATATTAGAAAACAAATTACTATCAAGAGAAAGGAAGGGAGGAGGGTACTGAATAGGTTGATATTGTATATATGTAGGTACAATGATTGTGATGGGGAGGTAATATGATGGAGAATGGAATTTCAAAGGGGAAAGTGGGGGGGGGGGGAGGGAGGGAATTAGCATGGGATTTTTTTTATAATCATGGAAAATGCTAATAAAAATTAAAAAAAAAAGAATAGTTATGGAGCAGGGGAGATGGCTCAGCAGTTACCACAGCACTTACTAAGCAAGCACGAGGACCTGAGCTTGGACCGCAGGCGCACACCGAACAAAGCCAGGCATGACAGTGCATGTCTGCAGTCTGAGAGCTGATGAGGCAGAGAAGGAGAAATCCTAGGGCTAGCTGGATGGTTAATTTAGCCAAACTGGTAAGCTTCAGGTTCAGTGACAGACCTTGATTCAAATAATAATAAGGTGGAGAATGATTGAGGAAGACACTTGACATCGACCTCTGGACCTCACGTGCATGTGTACACATTTGTGTGTGCATCACACAAACATACAAGTCCACACACATAGACATACAAAAAAGTAACATATGGGGCTGGAGGGATGGACCAGCAGTTGAAGGTGCTTACTTGCAAAACTGGACAGCCTAGGTTTGACTTCCCAGTACCCACATAAACAAGATGCACTAAGTGGAACATGTGTCTGAAGTTTGTTTGCTGTGGCAGGAGGCCTTGGCGCACCCATATCAAATCTCTGCTCCTTTCTGTCTTTTTCTCCCAAATAAGTAAAGAAGAACAATTCTATGATAAAAATTACAATTTCAGGGCTATGGAGATGGCTTGGTGGCAAAGGATGTTGGCCCAGGTTTGAATCTGCAGCCACCCATGCAATTCTGGATAGGCATTTATCTGCAGTGGCAAGACAGCATGGTGCGCGGGGTGTGTATAAACTTTCAATGCTGCTGGGTGTGGTGGCACACGCCTTTGATCCCAGCACTCGGGAGAAGGAAGTGGCAGGATCACCTTGAGTTCAAGGCCACCCTGAGACTATAGTGAATTCTTGGTCAGCCTGGGCTAGAGTGAGACCCTACCTTGAAAAACCTATGTGTGTGTGTGTGTGTGTGTGTATAGATAATATATGTATTTTGAAGATCAGATATCTAATTTCTTAAATATCACTGTGGAAATGATAGAGTGGGTCTCCTCAATGATGTTAAAAAATGACCCTTTTGAGCCTTGGAAAAATAGCACCTTTTGTTCCTATTGGCTCATCATGTTGAGCTCTGCTCTGCACTGCTAAGGACAAAGGAAGACCAAGCAAAGATTTTTTAGCTATAGTTCCACCATGATGCTAGGAACAGAGTTCAATTCATAATTCATTTCTTAGTATGCTTAGGACTCGAATGTTTGTCACCTAACTATCCACTGAAGATTCCTTTGTGTGCGTGTGCGTGCTGTGCAAGTGTGTGCTGTGGTGTGTGTGTGGAGGTTGGAGGACAACTTTTGGGTGTTGGTTCTTGCCTTCCAGCTCTTTTGAGGCAGGGTCTCTCATTGTGCCTGATTCTCCTGTCTCAGCCTCCCTTCTTAGCTGCCACAGGCATTCCGGGACTATACGTGCAAGTGCCACAGCCTGTGGGGATCGGGACTCGGGCACTCACCCTTGCACGGCAAGTGTCTGGTCCACGGAGCCATCTCCCTGCCCTGAACATTCCACTTTAAAACAGATAACTCTTGGGTGGCAACTTGGGCATCAATTTGCCTTAGATATCCAAAGAATCAGTGATGAATGCTGGATAGTAATAGGAAAGCAACCCTATGATTCTTGTGCCGGTTCTAGAATTATCTATAAACTGATTAATCATAATCCACTCACGTAGGCCACACTGACTTTGGGAGCCTGCTGCCGTTCAGGGAGATTCCAACTGGACTCTGCCCGCAGCTGTTCTCCTGGCAGACCGCCATCACGTAAACCTGTCCAAGCACTCACTCATCTTTTCTTCTACGCCTCAAGTGAGCAAAATAAAATAGTCTGGTGCTGGGCTGGAGAGATGGCTTAGCGGTTAAGCGCTTGCCTGTGAAGCCTAAGGACCCCGGTTCGAGGCTAGGTTCCCCAGGTCCCACGTTAGCCAGATGCACAAGGGGGCGCACACGTCTGGAGTTCGTTTGCAGAGGCTGGAAGCCCTGGCGCACCCATTCTCTCTCTCTCCCTCTTATCTGTCTTTCTTTCTGTGTCTCTCTCAAATAAATAAATAAAATTAATTAAAAAAAAAAACAACCAAAATTAAAACAAAATAGTCTGGTGCTGAGGGAGGTGCCATATATCTAAGACACACCTTTTCTTTTCTTTTTTCCTAATTGAGCATAGGCCTTGCA